>NC_138775.1:142439188-142854188 GCF_965119305.1 Pelophylax lessonae | reverse complement strand
GATAAACAATATTCAGGTTTTGTTTTAGCTTCGATGTACACAAGTAAGAATGTGCGCTCATTCATGGATGGGTTAATTTAAGGTCTTTGGCCTCTTGGTGAATTAACACACCGGTATGCCTCACTGCCAATACAGAAACTATTTTAGCTGGACACACATTATTTGGTCAAATCATATAGAGTTTTTTTTTTATTTTTTTTATTCTAGATTTTATATACAGTCAGGTCCATAAATATTGGGACATCGAAACAATTCTAATCTTTTTGGCTCTCTACACAACCACAATGGATTTGAAATGAAACAAACAAGATGTGCTTTAACTGCATACTTTCAGCTTTAATTTGAGGGTATTTACATCCAAATCAGGTGAATGCTGTAGGAATTACAACAGTTTGATTATGTGTCTCCCACTTTTTAAGGGACCAAAAGTAATGAGACAGATTAACAATCATAAATCAAACTTTCACTTTTTAATACTTGGTTGCAAATCTTTTGCAGTCAATTACAGCCTGATGTCTGGAACGCATAGACATCACCAGACACTGGGTTTCATCCCTGGTGATGCTCTGACCGGGCCTCTACTGCAACTGTCTTCAGTTCCTGCTCGTTCTTGGGGCATTTTCCCTTCAGTTTTGTCTTCAGCAAGTGAAATGCATGAGCAATCGGATTCAGGTCAAGTGATTAACTTGGCCAGTGCATATCATTCCACTTCTTTCCCTTAAAAAAGATTTTGGTTGCTTAGCAGTATTCTTCGGGTTATTGTCCATCTGCACTGTGAAGCGCTGTCCAATGAGTTCTGAAGCATTTGGCTAAATATGAGCAGATAATATTGCCCAAAACACTTCAGAATTCATCCTGCTGCTTTAGTCAGCAGTCACATCATCAATAAATACAAGAGAACCAGTTCCATTGGCAGCCATACATGCCCACGCCATGACACTACCACCACCATGCTTCACTGATGAGGTGGTATGCTTTGGATCTTGAGCAGTTCCTTTCCTTCTCCATACTCTTCTCTTCCCATCACTCTGGCACAAGTTGATCTTGGTCTCATCTGTCCATAGAATGTTGTTCCAGAACTGTGAAGGCTTTTTTAGATGTTGTTTGGCAAACTCTTATCTGGCCTTCCTGTTTTTGAGGCTCACCATGGTTTACATCTTGTGGTGAACTCTCTGTATTCACTCAGGTGAAGTCTTCTCTTGATTGTTGACTTTGACACACATACACCTACCTCCTGGAGAGTGTTTTTGATCTGGCCAACTGTTGTGAAGGGTGTTTTCTTCACCAGGGAAAGAATTCTTCGGTCATCCATCACAGTTGTTTACCGTGGTCTTCCGGGTCTTTTGGTGTTGCTGAGCTCACCGGTGCGTTCTTTCTTTTTAAGGATGTTCCAAACAGTTGATTTGGCCACACCTAATGTTTTTGCTATCTCTCTGATGGGTTTGTTTTGTTTTTTTCAGCCTAATGATGGCTTGCTTCACTGATAGTGACAGCTCTTTGGATCTCATATTCAGAGTTGACAGCAACAGATTCCAAATGCAAATAGCACACTTGAAATGAACTCTGGAACTTTTATCTGCTCCTTGTAAATGGGATAATGAGGGAATAACACACACCTGGCCATGGAACAGTTGAGCAGCCAATTGTCCCATTACGTTTGGTCCCTTAAAAAGTGGGAGGCACATATAGAAACTGTTGTAATTCTAGTAATGTAATTCTGTTGTAATGCTAGCAAATGTCTGCCTATTCATAAACAGGTTTATTTAGGCAGAAAAAATTGTGCTGTTAGAGGCATCTGGCACTTTATTTTGTGCCCATGAAAGTAGCTCTAGGTTATCTAATGTGCATATGCATATTGTGTTGTTTACCGGTGTATTTTAGAGCAGAGTTCAGGGACATAAAAAAATTGCCCCAAACCTGCGTTCAGAGAGTTTTCCAGCATAATTACACATAAATGCACCTCAACGTGGGCCTGTACATTTATTCTAATGCATGGAATAAATGGATTTTTTAATACATACTTACCTGTAAAATCCATTTCTTGAAGTACATCACGGGACACAGAGCCATATATCATAACATATGGGTTATATAGCCACCTACAGGTGAAGGACACTGGTAACCAATCAGAAAGGATGTCCCCCTATATAAACCCCTCCCAAACAGGAAGTATCTCAGTTTTGTAGCAAGCAATAAAGGCCCCATAGAAGAGGGGAGGGACCTCTGTGTCCCGTGATGTACTTCAAGAAATGGCTTTTACAGGTAAGTATGTATTAAAAAAATAATTTTTTCTTTTCGTACATCACAGGACACAGAGCCATAAATCATAACATATGGGATGTCCCAAAGCAATGCATCTGAGGGGAGGGGGACACCAACAAATACAGCCATCCGACCACAAAAAGGATTACACCGTTGCCTGCAGAACACTGCGGACAAATGCAGATTCCTCCTGGGTCCCAACATCCACTCTACAGAAACGAGTAAACATATGCACCGACGACCAGGTCGCAGCCTTGCAAATCTGAGCTATAGAGGCCTACTCCTCTGGTAGAATGTGCCTTTACAGGAAAAGGTGGAACCTTCCCTTCTAAATCACACGCCTGGGTAATAACCTGGCGAATCCAATGAGAAATCGTAGACTTAGATGCTGCCAACCCCTTCCTGGGCCCTTCTGGCAGCACAAAAAAGATCTCGGTCTTACGAATCCAAGCTGATCTTTCCAAGTAAAACTTAAGTGCATGCATTACATCAAGAGAATGCAATAACTTTTCCTCCTCTGAGTGAGGATCTGGAAAAAAGTAAGGTCCTGATTCAAATGAAAGGCGGACACCACCTTGGGCAAAAAACCTGGGTGTGGACGAAGAATCATCCTATCTTGATGAAAAATCAAGAATGGCTCTTTACAAGAAAGAGCTGCTAGTTCCGATACCATTCTAGCCAAAGTTATCTCACATTTAAAAAGACCAGTTTCTTGGTCAGAAGAACCAGGGGAACATGTCCGATGGAATCAAAAGGCTGTTTTTGTAAACTGCCAGCTCCAAATTTAAATCTCATAATATGACATAATGGTGGCTTCACAGGTAGAAGCAAACGTAAGAATCCCCGGACGAAGGTCTGAACCAACGAATGGGAAGCGATCGGCTCTTGGAAGAAAACCGATAAGGCTGAAATTTGCCCTTTAATAGTGCTCAAGGCTAATTTCATATCTACCCCTGCTTGAAAGAAAGCTAGAATTCTCCCGATGATATATTTGCGGGGATGCCATTTCCTGGCTTCACACCAGGTAATGTAGGATTTCCAGATCCTGTCAAAAATGTTTCTAGACACTTGTTTCCTAGCATTTATCAGGATATAAACTGCAGGGCCAGATACGCCCCGCTCCTTCAAGATTAAGGCTTCAATAGCCAAGCCGTCAAATTTAGAGCCTGTACAGCAGGGTGGAATATTGGACCTTGAGAGAGTAGGTCCGGACACAGTGGAAGGGCCAAAGGCCTTGTCACTGCCAGCCTTTGGACTTGTGCATATCAAACCCTCCTTGGCTATGCCAGCATTACCAGGATTATTGGTTTCCCCTCTAGCTGGATCTTGCAAAACAGACGCGGTATCAGCTGTACTGGAGAAAAGGCATAAATCAGGTAATACTCCTTAAAGCAGTCATGTCCAACCTGCGGGCCGCATGCGGCCCGGGACCGCAGGCAATGCGGCCCGCCGCCCGCGCTGCCGTTATATTTTTTTTAATGGAAGGAGGAAGTCAGGCCAGGGCCACGGCGGCCGCCTATTGCATTCTGGGAGTTGTAGTCCGTCCATGCGCGCTCAAGCTTTCAGTGAGTGGAGAGCAGCACAGCTAGCAAACTACAACTCCCGAATCTCGGAGGCAGGCCAGGCAGAGGAAGGGCACGCCAGGGAGTCGGGACACATGTGACTGGCTCGGGCTGCTGGGCTGGCTGCTGGCTGCAACTGTACTTGACCCAAGGACAGGAGCATCAACCCCCCCTAGGACTGGAGGAGGCCGTGTAAGTACCTGGCACTGAGCTGGCAGCTGCCATACCCGATTTCAGAGACCCTGACATCCCCAGCTGACCCCTATCTACATGATCATCCCATCTATCTCCCTCCCCCATTTACCCTGCCCCAGTGCCCACCCAGTAACCTCAAAATAGCCCTCAACACTGTGGGTCCAGCTGGCCGCTAGCCACGGCCTGTGGGTCTTGCTGGCCGCTGGCCTGTGGGTCCAGCTGGCCGCTAGCCACGGCCTCTGGGTCACAGTCCATGGCCAGTTCCCAGCAGAACCTACAGGCCAGCGGCTAGCGGGACCATCCGATTAGTGACCAGCAAGACCCACAGGTCAGTGGCTAGCAGGACCCACAGGCCATGGCCAGCAGGACCCACAGGTTGGTGACCAGCACGACCCACAAGTCAGTGGCCAGCTGGAACCAGAGACCGTGACTAGCGGCCAGCTGGACCCACAGGTCAGTGACCAGCAGGACCCACAGGTCATGGCCAGCGACCAGCAGGACCCACTAGCTGTGGGTCAAGCTGGGAGCTGTCTGTGGACTTTTGGGTCTTGCTTGCCACTGACTTGTGGGTCCTGCTGGATGCTGGCCATGCCCTGTTTCTTCTGGAAGCTGACCATGGCCTGTGGGACCTACTGGCCACTAGCCTAGGGTGACCAGATGTCCCTAGTTTTGTCCCGCTTTGCAGGCTGATCCTGGGCATGTGCACCGCAAGCTGGGGCCCCCAGGGCCAACCCTACCATGGGTCCCACTGGACCCATTGGGCTGTTTTGGAGGGGAAGGGGGGGGGGGTGAGCACCGCCGGATTACACAGAGCGGGGATCTTCCGCTTACCCGGAGGCTGCTGTCATGCAATGTCTCGCCTCCTGGACTGGCTCCTATGATAGACAGTACTCTGTGTAATCCAGCGGCTCTCCTCTCTCTAATCCCCATGCACTGAACAGACTGCATTTATGGACACTGGTGATTCTGAGCTTATGGGCACTGATCAAGCTGCATTGATGGGCACTGTTGGGCCTGCACTGATGAGGCTGAGCTGATGGGCACTGATGAGGATGAGCTGATGGGCACTGATCAGGCTGCATTGATGGACACTGGTGAGGCTGCATTTATGGACACTGGTGAGGCTGCATTGATGGGCATTGATGGGCCAGCACTACCTGCCAGCAGTAACCGCCAGCACTACCCACCAGCATTACCCACCAGCAGTAACCACCAGCAGTACCCGCCAACACTACCTGCCAGCAGGAACTGCCAGCACTACCCACCAGCAGTAACAGCCAGCAGTAACCGACAGAAGTCATCAAAATAAGTAGAAAAGGTATGTGCATTAGCGTCTGTAAATTGTTGCAATATGTTTTTTAGTTGTGTTGTGTCATAATATGTCATGTCCTTGTTCATACATGTATGAATAAGGACATGACATTTTCTGGCTGCCTAAGTCACTTGTGCTAGGGGTGCACCTATCCCCCAGCACATAACTGTATTTATCCCAGCATGTGCAGTGTTTCTGACTCCTCCGACCATCACCACTTCAAATCACTGAAGCGGTCATGGTGGTTAGAGTGTACCATTAATATCTCTCAGAAGAAGTAAACTTAAATACTGATTTAATTTCATTTGATCATCCTCTAGTTGTGTTAAATGAGCGCGCGGGGGGGGGGGGGAGGGGGGTATCGGGCGGCGTTTTATTACTTATATACCTTAACTATAGTATATATTTTATATGCGGCCTGAGAAAATTTCTCTGCACTCAATGTGGCCCAGAGAAGCCAAAAGGTTGTACACCCATGCCTTAAAGCATCCACTCCGACTGAGAGTGGATCCCTGGTCCTGGACACAAATCTCTTTAACTTGTGGTTCAACCTGGATGCCACCAGATCTATGTGTGGAACCCTCCAGCGTAGGCAGATTGATTGAAAAATCTCAGGATGTAAGGACCATTCCCCCGGAAACATCTGTTGAGGGCTCAGAAAATCCGCCTGCCAGTTCTCTATTCCTGGAATAAAAACTGCTGTCAGGCATGGCACAAACTTCTCTGCCAAGGACAGGATGATATCTACTTCTTTCTGGGCTGACTGACTCTTTGTGCCTCCTTGATGGTTGATATAAGCCACAGCCGTGGAATTGTAGGATTGCACCCTTACATGGTGACCCCGAAGTCTGGACGTCCAGTATTTCAAAGCCTGACTGACTGCTCAAATTTCCAGAATGTTGATGGGGAGATCTAACTCTACCCAAAACAATTTTGCCTGTACAGTGGCTTCCCTCAGAACCACTCCCCAGCCAGAGAGACTGGCATCTGTAGTCACCACCTTTCAGGTTACTGGAAGAAAGGATTTCCCCTTCTCCAGATTTCTGGTCACCAACCACCAATTCAGAGTCTGACATACTCTTGGTACCAGAGACATGGACCAGTCCAGAGACTGAACCCTTCCGGTCCATGTAGACAGAATGTTATTCTGTAAGGGTCTTGCATGGAATTGAGCATAGGGAATTGCCTCGAATACGGACAACATCTTCCCCAATAACTTCATGCAAAGACGTACGGAAGGATATCTCAGCCTTAACACAGACCAGATCCTTCAAGTCTGACCTTTCTTGTTGGCAAGAATATTTTTGCCTGTACTGTGTCCACAAGAAGACCCAGATATTCCATGAGCTGGACCAGCTGTAATACTGACTTACAATCATCCAATTTTCCTCGTTGTTTCATGGCAAGTTGGACCTGAGCAAGGAAATAGTGTACGAAAATGCTTCCACAACAAAAACTTTTTTTCTGTTGTTTATAGTTTCTGATCAAGAGTAGTCTTTAGTTTCTGACTTTTCTCGTATGAAAATCGCACGAAAAGGATACACATTAAATGAAAATGGTTCGGTGTTCCCTACGAGAAAAATTTTGGCGTTTGTCCCTTCTGAAATTTTAGTTTGGAAGGTTGGAATCGGCTGTTGAAAGTTGTGTACACACTATCAGAAAATCATACTATTGTTCCTTGGCTGAAAATGTTCGCCCGATTTTAGTATAGTGTGTAGGAACCTTTAGGCTGAATATGTTCGTCAGGGCTGGGTGTGGAGAGAAGTGAGCAGGAGAGTTGGCCATGGAGCACAATAGCTGACCAGGGTAAGACCCTGTTCACATGTGGCGATTAGTTGTGTGGCATGCAGGGCCATGTGTTACCGGTATGGGGATGCAAAGATGTTCTGTACCCTACATTCCTGTTCCGGCAGTCCTTTAGATGTGTATTGGGACATGCAGCTGCATGCTGTGTCCCAAAGTGACATATAGTATATTGTCAAAAGTACTGGGACACTTGCCTTTACATGCAAATTATCTTTAATGGCATCCCAGTCTTAGTCCGTAGGTTTCAATATTGAGTTGCCCCACCCTTTGCAACTATAACAGCTTCGACTCTTCTGGGAAGGCTGTCCACAAGGTTTAGGAGTGTGTCTAAGGGAATGTTTGACTATTCTTCCACAAGTGTATTTGTGAGGTCAGGCACCAATGTTGGACGAGAAGGCTTGGCTCACAGTCTCTGCTCTATTTTATCCCAAAGGTGTTCTATCGGGTGCAGGCCAGTGGAATTCCCCCCCCCCCCCCAAACTCGCTCATCCAGTCTTTATGAACCTTGCTTTGTGCACTGGTTATTTGGTGTAGGGGCGATTATGGTGTGCGGTTGTTTTTCAGGGGTTGGGCTTGGCCCCTTAGCTCCAGTGAAGGGAACTCTTAGCATACCAGGACATGTTGAACAATTTCATGCTCCCAACTTTGTGGGAACAGTTTTGAGATAGCCTTTACTGTCCCAGCATTCCCAAAAGAGTTGAAGCTGTTATAGCTGCAAAAAGTGGGCCAACTCAATATTGAACCCTATGGACTAAGGCTGGGATGCCATTAAAGTGTGCGTGTAAAGGCAGGCTTCCCAATACTTTTGACAATATAGTGTACATGAGGGTGCGGGTGTTGGGCCCCGAACACACCCAGGGTGAGTTCGGGGACACAGGCCTGCACCCTCATGTATGTCACATTAGGAAACAGTGGCTGTATCCATGTAGCGGTGTGTCCCACTAGAAATCTATGGGACTGTGGGCACAAGGATGCATGCAACATCTGTGCATCCCAGTGCCAGTAAAAGAGCTTTTTTTAAAAAAAAAATTTTGTCGTACGACTTTTGTCGTACGTTTTCTGCTCAAACAGCAGCTCTCCGCCCCTATTTCAGCAGCACTCCACACCTTTTCCATGATAAACACCTGGCAAAAGCTGCAAAAAATGTGCAATTCTGCTCCAAAAAAACATTAAACTTGAAAAATACACTTGCAAAAACTTTGAAAACATGAAGCTTAGGTGTGAATGTAGCCTAAAGGGCCATACACACTATAAGATTTTCTGAAGACTTTTTCCTTCAGATTTACCTTTTCTATGTAGTGCAAGGGCCTGCCAGATTGCATACAAATTGAAAGTGTTTAGGTTTGACCTCATATTATATGGTTTTGGTAAGTCTAAAGGAAAAAGTCTTCAGAAAATCTTATAGTGTGTATGGCCCATAAAGCTCTGTACACACCTGGGCATTTGCGACTGCAAACATAATCGTCGCAATTCTGCCCCTGA
The DNA here is from genome assembly GCF_965119305.1 of Pelophylax lessonae. Taxonomy (NCBI): domain Eukaryota; kingdom Metazoa; phylum Chordata; class Amphibia; order Anura; family Ranidae; genus Pelophylax; species Pelophylax lessonae. Next base: position 142,845,569 of record NC_138775.1, on the reverse strand, counting down.
TCCCAAAGCACTCTGCAAAACTGACACATTACACCACGCCATTCATTTTCAAGGGCGCCTAAACACAGGTGCAATTGTGCCGCGATACATCACACTTCTATCGCAGAAAACTGCTCAAAAGGAGCAGGATCTTCGTTTCGGCGACAAGCTTTGTGCGATGTGGTTTGCAATAAATGCAGCGCGATAGTCACGGCAGAACTGCACCTGTGTTTAGGCGCCATTGAAAATGAATGGCACCTGAACAAGGGCGGTGCGATTTGTCAGTTTTGCAGAGCATTTTGGGATTGCTTAGGGAGACAATACAAAACAGGCACTCACAGATTTATTACAACTAGTCATAAAATTTCCCTTTTGCTGCTCAAAAGTAACACTGAACTTATATAAAAAATGGCCTGACTATTCCTAATTGTAAGTATGTTTCCAGTGAATATCGTTTAGGTCCTTGCATTACTGTCTTAGATTTCTGCACATAGGCAGTTGTAGTCGTCTCAGAATTGCAGGCGTATTATCCACTGCGTGCCCTTTTCAAAATAGGAGTAATTTGGGTTTGCACTAAAAAATGCTTGATTCTCTTGGTAACTTGCTTTATAAATTTGCCTCTTTAACATCTTTGTTGTTAGAAATATCCTATAATAAAACAGACTCCCGGTTAGTGGTGGAGACCAGAAACTACTAGTTTCAAAGTATGGACTCCTGTTTCAGGTTCTTGGGATTTTACCCATACAATTGCCATACCAATAGTTAATCTGTCATAGGTAACAGTTCTGTTCTGTGTCACCAATGGTAGCTAGAGGCAATTTTTGGCTACTTCAAAGGCCAAAGTCTAAAATGTCAGTCACTGGCATTACAAAGGTTGAAACTTAAGGCCCGTACACACGTACCGATCGTCGGCATACAAACGTCGGCGGACGAAAGATCTGCCGATTGTACGCGTGTTAGTATGGTGCCTCCGACAGATGTCTGCGCACAATCCGCGGACAAAAGTCTTTCGTGCAAACATGAAAATTTTTGTCTGCGGACACCAGAACGGACGATTGTTCGCCTGTCAGTACAGAATTCGGCCGACAGACCGCAGATTTGCAAGACTGGGCATGCTCAGAAAATTAAAAACACAGGAAAAGTTAACCATTACATTACATCACTTCTGCAGTCAGCTGAAGTCTGCAGACAAAATTCTTGTGCTGTCCTTGTGCTGTCTTTGCACTTTTCAACAGACACCGACATCCCGGGGAGAAAAGACGAACATTTGTATGCCGACGATCGGTACGTGTGTACGGGGCTTTAGCTGCACGGTTGTGTCCCTTGGTATGTCTCCAATGGTGAAGGATAGGCTATTAAGAACAAAAAATAACTGGACTTGTATAAAAGATATTGGAGAAATAGTAAACAAGGAAAACATGGAAATATGAGCATAAGTACAGAAACCAATAAATGTTACTGTAACAGTACTGGTGGGTAAAGAAAAGGTACTGCAGACCTGAAAGAAAGAGCAAGGGCCATGTTACACTAGCAATGCTATTGTTGGCAGCAACTCACCAGCAACAGGATTACTTAGATAACACTGACCTGCTCTTACCATGTTGCTTTTTGGCTGGCCAAACTAGTGAATTCTGTAAGGCCCCTTACACATGGGACAGGCTCTGTTGGATTCTGTCTGCTGATCCCCACTGAGCAGGCAGATAACTGGTCCGTGTCCACTCTGCTTATGCAGAGCAGACACAGCCCACTGTCCTCTATAGGCAGTTTGATGTAAATGGACTGCCTGTCCAATTACACCCGAAAGCCATCCAATCTGGTCCGCTAGACCAGTGGTCCTCAACTCCGGTCCTCAGGGCCCACTAACAGGCCAGATTTGAAGTATTACCTTGGGGAGATGCAGACTAGAGTACTGCAATCACTGAGCAGCAAATTATATCACCTGGGATGTATTTCAGTTATCTTGCAAACCTGGCCTGTTAGTGGGCCCTGAGGACGAGGGTTGAGGACCACTGGGCTAGACAATCCCCATCCATCTGTTTTGGATTGGATGTCGGTGGGTGCCAACGGACACATGTCTGTTGACACCCGCTGCTGCATAAAGATTGGAGGGTGGTCAAAAACTGATGGGCAGACCGTGAAAGGGCCCTAAAAGTAGAGCCATGCTAAAGTAAAACCATAGGACCAGTTGAGCACTCTGTCAGTGATCCTGTTGCTGGTGGTAACATAAAGGCTGGTGTGACATGACCCAAAGGCTGGATACAAAAGAGACCCTAATCCAGAAGCAACTGAAACAGTGCAGCTGTTTAAATGAGACTGGAGAACGAGTCCAGTAGGTTAACGCAGGTGAGCAAGACAGCAGGGGAACTGCTTTTTCCCTAAGAACTGAGAAGTGGAATAGGAGGATCCTTTAGTAATAGATTCAGGGGAAGGATGAGGTATGGAACTGAAATGTAAAGACTAGAGCTCATCATCAGGAACCTGGAGAAATATAAGAAGCCATTTAGTGACTGAAGTATAACTAAAGACAAAACATTTTTTTTAGTTTTGGAAAGGGTGGAGAGGGATAAAAACACCTATACGTTTTTTTTTTATTGCTGTCTGTGCCCCCATTCGGGAGATTCCCCATCTATATTTGCCCTGTTTACTGTTATCACTGAAACTGAAAGTAAAAGCAAATACTGTATTTTGAGTTGTCCCCTAAACTGTATTAGAAATGGAATCTTCCAATGGGGACACTTTGGAGGAATTTCTTCTCACGCAGGAAATTAATGGAAATTTCCCCAATGAGACACAGATGGCAAAAAATAAAAGGTCAGGGGCTATAACCCTTGCAAAATGAAAAAAAAGTTTTGCCTTTAGTTCTACTTTAAGGGTGTAAATTAGGTTCAGGAGGGCAATATTTTCAATAAGATTAAAAATGAATCTTAGAATTATTAACTTTTTGAAAAAGTAGTTGATGCTTTCAATAGATGTAGTGAGTCAGTCAACAGTAAGCAGAGTTGTATAAAGTACTCGAAACCCATACTTGAGTAAAAGTACAAGTGCTCGATCAAAAAGAGACTTGAGTAGAAGTGGAAGTGCTCGATCAAAAAGTGACTTGAGTAGAAGTACTAAAGTATTCAACATTTTTTGTACTTAAGTATTGCAAGTATTTTTTTTTTAAATTTTGCTACTCAAGTACTGAAAGTAAAAGTACCAGTAGTTTTGGAAAAAAAATTACTACTCAAGTACTGAAAGTAAAAGTACAAGTACTGTGTTATGTAGTTATTAAAGAAAGAAGTCAAAAGTTTGAACATCATATTGTTTTTTATTATTTCAAATGCAGCTTTTATTTATACATACAGTAGCATTTATTTTCTTATGCGCTGATAATACATATGTTTTGAGCTTCATGAAACCTGCCATCTACTGTTCTGGCAGTGGTAATTTTTATAATTGTAACTATGCAGCACAAAAAAAAAAATATCTGAGTAGAAGTATTGAAATCATTGAAAAAATGTAGTGAAGTGAAAGTGGAAGTAGGAGAAAAAAATTCTACTCCAGGAAAGTACAGATACCGCCTTTCGGTACTTAAGTACAGTAGTGAAGTAGTTCTACTTAGTTACTATACATCTCTGGCAGTAAGTGAACTCAAACATGCTTTGAACAAACATAGTTTTGTCGATAAAAAGGTAATATACTGTATACTGTATATCCTTATTTCCCAAAAAACATCCATACACATCTACTGCTTAACCACTTAAGCCCCGGAAGATTTTACCCCCATTCCGACCAGGGGGTATTTTGCGATTCGGCACTGCGTGAATTTAACGCACAATTGCGCGGTCGTGCGACGCTGAACCTAAACGAATTTGACGTCCTTTTTTTCCCACAAACAGAGCTTTCTTTTGGTGGTATTTGATCACCTGTGCGATTTTTTGATCACGCGCTATAAACAAAAAAAGAGCGTCAATTTTGCAAAAATAGCAATATTTTTCACATTTTTTTATATGAAATTCCCCCAAAAAAAAATGTAAAAATCAAAATTTTTAAAAATTTTCGGCCAATTTGTTTTATGCTACCTATGTTTGGTAAAAAAAATCGCAAAAAGCGTATTTTGATTGGTTTGCGCAAAAGTTATCGCGTTTACTAACAAAGGGAAAGATTTTTGTCATTTTTGTTGTTTTTTTTTTTAACGCGTAATGGCGGCGATCTGCGATTTTTTTTGCGGTACTGCGACATTGCGGCGGACAGATCGGACCCTTGACTGACATTTTTGACACTTTTGGGGTTACCAGTGACATTTCTACAGTAATCAGTGCTATACATATGCACTGTTACTGTAAAAATACACTGGTAGTGAAGGGGTTAACTTTATTTGGAAGGGAGGGGCTGTGTGTGTCCCTAGGGGCGTGGTTTCTACTGTGATTGGCTGTGGCTCTAGCTGTAAGGACACTGATCAACGGATCTACATACCAGATCCGTTTTATCAGTGTCTTTGCAGCGAGGAGAATGACAGGCAGTTTGTTTACACAAGCTGCCTGACATTCTCCCTCTCCCCCGCCGATCGCCGAGTGACCGGCGGACATCGGGTCCGCTGGTCACACGCGCGGGGGGGTCCGTGACCACGCGGGAGCGGGAGCGCGCCCCCGGGGGCGCGCGCTCGCTCCCTAGACCCTCACAAGCAAGCAACGTAGCCCTACGTTAGTTTGCCTGTGAGGGGCTGACCGCCGACGTAGATAGTCGTGCGGCGGTCGGCAAGTGGTTAAAGCGGTAATAAACCCCAAACCAAAAAATTTAATATATTGCAATTTACCTATCCACAGATGCAGTGGCTGTATTAGTTTTCCTTTTTTAGGCCTTTTCCCTTTGTTTTCACTTGGTGATCTGGCCTGTAACACATCTCCTATATTAGAGTGCCTACACATGAAGGAGCACAGGGGGCACCTTTGGATAACAGCATTGTCAGTCTGGGGGAGTGGAGTGTTAAACGGTTCGAATTTCAGCCATTTCAGCAGGAACCAGCCGAGACTCAAACCGTGTGTGGGCACGCTGAATGTACCAAATTAATCAAGTGGGCAGGCTTAATGTACCAAGTTGATGGATTGATTTCTACATCCTTGATCAGGTCTGTGTTACTCATTATCAGTAGGTCTAGTAACACATTGTTTCTTGTTGGTGCATTCACCATCTGACCCATGAAATTATCCTGCAAAACATTTCTAAAATGGTGAGCCTTAGACGAATGTGCAGTTCCTTCTGCCCAGACTATATCTGGATAATTAAAATCCTCCATTATAATGATATTTCCTATCCTTGCCGCCATTCCAAGCTGTGATAGGAGGTCCGCCTGCCCCTCCACCCGCTGGTTAGGGGGCCTATAGCATATGCCCAGAATTACTTTCCCTTAAGTTTCCTCTCTTTGAAGCTCTACCCATAAGGATTCCACCTCCTCCCTAGTTCCATTAGTGATACCGTCCCTTATATTCACTTGCACATCATTTTTGATATACAGTCATACCCCTTCCCCTATTTTACCCTCCTTATCTCTGCGATAAAGGGAATACCCCTAAATAGTTGCCAGCCAATCATGAGAGCTGTCAAACCAAGTCTCTAATTCTCAAAAAATCGAAATCCTCTTCATACATTAGCAGCTCCAGTTCTCCCATCGTGTTAGCCAGACTTCTAGCATTGGTAAACAAGCCTCGTAATTTTGTCCGGTCGCATCCTATATCCTTCTTAGATGCTATGAGGCTGCAATTTGGATTTGTCAACTTACTTACCTTGTGTTTTGGAATTCTGTTCACCCTACCACTAATGCCCTGAATATTGCCCACTGGACCCTGCTTGATAGCTCTACATCTGGACGCTCCACCCATCACCTAGTTTAAAACCCCCTCTAACTTTTTGGCCATCTTCTCTCCGAGTAGGGCTGCACCCTCCCCATTTAGGTGCAGTCTGTCCCTGATAAAGAGCCAATAACCGACTGAGAAGTCGACCCAGTTCTCCAGGAACCCGAACCTCTCCTTTCTACACCAGCTCCTCAGCCACTTGTTAACTTCCCTAATCTCCCGCTGCCTCTCTGGCATTGCGTATTTCTGAGAATACTACCTTCGAGGTCCTACTACTTCATTTTGCTCCTAAGTCCCTGAAATCATTTTTAATGACTCTCCATCTTCCTCTAACTTTGTCATTGGTACCCACTTGTACCATGACAGCTGGGTCCTCTCCAGCCCCACTCAATAGTCTGTCCTCCAGACCTGTGATGTGCCGAAACCAAGCGCCCGGTAAACAACATACAGTTTGGCACTTAGGGTATTTCTGACAGATTGCCCTCTCTGTCCTTCTAATAATTGATTCCCCTACCACCAGAATTTGTCTTTCCTTACCCTAAGTCTCGCTCCCACCCTCACTGGAGGAGTTCTTCCCCTGGCAGCTTGGGGCGTCTGTCTGCTCCAGGAATGCTGGTCCCTGACTGGTTTCTCCAACATCACACAACGGGGTGTATTTTTTTGGGATGTTCCAGCCCAGGACCAGCCTCCTTAACTCCTTCCCCTCTACCCTTTCTGTCACCCAGCTACTCTGCTGTGGTGCCTGCACCCTTGTATCTCCACCTGCCTATGTGCTGGCCCCTTCCGGCACCTGCCGGGTACGTTCCCAACTGTCCTTTAGTATGGAAATTCTTCTCAGAATTGCTTCCCTAGATTCAGGACCTGGGCTTCCAGGTAAGCAACGTGTTTACATTTTGTGCAGCAGTATTCGCCCTTGATCGGATGATCGAGGAACGCATACATGCCACAAGATGTGCACCGAGTCGCATCTCCACACCCGCAAGGCATCGTACCCACTAATTTACCCTAGGGGTACTACTAGGGGATTAGGAATTTTACCATGTCCAATTAACTGTTAACTAGCTTCCTGACTCTAATTTGTCAGCACCCAGTAACACAGTTACTCCTAGTGACTCAGCAGTACTCAGTTACTCCCAATCACTGAGCCCAAGTTGTCTTGCTCCCCCCCTCCCGCCCCACCTCCCTACCTGTTAAGGGACAGTGAAATGAGAAGTGGCAAGTGATGAGCTTATCTCTTTGTGGCACTTTTTTCTCTTTTTTTGAGCATGCTTCTTGTCAGCACAAGAACATATTGGCTCCTTGTGCTGCCTCATCCGCCCCCTACTGACACCATCCACTGCTCTACTGACACCATCCACTGCTCTACTGACACTGTCCATTGCTCTACTGACACTATCCATGTTTTAATACATTTTAAAATGTTTGTTTACCTTTATTGATAATATCATCAAAAATGTATTTATTTCAGTAATTTAATTTGAAAAGTGAAACTCATATATTTTATATACAGTGCTTTGCGAAAGTATTCGGCCCCCTTGAACTTTTCGACCTTTTGCCACATTTCAGGCTTCAAACATAAAGATATAAAACTGTAATTTTTTGTGAAGAATCAACAACAAGTGGGACACAATCATGAAGTGGAACAAAATTTATTGGATATTTCAAACTTTTTTAACAAATAAAAAACTGAAAAATTGGGCGTGCAAAATTATTCAGCCCCCTTAAGTTAATACTTTGTAGCGCCACCTTTACAGCTGCAAGTCGCTTGGGGTATGTCTCTATCAGTTTTGCACATCAAGAGACTGAAATTTTTGCCCATTCCTCCTTGCAAAACAGCTCGAGCTCAGTGAGTTTGGATGGAGAGCGTTTGTGAACAGCAGTTTTCAGTTCTTTCCACAGATTCTCGATTGTATTCAGGTCTGGACTTTGACTTGGCCATTCTAACACCTGGATATGTTTATTTGTGAACCATTCCATTGTAGATTTTGCTTAATTTTTTGGATCATTGTCTTGTTGGAATACAAATCTCCGTCCCAGTCTCAGGTCTTTTGCAGACTCCATCAGGTTTTCTTCCAGAATGGTCCTGTATTTGGCTCCATCCATCTTCCCATCAATTTTAACCATCTTCCCTGTCCCTGCTGAAGAAAAGCAGGCCCAAACCATGATGCTGTCACCACCATGTTTGACAGAGGGGATGATGTGTTCAGGGTGATGAGCTGTGTTGCTTTTACGCCAAACATAATGTTTTGCATTGTGGCCAAAAAGTTTAATTTAGGTTTCATCTGACCAGAGCACCTTCTTCCACATGTTTGGTGTGTCTCCCAGGTGGCTTGTGGCAAACTTTAAACAACACTTTTTATGGATATCTTTAAGAAATGGCTTTCTTCTTGCCACTCTTCCATAAAGGCCAGATTTGTGCAGTATACGACTGATTGTTGTCCTATGGACAGAGTCTCCCACCTCAGCTGTAGATCTCTGCAGTTCATCCAGAGTGATCATGGGACTGCATCTCTGATCAGTCTTCTCCTTGTATGAGCTGAAAGGTTAAAGGGACGGCCAGGTCTTTGTAGATTTGCAGTGGTCTGATACTCCTTCCATTTCAATATTATCGCTTGCACAGTGCTCATTGGGATGTTTAAAGCTTAGGAAATCTTTTTGTATCCAAATCCGGCTTTAAACTTCTCCACAACAGTATCTCGGACCTGCCTGGTGTGTTCCTTGTTCTTCATGATGCTCTCTGCGCTTTAAAGGGACCTCTGAGACTATCACAGTGCAGGTGCATTTATACAGAGACTTGATTACACACAGGTGGATTCTATTTATCATCATTAGTCATTTAGGTCAACATTGGATCATTCAGAGATCCTCACTGAACTTCTGGAGAGAGTTTGCTGCACTGAAAGTAAAGGGGCTGAATCATTTTGCACGCCCAATTTTTCAGTTTTTTATTTATTAACAAAGTTTGAAATATCCAATAAATTTCGTTCCATTTCATGATTGTGTCCCACTTGTTGTTGATTCTTCACAAAAAATTTGTTTTATATCTTTATGTTTGAAGCCTGAAATGTGGCAAAAGGTCGCAAAGTTCAAGGGGGCCGAATACTTTCGCAAGGCACTGTATAAGTGATTTATAAGGCATAATAAATTATGACAATTGATTGATCAACGAATATAGCAAGCACCTTCAGCAACCTCGATCCATACATCTAAACTTCTCACACGTAAGGCGGAACTTTCCAGGTTTGTCATAAAAATGAATGGAAAGGCTGATAAGTGCGTTATCCTTTAAAAACACTTTACTGAGATAAAAGGTTGCGCTTACATGGAGATAGATGCTATCCAGCCTTTGTACATAACACAGACAAGAGAGCCCTGCCGCCTGCAGTGTGGGCTGAGCACGATGACGATGTGGCTACTCCACCCAACGCGTTTCCCCCCAGAAGGCGTCAACTGGGATTGGAGGTGTTTGCTACATTCCTGAGGCTCAGCCTATCCTATTATATAGGACATATATTAGCACTGCGATTGCTTGGTTCTGGTAAGCAGCCACCAATTTGTTTGATCACTGTGGGGGTGCATGCATCACTTGATCCCACCAGCTGTGTTCAGTTCACTCACTGTTCACCCAGCAATACCAGCCGGACCCAATATGAACTTATTCATTTTATTGTATTTTGCTTATTCATTAATTTTTATTTAATCCTGAGCACCATTTGTGTTTTATGCACCTAAGTCGGTGGTTTGTGGACTCTCTTAGCATTTATTTTTAAGAGCAACAGTCACATTATTTTTCTGTCACTTTTTTATGTCAATCAATTGTCATAATTTATTATGCCTTATGAATCACTTATAATCAGAGCGCACTAGTCTATTTTTAACTGATTACTGTAGTAATGTCACTGGTCCCCCCAAAAGTGTAAAGAATGTCAGTTAAGGGTCCTGTCTGTCTGCCGCAATGTCGCAGTCGCCACCATTACTAGTAAAAAAAAACAATAAAAATGACATAAATCTTTCACTAGTTTGTGGACACCATAACTCTTGCGCAAAAAAATCAAATTGCGATTTTTTTTACCAAAAATATGTAGCAGAAAAAAAATTGGCCTAAAATGATGAAAAACTTTGATTTTTACATTTTTTTTTTGGGAATGTTATATAGCAGAATGTGAAAAATATTGTTTTTTTTTTTTCAGAATTGTCACTCTTTTTTTGTTTATAGAATAAAAAATAAAAATCGCACAGGTGATCAAATACCACCAAAAGAAAGCTCTATTTGTGGGGAAAAAAGATATAAATTTTATTTTGGTATAGTGTTGCATGACCGTGCACTTTTCCGTTAAATTAATCCAGTGCCGAATCGCAAAAAATGGCCTAGTCATTAGGGGGGCAAATCCTTCCGGTCCACAACTGGTTAAAGTACATTCTTCGGCTACAATGGATGCACAGCTAAAGAAAGTGTCCCTGGAAAATGTTTAACCACTTTAGGGCCGTTCACAGTGGCAGCCCTGGGTCCATCGACGTAGACCTAAGTCGCTGGACTCCTAACGGTCTCGGCGGCGCGCACATGTTTAGACACAGCGGGAGTCGGGCCAGAGGAGGAGAGGCGGCAATCACTGCCTCTCTTCCCCAATTGTCGGGGAAAGTGTGAGAAGATCCGCCCGCTTGTGTAAACAAAGCAGGCAGATCTTCTCTGTGACAGACAGGGAGAGATCACAGGGTTCAGCATTGCTGAACCTGCAATCTCTGTCTCTGTCAGAGAACCCCCTCCCCCCACACATGTCAGTAAGCATGAGGCATACATTTAACCCCTTGATCACCAACAGTGTTAACCCCTTCCCTGCCAGTGTCATTATTACAGTAACAGTGCATATTTTTAGAACTGATTACTGTAGTAATGTCACTGGCCCCCCAAAAGTGTAAAAAATGTCAGTTAGGGGTCCGATCTGTCCGCTGCAATGTCGCAGTCCCGCAAAAAAATCGCAGATCGCCGCCATTACTAGTAAAATAAAAAAAAAACAATAAAAATGAAATAAATCTTTCCCGTAGTTAGTAAACACGATAACTTTTGCGCAAACCAATCAAAATACGCTTATTGCGATTTTGTTTTACCAAAAATATGAAGCAGAAAAAAAAATTGGCCTAAAATGTTAAAAAATGTTGATTTTTAAATTTTTTTTGGGGAGGAAGTATACCCTCCTTTGACACTTTTACCTATAGGTAGGCCTATATTAAGGCTTACCTATAGGTACTGTAAATATCTCCTAAACATGTACCGTTTAGGAGATATTTACCTTACATGCAGCCAGTGACGTCACTGGCGCATGCGCTCTGAAGGAACGGCCGCTGGTGCCGTTTCTTCAGAGCCCCGTGCCGTGACTGTCGGCTCCCGCACGCGTGCGCGGGAGTGACGTCACCGCGGCTCCGGACAAAGAGATGGCCGGATGCCACGATCCCAGAAGACGGGCGACCGGACATGTCATTTTTGTTGTTTTTTTTTTAACGCGTAATGGCAGCGATCTGCGATTTTTTTGCGGTACTGTGACATTGCGGCGGACAGATCGGACCCTTGACTGACATTTTTGACACTTTTGGGGTTACCAGTGACATTACTACAGTAATCAGTGCTATACATATGCACTGTTACTGTAAAATGACACTGGTAGTGAAGGGGTTAACTTTATTTGAGAGGGAGGGGCTGTGTGTGTCCCTAGGGGCGTGATTCTAACTGTGATTGGCTGTGGCTTGAGGTGTAGGAACAGTGATCAACGGTCCTACGTAGTAGAACCGTATGATCACTGTTCCTACACAGGAGAGAATGACAGGCAGCTTGTTTACACTAGCCGCCTGCCTTTCTCCCGCTGTCACGGACGATCGTGAGTGAGCGGCGGACATCGGGTCCGCCGCTCACACGCAAGCGGGGGGGGTCTGTGACCGCGCGGGAGCGCTCGCTCCCCAGAGCCTCACAGGCTAGTGACGTACCAGTACGTCACTTTGCCTGTGAGGGGCTGACCGCCGCAGTATATGTACTTGCGGCGGTCGGCAAGCGGTTAAAGTTACGCAGTGCCGAATCGCAAAATATGGCCTGGTCAGGAATGGGGTAAAATCTTCCGGTCTTAAAGTGGATAAAAATACGCTCATTGAGAATTTTTTTTGTCAAAGACATGTAGCTTAATACATTTTGGCTTTAAATATGTAAAAAATGTAATATATTGGATATTTTTTAACAGTCAAAGTAAAAAATGTCAATTTTTCGCAAAATATTTGTTCTTTTTTTATTAATATTGCAAAAAATAAAAAGCGCAGAGGTGATCAAATACCACCAAAAGAAAGCTCTGTTTGTGGGAAAAAAAAGGATGTAAATTTTGTTTGGGTACGGCGTTGTATGACCGCGCAATTGTCAGTTAAATTTGCGCAGTGCCAAGTTGAAAAAAGTGGCCTGGTCATTAAGCAGCAAAATCTTCCAGGGCTAAAGTGGTTAAAAAAAGTTGGCAACTATGCATTCCATTCCCTATGTGTACTCTGCTGGATGTGCCCGTCTCCAGACTGCTGATATCACCAGGAATGTGGAATGGCACAATGTACAATATCCAACAAAGACACACACTTCCCTTTTTTCCTATTACATACGAAGACTTCCCCGGCTCATTGTTACACCTTTGCCCTAGAACATTACAGTATCCCTGACATTAGTTTCCTGTCACTTTGATATACGATTGGCTAAGTGGGCAGAGCGCGCAAACTTCACCGTGACTGGAACGTGTTCCGCGCCACGGATTGGTCAGCAGAGATGACGGGCTGCTTTATGCCCCGCCTCCTAAGGTAGCTCCCTCCTAGCTGTGGGCGGGATCATCCGGCCGCCTCCCTGCTTCAAACCTACATCGCTGAGGAGTTATAGTTGGTTCCCCGGCTTCTTCTGAGGTGGCAGCGATATTGTTTAAGTCTTCGGAACTCTCTGTGGCTCTTCTCCCCGGCGCCTCGTCTCAGGTACGGTCCGTGCTGTCCTCGGCTCGGTGTGCACAGTCATACCTCAGCTCATGGTTCCGGGCGCACACCTTTCCCGTGTCAGTCAGGGGGTTGGCTGGAAGTTGTATGAAGTAGCTGGTGCTGTACTTCTCCCTGGACTGGGGACGGGAGCGGCCACTCCTACAGTGGGACTCCAGGTGCTGCTCCTTCCTGAGGGGGGTGCAGAACAGTCATGGCTGGGTAGTATGTATGAGGAGGAGCGGGTAACCCGCCATGCTGCACAGCCGCCCTTGACCTCTATATGGAGGTCGTGTAGGATGGTAATGTCTCCACTTATAGAAGTGTAAACTTCATGGTGTGGCGTAGTGTTGTGTGGCGCCACTTCCTGCTCCTGTACTGTGTATGGGACGCCGTGTATGAGAGGAGGGTGGGGTGCCGGCTTCCTGTGCTCTGTCTGTGTGGCCTCAGGCTCTTCTTTCTTCTCACTATCTGAGGAGCCATCTCCACCCCAACCTCCTTCTACATACACATACCTCACTGAGGAGCCATCTCCACCCCAACCTCCTTCTACATACACATACCTCACTGAGGAGCCATCTCCACCCCAACCTCCTTCTACATACACATACCTCACTGAGGAGCCATCTCCACCCTAACCTTCATCTACATACACCTCACTATCTGAGGAGCCATCTCCACCCTAACCTTCATCTACATACACCTCACTATCTGAGGAGCCATCTCCACCCCAACCTTCATCTACATACACCTCACTATCTGAGGAGCCATCTCCACCCCAACCTCCTTCTACATACACCTCACTATCTGAGGAGCCATCTCCACCCCAACCTCCTTCTACATACACCTCACTATCTGAGGAGCCATCTCCACCCCAACCTCCTTCTACATACACCTCACTATCTGAGGAGCCATCTCCACCCCAACCTCCTTCTACATACACCTCACTATCTGAGGAGCCATCTCCACCCCAACCTCCTTCTACATACACCTCACTATCTGAGGAGCCATCTCCACCCCAACCTCCTTCTACATACACCTCACTATCTGAGGAGCCATCTCCACCCCAACCTCCTTCTACATACACCTCACTATCTGAGGAGCCATCTCCACCCCAACCTTCATCTACATACACATACCTCCAATAGCTGAGGAGCCATCTCCACCCCAACCTCCTTCTACATACACCTCACTGAGGAGCCATCTCCACCCCAACCTTCATCTACATACACATACCTCCAATAGCTGAGGAGCCATCTCCACCCCAACCTCCTTCTACATACACCTCACTGAGGAGCCATCTCCACCCCAACCTCCTTCTACATACACCTCACTGAGGAGCCATCTCCACCCCAACCTCCTTCTACATACACCTCACTGAGGAGCCATCTCCACCCCAACCTCCTTCTACATACACCTCACTATCTGAGCCATCTCCACCCCAACCTTCATCTACATACACATACCTCCAATAGCTGAGGAGCCATCTCCACCCCAACCTCCTTCTACATACACCTCAATATCTGAGGAGCCATCTCCACCCCAACCTCCTTCTACATACACCTCAATATCTGAGGAGCCATCTCCACCCCAATCTTCATCTACATACACTGCTATGTGGTGCCCGGCCTGCCCTGGCGGTGGGGGTGACCAGACTAGATTGTGAGCTATGGGGTCACCATGCACTACACCATAATATCTGGGTGTGTTGTCCATAGGTTTCTGTACAATTGGGGGGGGGGGGGATCATTCCGAATTATTGTTCTTAAGACTGGATTTTCCATACAAACCAATCAGAATAATTTCCATTTTTAAATAAGTCGGTTTTGCAAAAATTGATTTGTATGTGAATTCTGATATTTCGGAGATCTGAGTTTGTGAAGAATCGTTTGGTCAGATCATTACCTGTATGACCACCATTAGACTCTTCATATACAATCTAATTTTTAGCTCTAGTACAAGTGTCTTCCTGATATTTGATTGGATTGTTTGTATTCGTTTTAGTAAATCTGGCCATAGATTTGGTTTTTTTTTTTTTATCCTCCAGCTGAACCACTCTATATCTCGGTGCCATTGCACACAAGTTGAATGCTAACATTCATTGTATAGTCTTGGAAACTGAATAACTCAGTAAATCTCTTGTAAAGCTGCCAGATAGCTAATTGAAATAAAGGATTCCCCCATCCACATATTTGAGGTGGGTGCATTAATCCTCTCTGCTGTGTCATTGTATTCTGACATCAGGGACTCCTCTGCTGCCAGACTACGCTGATCAGTGCTCTAGCCAATGGGCAGCTGATGCGCTGATCAAACACAGATTTTCCAATAGCCCCATCCCAGAGGATCTGATCACTAGGTCGATTCCTCTTGAATAGGAATGGCCATAGATGGTTTAAAATTTGGTTGGGCCCCTGCTGTACCAGGTGAATTTCAACCCATCTATGGCCAGCTGTAGTCTGAAGGTGATTGTATAAAGATTGTAAAGTGTATGACCAGCCTATATCTAACCATAATGTAGTAAAGATGGCCTACCTTACTATAGATGCAAATTGAGTGGCTCATTTAGGTAGAACTTCTAACATTGTTTTGATCTGAACAAGATTGATTAGGGATTACACCTATAGAGCTACCACAGCTGTGTATTGGAAAGCAATCCATTTTAATTTGTATCCAGGTAGGTTGTCATACTAAATTGTTAGATCTTAGAGGTCAGCAAATGTGTAGTAGTCTTGCCATACAAAACTCTTAGATTTACCAGTGTTATGTTATAGCAGGAACTAAAGCTGGCTACACACTATACAATTTTCTTGCACTACTTCTAAGGCTATTTAAAAGTATACAGTAGTTTGTACAATCTCCTTTAGATCTGCCCTCAGATTGTAACATGTGTTCAGTCAGATTGCAAGTTGCATGACCCTTTTTAGTTCCTATTGAGTCAGGCTAGGTACTGGCCGATTATTGCTCCATAGTTTAATTTCTACAGTGCTCTTCATTTGCTCCTGTTTTCTGCAGTGGGAGTAAAGTGGCTTTAAACATTTAAAAATGGGTTAATGGAATTGCAGAAAACCTTGATATATGGACTCGTTAGATGATTATCACGAAGTTGTCTTGGAAAGTATAGTGTGTAATCAGTTCTCTGTGTACACGTCCTGCATAGAGAGCTCAGCTTGTCTACCTTTTGTGAGCACTTCCTGTAAGCAAGGTTTCCTCTACAAGCTGCCACACCCAACTTGAGTCTAAAAGCACAAGCATGACTCCTAACTATCCTTTATTTAGATGGACTGACCCTCTTATCCAAACTAATTCCTCTCCATCTTCCCTTCTTAGTTTGTCCCTCTTCTTGTAAAGAATTGACCTTCATAAATAAGTGTATTAACTACAGAGTGTTTTGTATTGCACTAAGCAATTCATCCAACCGCTGAAATATTGTATTTGATATTTTAAAGCCAGTAGAAAGGAACATGGGTATGGAAAAAAAATAGTGTGGTTAGCTATTCTTGTTGTGCTTAACTTTTCCTGGTTGGTGTAACTCAAGGCAGAGAAGGGCTGCATCCTTTATCTCCATATCTTGCCTAAAAGCCATCTATCTTTCTCATCTCAGAGTTGGGGAATTATGCATTTGCAGTGTAACTATGGACTTGTATTGTTTAGTCTGTTTTTCATTTTCTTTCTAATTTGGTAAATTGATTTCTATGGGTATCTAGTCTGTGTTCATTTTCTTTATTTTAGTAAATTGATTTGCTAGGGTAATCTAATTGTCCAGTTTGAGGAACCACACCCAGACAGCATGACCCCCCTACATAATACCCTGCTTCTAAGCTTCTCTCTAGCTCTGTAATTAAAATCATCAACTTCATTTCATCCAACCCCTTTTAAGCTCACAGGCAATTGTAATAAGGTGGACAGAAGTGCAGACAGTACTTTGTATTTTCATTATCTTTTATGATATGGGTAATGTTGGTCTTTCTGCATTCCCTTTAGGGTTCCTAAAGCCCAACTCCAGCTAGCTGGCCAGTTCATACCAGCTGGTTTCACTTTGGTTTGTTGCATGGGCTTCCTAACATTCCTAAAAATGCACCGAAAGAAGATTATTTATTTTTTTCTGTAAAACTATAGCCACCTCCGGACCTGCCATAACCCCAGTATTTTTTTTACACAGCGAGCAGTCCGCTTTAACATAAGTGGTCCCAGTGGCTGATTCGCCACCGGATCACTTTTATGGGTGGCGGGAGAGGTGTCCACTCCCCTCCTGACGCTTCCCGTTCATTTTTCCTCGCTTACCGAAGCCATCGGTAGCGGGGGAAGAGGATCAGATTCCGCACTCCTGGTGGGCAAGATGGCCCCCACTCAACTCTATGCCCTTGCAGTCAAACGTCATATTCACCCAACAGGCTTAAAGGGCCAAACTTGTCTCCTGTTTTTTTCTTTTTATTGCTTTTAAGTGTAAATGTGAGATCCGAGGTCTTTTCGACCCCCCCAGATCTCACATTCGAGGAGCTGTCCTGCTTATTTCTATTACAAGGGATGTTTACATTCCTTGTAATATAAAAATAAGTGATCAAAATATATATATTTTTTTTAAAGGGACAGTGTAAAAAATAGAAAATAAAGGAAGACAATTTAAAGTGCCCCATCCCCCGAGCTCGTGCACCGAAGCGAACGCATACTTAAGTCGCGCCCACATATGTAAAAGGTGTTCAAACCACAGAGTTATCACTGCAATCGTTGGAGCAAGAGCAATAAGTCTAGCAGTAGACCTCTGTAACCCTAAACTGGTAACTAGTAGAAAGTTTTAAAGCGTCGCCTATGGAGATTTTTAGATACTAACGTTTGTCACCATTCCACGAGAGTGCACAGTTTTAAAGCATGACCTGTTGGCTATCAATTTACTCGGCGTAACCTTATCAGAAAAATTGGGCTAACTTTACTGTTTTCCTATTTTTAATGAGAGTTTTTATTTTTTTCCCAAAAAAATTGCATTTGTAAGACCACTGTGCTAATGTGCTATGACAAAGTATTGCAACAATCTCCATTTTATTCTCTGGTGTCTCTGATTAAAAAACATTTTCGGGGTTCTAAGTAATTTTCTAGCATAAAAATACTGATTTTAAACTTGTGTCAGAAATAGGCCTGGTCCTTAAATGGTTAAAAAAAACAGCTTTTGCTGCAATACTCACCTTCTCTCCCACACTGTCCTCCATAGACTCTCTTCTCCACCCACTAGGCAGCCACTGCTGTTCTAGGTTTGACTGGTGCCAAGCATAGTTGATATGCATCTGTGATCACAGGCAGTCAATGATTCACCCCTAGGATCTGAAGTAGACAGTGACTCGCCCCCCTCCTAGGGCTTGCGTCATGGCACAGCCTGGGCTCACACTAAAATGCCATTTCCCATTAAGCTGCAAAGGCTCTCAATGGGGCTGTACATATGCTGCATCCAAGATGCCAAGTTGCATCGTAACAGTGAAAATCCCTTTTCGGGGGCTAGTGCCACCTGCTGAACATGACCTATTCAGCTGAATGGGGCTGT
Organism: Pelophylax lessonae; assembly: GCF_965119305.1. NCBI lineage: Eukaryota > Metazoa > Chordata > Amphibia > Anura > Ranidae > Pelophylax > Pelophylax lessonae. The sequence continues at coordinate 142,827,251 of NC_138775.1, read as the reverse complement.
CTGCAACTGCATACAATGCAGTTAGTGTTGTGGTGCAGGGGGAGTCAAAACAGGCAGTTTTTTTATAGTCTCCTATGTTTTTAAGGTATTTTTTTTTGAGAATTTGCTAAAATTATGGGGAAGGAATGCTGGGGGGAGGGGTTAACTATGATTCTTTAAATATGCTCCTTGCCTTCTCCGTTAACCTGTATTAAAAAAAAAATGTACTTTTTTTTTTGGCTGGCCATGCGCTCCTGCAGTTCTGTGTTTGGAAGCACTGGCTTGTGGCTCTGAATTCTAGAAGCTGTGGTGTCACCAATAGCTCCCACAACCCAATTGCTGCTGGCGCTCCCTCTTCCCTGCTGCTGCTTTCTGACACATGATCCGAGCGAAGCTGAATAAAAATAGGGAAGTATAGAGATTTCTTCCTTTCTCCTCCAGGTATACAGGTTAGGCATGATAGGAGTGGGAGGGAACATTTTTAAAAATAGGTTTTTCTTCCACTTCAAACCTTCTGTAAATAGAATCTGGTGGTATTCTTTCAGACATAAGCCAATAATGACTATGGTTTAACAGGTTACTTATGAGCAAAGATGCTGGGATTTTGAGTTCAGCTAATTTCTTAATAGTGGGTTTATGTTAGTAATTTCAATTGTCACACTGCTTTAATTTTACTTTGCCACCCTGCCAGTTTTATCCCCAATACAGAGATGTATTAGGCACGCTGTCACCCCCCCTGGGCTTGTGCATCTGTGGCATACTTTCAGTTCAATCCTGGGGGATCCTAACAGTGCGGTTAGTTTAGAGGCAGGCAGCAACCATGGGCAGTTAAGACTGAGCTTATGAGAAGTTGAATAAACAGATATTGGATTAAGGCCGGGTCTCCAAAAAAAAAGCCTTCGGTATCTCGCACCATTAACAATGTTGATCAGCACAACACTTATTTCATTCTTTTAGATCAGTGGTCCTCAACCCTGGCCCTCAGGGCCCACTAACAGGCCAGGTTTGCAAGATAACTGAAATGCATCCCAGGTGATATAATTTGCTGCTCAGTGATTGCAGTACTCTAGTCTGCATCTCCCCAAGGTAATACTTCAAAAATATGGCCTGTTAGTGGGCCCTGAGGACCGGAGTTGAGGACCCCTGTTTTAGATCAAATGAATGTCTGTCTGGGTAGTTTAACCTCTTGTTGCTGGTTCGCTCATGCGATGCGGGAACCCTGCAAATCCACTGCAGGTTCCCGCATTGCACTCGACTCGAATTGTTGGGTGTCAATACAAAGTTAACGATGCCGCTGGATCAGTTCGCATATCGCAGTTCGAACTGTCAGTTCAGACATGAATTGGATTGGGTAGGTGTGAACACACATGCGATCAGATTCTGGTGTGGACCAAAAAAGGGTCCTGTGCGACTTTTTTATTAAGATAAAAATGTATTCCCTGAGGAAGCCACATGACCGTGACAATATGTGTCGGGATGTCAGACGATAGGCTAAATCCGGGAGTGCGGGCTACACAGACGGTGCAACACGGATGCCACTGGCGTTTGCTGTCTACTGAGATGTAAGGTACTACCTTTTTATCTTAAAAAATTTGAAAAAACACTTACACTGTACGGCGTTCCCTGTTTGTGTCTTATCTATAGTAGATACATATTCGCCAGCACACGAAGAATCTTGCAAAAGCAGTCCAAAAACTTTATTCCAGAGAAGATCACATCAAAAAATATATAGTGCAACGTTTCGGAGCCGCGCAGGACCCCTTCGTCAGGAATGTCTTATCTAACTGGAGTCTCTAGGACGTTTTATCCATCTGGAATTTACCCTAGAATTGCCAGAGTTTTCACTTCATGCTGTTGCCTTACTCGTATTGGCATATCACTCAAGTTCTATACACTATTATATATATTTATTCATCTAACTTGTATGAATTGGATATGATGCACTGTTTACCTTTATCACCTTAATGGACCATGTTTCTATGCTATTTATTCACTATTCATCATTATTGTTTGGAGTCAATTTGCTGATCAACCCGGATAGTGCTCATGTGAAAGGGGCTTATCAACTAAATAGCAGGTGCTGCTCTTTCACGTCAAAATATATTAAAGTGCAACCTGCTTAGTTTTGAAAGTAAAATAAAATTTCTATACTAATCCTAAATTGCAAAAAACCTACACAAGAGATCTTAAGCCATGACAAGAAGAAAGTAAATCCCAAAGTGAACAACCAGATGGTAAAATCAACAATGTTGCAACAAAAGTATCCAAATATCATTCTAAAGTGTTTCCCCCCCACCAACAAATATGTGCTATTTGTGTTCCTTTTTAGATCACCACTGACAATATTTGACTGCAAATTGCTACTCTTACGGGTGCTCCCACAAATACCTCTTTAGAGGGCAATGAACTTTTAGAAAGGTCCAAAGTGTTAGAGGTTGTAAACTCGTTTAAATTTTTTTTTTTTTTTTTTTTTTTTTTTTACAACCTGAAAGACACACATAATGAGCTAGTATGCATAGCATACTAGCTCATTATGAAATGCTTACACAACGAGCCCCCGCCGTGCCGCTCACTCACCTGTATGACGGGCGACATGTTCAGTCGCCCGTCTTCCGGGATCGCGGCATCCGGCCATCTGATTGGCCGGAGCCGTGGTGACGTTACTCCCGTGTGCGAGAGCCGACGGTCACTGCACGGGACTCTGAAGGAACGGTACCAGCGGCCGTTCCTTCAGAGCGCATGCGCCAGTGACGTCACTGGCTGCATGTAAGGTAAATATCTCCTAAACGGTACATGTTTAGGAGATATTTACAGTACCTATAGGTAAGCGTTAATATTAGGCTTACCTATAGGTAAAAGTTACAGAGGAGGGTTTACTTCCTCTTTAAGCTCAGTTCCAGATAAAAAAAGGTTTTCTCATGCGGTGCCTGCACTGCATTGGTCATTGGCTCGTTTTTGTCTAGGGAAGAGGAGTTTGGATGTACTTGCCTAATATGCTGATCCTCCCTGCGAAAGACTTGTGGCTCCTGCCCAACATCCACCACTGCCCACTTGTGTTGTGCTGAGGATTGTTCTGGCGTCATCACACCTGCACCCTTAGACCTGCTCTGGACGTAAAGACCGCTGGATTGTGGGGAGTGCCATTTGCTGGTGGAGTGGAGGATTCTCCAATCCCCCCCCCCCCCCCCATATAAAAACAAGCAGTTGACCCAGTGCAGTGCAGGCACTTTTCTTTCTCTGCCTGGAGCTGGACTTTAAAGCATAACTAAGCACAAAATCAATGTAGTATTGGCTTATCAATCCTTAGATGTGATGGCTGCATTTGTGGGTTTTTTTTTTAGGCTTTTTAACCTTTATTGCCTTGGTGATCCAGCCAGTAGCACACTGTCTGTCTTATGGTAGTTAGACTTGCTGCACTGTTTCTAGAAGAGGCCTCATTCACAGGGGTGTACTTAAGAGTCACTCAACTTGTAGAGAACCCCCCCCCCCCCCCTTCTGGGCTATCAATACATTGCTTCAGAATCCTGTATTTTTTTTGTTCTTAAAAAGCTGACCACTTCATGTCATTGGATACTGATTATGAATAGAAGGGACTGTCATTTTAATCTGCTGATTTTTCTTGTGGCTCTGATGGGAAAGCTGCAGTGTCTGCATCCATTTAGAAAGGATTCACCCTTTTCAAGCATCTTGCTTGTGAAGCAAATGTCTAAGCGATATATAATTGCTATATTTTTCCCCTCCAAAAGTGAAGTTGCCCTTTAAAGGAGTTGTAAAGGCAGAGGGCTTTTTATCTTAATGCATTCTATACATTAAGATAAACCTTCTGTAGGAAGCAGCCCCCCTAATACTTGCCTGAACCCCATCTCTATCCAGCGATGTCCATGAGTCCCTCGCTGTCTGGGACTCCCCCCCCCCCCCCCCCCCCCCTCCTGATTGGCTCCTGCTGCTGTCAAAATCTGTTTGCCAATACAGAGGGGGGGGGGGGGTTTGCTGAACAGCAGCTCTGTGTCTGAATGGACACATGAAGCTGCAGCTCGGCTTGGGTGCACCCATAGCAAGCTGCTCGATGTCGGGGTGTCCAACAGGAGGGAGGGGCCAGCAGCAGCAAAGAGGGACCCAAGAAGAGGACTATCCAGGCTGCCCTGTGCAACACTGTACAGAGGAGGTAAATCTAACATGTTTAAAAAAAAAACAAGACGTTACAATCACTTTAAGTGTACACCTCTGTGAGAAGCGTGTTTGTCAGCATGGAATGCACAGGTATTCTGTGCATCTACGTGTAGGCAGTCTCATTCATAATCAAGTCAGATGCAGAGACAGCTGCTGCTCCCAATTTGACATCTGTGTGGAGGCATACACCTGCATGCAACCAAACTCCTTGTCTGGGTACACAGATGTCAAAGTGAGCAGAGGCTGTGCCCGTGTCTTATTTGGTGTGGATGCGCAGAACATCTGTGTGTCCAACAAAGGCTTTAGAGGGAAGCAACAAAATAAAGCCTACCTCCATCTAAGACTTTGTAAGCAGTTGCAGGAATTTTTATTTATTTTTTTTCTTCCTATTGGGTGAGTGTTTTAGCCAAATAAAAAGCTGACAGTATGTTCCCATGTTGGTGTTAAAGGCGAAGTTTTGTGAGCATGTTTTACCTGTTTTAGGGTGGAAAATGTAACTTGTTCCCACTCCTGCATCATCTCCCTGATTAGCTGCATCTAGTGATATCCCCCCCCCCCCACTTGCTGTCACTATTTAACCACTTCTGGACCAAGTTTTTGCCCCCTTAATGACCAGGCCATTTTTTGTGATCGGCACTTGCATTAACTGACAATTGCACGGTTGTGCAACGCTGTACCCACATAAAATTGATGTTTTTTTTTTCTTTTTTCTCCACAACCACAAATGGAGCTTTCTTTTGGTGGTATTTGATTGATTGTGTGTGTGTGTGTGTTTGTGTGTGTGTGTGTTCTGCGATTTTTAGCCAGATTGCGGTGGACAGATCGGATCCCTAACTGACATTTTTGACACTTTTGAGGGGACCAGTGACATTACTACAGTAATCAGTGATAAAAATATGCACTTACTGTAGTAATGACACTGGCAGTGAAGGGGTTAACCTATGGGCAATCAAAGGGTTAAGTGTGAGCCTAGGGGAGTGTTTTCTAACTATAGGGGAGGGACTTGTGGAATCAACACAGGGACCTGTGACTAAAGAAAGAGGTCCATGTTTCTTCTTGGCATAAACACAAGGTCTCCATTTTCCACTCTGGCAGAACGGCGGTCTGCCTTGTTTACATAGGCAGACCACTGTTCTGTCTCTCCCAACAATTGCTGGGTTCCTAGTGGACATTGCGTCCGCCGGACCCACTGACAGGCTCCCGCTGTAACCAGAGCCGAAAAATAATCATGTAAAGGTACATGATTTTGTGCTTGGGAGCCACCCTGCCACAGTATATGTACATGGGGTGGTCCCTAAGCTTTTAAATGGTTTATCACAACCACCTAACTGCTATTTGTGCTTCAGTTTGCCTTATTTTCACCTGTTATGCTAGTCAGCAAGCCTTATTTTTTAACTTCTTATAATTAAGCTGTTCATCTAAAACTAGTAAATTGCAATATAAGGCCCCATGCACACAGGGCGTCATAAAAAGGGGCTGCAAAGCTATTTTTGACGCCAGGAAATAGGGGCCTCAAACGCACCTCAAGCAGCATTTTACATTGGCTTCATAACTCGTTCGGGCACGTTGGCGCTAACCAGCTTTTTTTTTTTTTTTTAAATACAACCCTCTTCTATTTGTGACAATCACATTTTTCATTTTCCACATTTTAAAAAACGCCTGATGCTGCTAAAAGCCTGATATACAGCATTTAAGCAGAGTTTAGCAGCATCTGGCATTTTTACAGCTTAACGCTGCAGCTCCAGAACGCACTGGTCCTGGGTTTTTTTTTTTTTCGCAGCTTAAAAACGCCTATGCCACTTGGAGCTCCTAAAAACCCTGTGTGCATGAGGCCATAGAATAACATGGAGGGGCTTTTTTAAGCTGCAAAAAAAAAAAATGCATGACGCTCCTAACAGCAGCTGCAAAAACGCCCTGTGTGCATGTGGCCTAATGGTTTTGTTTTTGAGTTTTTTGAGTTTAGTATTCTCCATTTATATTGAATGTTTGGAATAGTGCAGTAATTAAAATAAAGTAAAGCTTGTCAAATATTCAACACACAATCATGGATAGAAGTGCAAAGCATATTGGGTAAAATTCCGAAGGACGTTGCATATTAGCATGGGGGCTAAAGGGGAAAAATAGAGATTTGTACTTCAGAGTTTACAATATGAATGATATTGGAGTGGACAATTAACTTTCCATATAGAAAGATAATGAATACCAGTACCACAGCTTGTTAAACAGGATCAATTTGCCAGAGTATAGCAAACCTGAAGAAATGCAGTATTTTTTGGGGGTGATCCTATGGGTGACAAGGCATACCATTGTTTTGGGACAATGGCTCAAATGAGAGTACAGGAGATCAGTTGTCTTCCAAAAAAGTTGGCAGCTACAAATACTGTAGCTAGACAAAGACCAAAAAAATAAAGGAAAATCGTTGCCAGCATATTCAGCCCTTCAAACAAAAAAAACGGCGTGTGGTCTGCAGCAGGAATATCTGTGGAGACAAAACTGATATTGCAAAATGTAAATTGTCCAGCGCAATGAATACCTATAGCACTGGCCTTGACAATCCTAATAGAAACCAATAAAGTGAATAGGGAAAAAACATGGGACTTCTCAATGGTGATCAAGCTCTGGTTTGCTGACCAACTGATTTGATAATTATCTGTCTGTGAGCACCAAAGTCTGTGCTGAAAGGTTAAGGATCCATTAGTGATCCCAACTAAATGGTTAGTGTATTCCAGTGGAGACACTCAAGAGTATACAATTGTTTAGATTTGCTAATGACCAAGATGAATAAAATGGCACAGCAGAAAGTTGCATATGCAGGCAAACATAAGGGCAGTGAACAGACCTGGAGGGAAGTGTCCTCGGACCCTCTCTTGGCCAGGGAGATGGGAGGCCGCTTGAGCTGGCAGGCTGTCTTGATCCCTGCGGCTGATGGGACTGCATGCTGGCAGAGGAGCTCTCTGTAGAGCTTATGCGTGTAGTGTCACAGGGGAACCCAGGACAGGAGATCCGACAGCTGGTGCTCTCAGCCTCATGTCTTGGACAGCCTTTTAACCACCCTGGTTTGCCTACAAATGCAACTTTTTGCTGTGCCATTTTATTTACCTTGTTTGCTAGCAAGTCTTTTAATAAAACAATTGTATACTCTTGAGACTGTCTCCACTGGATCGCACTAACCATTTAGTTGGGGATCATCACTAAGGGATCCTTGACCTTTCAGCACAGACATTGGTCTGTTTGCTGAGTGACTGATTGGATAATTTTCTCAGTCTGTGAGCACCAGAGTTTGGTCACCATTGAGAACTCCCATGTGTTTTTTTTTTTTTTTTTTTTTTTTTTTTTCATGGCACTGACATGTTTAGTGTGGGAAGCTGGCTCCCTGTAGCTTGAAGGCTGTGCCCAGGGGGGTTCTAAACTTACTGTGGAATCAGCTAGGCGGTCTGACCATAAGTGGAAGTGGTTACCTACCAGACTACATGTTGTCATCCCTCCTTTTCCAAAAGGAAAGCAGGGTTGAGGACATATAGCAGAACGTCCACTTTATTGTAACATTCCACTTAAAGAATGGAGAGATGCGATTTGCTATTAAGACTGTTAGAAGACAAACTATAAAATCTTGGATCAGATGTCCTGAAATTTTTATCTGGTTTATCCTTAACTGCTTAGTGTGGGACAGCCAGTCTGTTTCTGGAATCTTGAGTCTTAAGCCTCGTACACACGTACCGATCGGCCGTCTTTTGTCCGGTGCTGTCCTGTCGGTTGAAAACTGCAAAAGACTGCACACGAATTTTGTCGGCCGACTGCAGAAGTGATGACATGTGATGGTTAACTTTCCCTGTGTTTTTTCTTCTCTGAGCATGCCCAGTCTTGCAAATCTGCTGTCTGTCGGCCAAAATCTGTACTGACTGTCGAACGATCGGCCGTTCTGGTGTTGGCCAACAAAAGTTTTAATGCCTGCACGACAGATTCTGTTCGGCCGAAAATGCGCTGTCGGAAGCATCATACTAACAAGCCTACAATCGGTCGTTGGCCGAATATTGACAATTGGTACATGTGTACAGGGCTTTATACTCTTAAGTGTTTAAGATCGTATGACAAATGTTTGTACAATTTAAGGGAGTAATGGGGTATCATGAAAAGGGTGGCGAAGAGGAGTACAGTAAACCCCGGCTCCATCGCATTTCAGTTTTTGCAGTCCCGGTATATTGCGGTTTGTTCTGTAATGTTTTACTATATAAATCATTAAAAATTAAATGGTTTTGTTTTCCACAGCTCTTGCTATGTCTCTCAGTGTCTTTTTGTGTTTAAATGAGTTTCTCTTGTTTTAAAAGTGTTTGAAGACCTTAAAATGCTTTTAAAGTGCAGTGACGGTAAAAAAAACATGCCTACAGTGTATTTTAATAGGGTTTTTTATTTCACGGGATTTTCACTTTTCGCGGCTGGGTCCAGAACGTAACCCCCGCAATGGAGGGGGGTTTACTGTATATTGGATGGGGGTTTCAATCGGTGAGGAGAATTTGTAGCACATATCCTGGGTCTTGGAGTTAATCGAAGATTCCGGGGAGAGTTCAACAATTTTCTGAAGTCGAGTTGGTGTAAACTCTGACCCCAATTCTGCCTCGGACTCCCGCACAAAATATGGGATTAGTTGAGTGACTAGCAACCAGAAGTTTATTTACGTCTGATAAGATGTTGGGGTGTCCCTGCTTGAGGCACACAGATTGACCACTTCACTTCAGTCCTGGAAGGTTTTACCCCCTTAATGACCAGGCCATTTTTTGCGATGCGGCACTGCGTTGCTTTAACTGACAATTGTGCAGTGCTGTACCCAAATAAAACTGTCCTTACCCCCCCCCCCCCCCCTCCGCATATAGCTTTCTTTTGATGGTATTTGATCAACAGTTTTTTTTTCTTGTGCTCTAAACAAAGATTGACCATTTTGAAAATTAAACAATGTTTACTTTGTTATAAAACCCATCCAATTTTAAACAAACATCAGTTTAGCCAATTTGTATTTTGCTATATATTTTTGGTAAAAAAAATCCCAAAAAGCGTATTTTGTAGCGTTTACAAACTATGGGATAGATTTATGGACTTTTTCTTTTTCCTATAAGTAATGACAGCAATCGGCGTGGTTTTTTTTTTTTTTTTTTTTTTCAGAGGCAGGTGGCTGTTCTGTCATTCTCCTTCATAATTTTGGGTTGCCAGCAGCTGCTGGACCCGCGGACTGGCACGGCTCTGGCGGCTCACGCCTCCCCTAGAGCTCTAAAACAGAATCGTGTGTATTTTGCGCTTAAGGGCCACACTATATGTGGGGGCGGTCCTTAAGTGGTTAGGGTGTCTGAGGGATAAAATTTGGGTTTTGGTGGAGAAAGTCAGTCAATTGCCTAGTTTAGGTATACTTTAAATCAAATAGTCCACCCAAGAGCCTCTGTCTTTACAATCTTCATCTCCTAAGCAATATCATAGAAAAAAAACCTTTATGAAAACTACATGTATTTTAAGACCAATGCAATCTCACCAGTGCTGTAACTTGCACTGAATTAACCCTTTTAATGCCTCTGACATAAGGCTCACGTTGAGAGTGGGGCGTTTTACACACACTCCCATCGTTTACCGCAGTATGCATCTTTCACAAGCTGACTGCCTGCAGCATGCTGAGTAAGCTGGTCAGAAATCTGGGTGAATCCTGACAATATTGTTGCTGGTCAGAAATCTGGGTGAATCCTGACAATATTGTTGGGATCCTGGCATAACCTGGCTTGAACCCTTTATTGGCTGAATCGGGGTCACAGGAGTGCAGAAATGGGGAGGTGGGAAATAGTTTAGGAGAGAAGAGTGTGATGGAGTTTTTTGTAAGGTCCAAACAAGTGCTTAACTATCGGCTAAATGGGAATAATCCTTATTTTATTAAGTCTTACCTTTTTGCTAAAGGTATACTGCTGCACTGCTTTTCCTTATGTGTTTGTAACACTAACAACATATTGCAAATCAGTATTGCTGTAACTTAATTGTCCACCTATTACCTATATCAAATGATACTTCCTTAATTGTTCCTGTAGCACTGCCCCTAGAGAGCTGCTTGAGATTTACTTTCTGGATTCCACTGGGTTACCCTTAGCAACTGGTAGCAGACAAACAGCCTTGAAAGTCCTTGGCTCAGTCAATAATCAATCCAGGGGATGTATGTTTTTGTCTTTTTATTTTGAACTGGGATAGGCGAAGGGATGAGTGGGATACTCAAACTATGCACCATCTTGAGGACGACTCACTGTAGAATGCGGCAAGGCCGCTGCTTCACCTTGCCACTGAAGTGAAGATAAGATTACTGTTCCTGCTTGAATACTCTCTTCAGGGTTATAACTTGGCACCCCCTGTCTGCTCACTCAAGCCACTGGAGTGGTCCCCTTCCTGGACAGACCCCTTGGCAAGCGTCCCTTTACTCAGACCCGGTTCTTCCAGAGTTGCTCTGCACCTCCAGTCAGCTGACCTCTGGGTTCAGCCACACTTTCCGGTCCACTAGGCCAACCGCCTGTGACCACCATCTACAGCAAACGGGAGGAGAGACAGCCGTCGCCCTGATCCTGGAACCTTGCCACATGTGCCCTTGGCTTTTATAACCTATCTGGGGATGCACCACTGTCTGTGCCAACCCCCTGGGACAGTTACAAAGCCTGTCATTGGCTGGGTTTCCTCCACTGTCCCAACAGGCTCCCCTACTGGATACAGTGGGGACACTCCCTCAGACGAGATGAATCACACATGGGACACTTGCAACAGGCCTGACTAGAAATCCTGCTCCTCTAAAAAGCAGAAGGAGATAAACTAGGTTTTAGCTGCCACTCTCCTCATAAGCATGAACATTGGAGCAGAGCACACGGTTTTCAGCACAGTTGGTGCTCTTTCCAGCACAGTTGGGGGGGGGGGGGGGGGGATCGATCTGCAGGAGGGTGACAGCTGTGCGAAGACACAGCTGTCAGTTCCCCATACATCTCTATGGGGGAATCGGATGGGAACGGACCGTCGGTCCGTTCTCATCCGATCCGCTGGACAGAAAATAGGATTTCCATCCGTCCAGATTTGACTTGTAGGATATCAGCGGACATGTCTCTGCTGACATCCGATGCCCCATAGAGATGCATGGGGGGACCGTTCAGATCCGCCAAAAAAACTCTATCAGCGTCTAAAAGAACTGACCATGCAGTGTTCTCCTGCTTGGTATAGGCAGCAGAGGGGGACTGGCAGGAACACCAGGGATTTTACACAAAGGAAATAATACGAGAACAGGATACTTTCTCCAAGTACACGGTACAGCAGGCATTATCAGGAACATTAAATGTTGGGTTTCCATATTCTTTCAAGTGATATTGGTGCTATAATTGTTTTAAAAAAAAAAAAAAACCAAAGCAAACCTGTTGTACATGCCTGCTCTGTGCAGTGGTTTTGCTAGAGCAGCCCTTATCCTTCTACTGTCCCCCCTGCTGGTGGTCTTGACTCTACGTACTTGAGTAGAGGACTGGGGCTTGGCCCTGCTTCCTCCTCACTGGCTGTGATTGACAGCTGTGGGAGCTGATTTATTCTGGCCCTTTCTATGAACGCTCAAGTGCTAAATGCGCCTACTGTTTAGGCACGTTTAGCTGTATTTGGCGTTTTTTATGACTAAAAGCTCCTCTCCTGAATGATCTTCTGCTTTCAGAAGGAGCTTTGGCTACCTCTAAACCAGGGCTCAAAATTTCAAGTCGTGAGCTACTAGCCAGGCCTTAAGGGTTACTCGCCACCAGTTGCCCCACCTATAGGAGACGCCTCCCATCATGTGACCATAAATAAGACATGTGCCTTGTAGTCCTATGAGACCCCCCCCCCCCCCCAATCATGTGGCCATAAAGACATGCTGTGCCTTGTAATCCTATATTAGACCCCCCCTCCAACCATGTGACCATAATTATGGATTGCAGCCTCAGCTGTGCAGGAGAAGAGAGGAAGAGGAAAGGCGGCCGGATAATCCGAGCGGGGATCGCTGCACTGTAACATCTTTCATTTGAATTGCCGGGTGCTCAGCTTCTCATAGTCCCGCCTCCTGCCTCGGCTCCTATGATAGACGTCACACGAACCAGCGGTGTTCTCTCTATCAAAGGAGCCGAGACAGGAGACGTGACTACATGTGAAGCTGAGCGCCCGGCAATTCAAATGAAAGATGTTACAGTGCAGCGATCCCCGCTCTGATTATCTGGCCGCCTTTCCTCTTCCTCTCCTCTCTTGTCCTTGCCCGCAATAATTTTCCACTCGCAAAATGAGAGCAGGTGAGTGGAAAATGTGAGGGCTGCTCTAAACCCTACTGCACCTAAACTCCTCTAAAAGCTGTTCGTGTTGTTTTTTTTTTTTTTTTTTTTTTTTAATGTTGTTAATTTTATAAAACTGTTTACATAGCACAACGCAGTGTGCAATGTACAAACACTCAAAAAAAAAAAACCCCATCAATAAACAATTTCTCTCTCCGCTCCTCTCCCCTGCAAGGTTATCCTGTGTGCAGTTTAGTCAGCAATTACAAAGAATGTACACAACTTCGCCTACAGTTTCACCATAAGGGCTCTTTCACACGGGCGATACGATCAGATATGCCTGTCAGTTTTTTAGGCGGATCTGATCGGATCCTCCATGCAGCTCTATGGGGCAGCGGATGTCAGCGGAGACACCTCCACTGACACCCGCTGCCGTCCGTATCCGATCCTGCCTGTGAAATCGGGACAGATGGAAACCCTATTTTTCCATCCATTCAGGGATCAGATGAGAGCGGACAGGTGGTCCGCTCTCATCTGATCCCCCATAGATAGCAGCGGGAGCTGTGACACCTCCCTCTTTGCACTGAAAGCGGAGACGGAGCTGTCATCCGCCGGCTCAGCGGGGATCGGCGGATCGATCCCCGCTGAGCAGCACGGATCCGCCTACGGAGGCGGACCGTGTGAAAGAGCCCTTAGTGTCCGTTCACACTACCGCAGCACGTCTTCAGGGGCGACCTGTGAAGTCACGTGCACCGCGACTTCGGCGTGACTTGCACGGACTTCACATAATTGAAATCAATGCAAGTCGCTCCGATGTTGCCCCGAAGTAGTACAGGAACTATTTTCTAAGTCAGAGCGACTTGAGTCGCTCCTATTGGAACGGCTACCGTAGCACAGAATGGGCCGCGACATGTCAGGCTGACAAGACGCCGTAGTGTGAAGCGGGACTAAGCAAGTATGCCATTTGTCAAAGTGTGACGTATACACATTTTTATACCTGTGGCAATTCAGGAGTAATGCCCCGTACACGCGTGCAGATTATCTGAAGACTTTTGTCTGTAGACTTACCAAAACCATATAATATGAGGTCAAACCTAAACACTTTCAATTTGTATGCAATCCGGCAGGCCCTTGCACTACATAGAAAAGGTAAATTTGAAGACAAGTCTTCAGATAATCTGCACGTGTGTATGGGGCATAAGGGTCAGAGGATAGGCAATCCAATGATCCCATATTTTGTGAAATGTTTGTTCTTTTCCTCTTCTCAAAGGTGAGCTTATAATAGCGGAAGTGAGTCATTGGCCAGTTTTAACCACAGACATCTTAAAGATATTGATCCCTTCCATGATAATAGCAGGGACTTCTTTGCAAAAAAGTAAAGAATACGGAGCAATCTCTTAGCAATCTCTTTGGCCAGATCCCCCCAAAGATACCCAGCAGACAGTTTGTAGGGTTCACAATGTTTGGCAGGCCCAGTGCAGATGAAATGAAGATGTTTCTCTCTCCAGATCTCCTGGACTAAAGGACACGTCCAGAAGCAGCGGGGAAAGTCGGCATCCCGAACCGCAACCCCTGTTTTTTTTTTTTTTTTTCCCCTGTGGAGCTGCGACATTGCGGCGGACAGATCGGACCCTTAACTGACATTTTTGACACTTTTGGGGGTACCATTGACATTACTACAGTAATCGGTGCTAAAAATCACATGGCCTCTGTCATTACTTCAGGGAGAATGACGGACGGCTGTTTACATCAGCTGTCCGTCCTTCCCTGTCAGCGGCGGGAGATCGCGAGTGGCCGGCGGCCATCGGAGCCGTCTGTCACACGCACTGGCTCCCCGGCTGACGAGCAGCTGGTGGCGTGCGGTCGCCCCCTAGAGTCTCCTGAGCGAGCGACCTAGTAAATCTGCGGTGTGTGGTCGTCAAGTGGTTGATTCTATGTACGTCTTCACACTGGTCTATTGCGTTGTACCACATCCCCAACTGAAATGTATTGAAAATGTGGCAAAAGCAGTGCTGCGTTTTTGTCACATGACCTATGGAAATTGCAGCAAAATTGCTCACATTTTTTTTATGGCTGTTATCGACACCTTTTTTCTCTATCAGCAAAATGCTGATCATTTTTGGCGGCTGATGCATCTATTCATCCCAAAAAAAGCTCTAAAAATGTCAGGCTAGGAGCTGCAGTGTGCATGAGGCTTTTAGCTGAAGTTTAGTATATACAGTAACTCACAAAAGTGAGTACACCCCTCACATTTTTGAAAATATTTTATTATCTTCATGTGACAACACTGAAGAAATTACACATTGCTACAATGTAATGTAGAGTGTACACTGTACAGCTTGTCTTAACAGTGTAAAACACAGCCATTAACCACTTTACCTCCGGCCACTGTGCTGCTACTGCGGCACAGTGGCTCGTTATCGTCCAGCGACGTAGACCCACGTCGCTGGACTCCTCCCCCTGTAGGCGGCGCTCGCGCGCCGCCGGAGGCGCGCTCCCGCTGTTTTCATTCACAGCGGGAGTCGGGCCAGGGGAGGAGCGGCGGCGATCGCTGCCGCTCTTCCCCGATCGTTGGGGAATCTAGTTTGGAGACCCGCCCGCCTGTGTAAACAGAGCGGGCGGATCTCTTAAGTGACGGAGTGACAGATCGGAGTGTTCAGCATAGCTGAACACTCCGATCTGGCTCACTCAGTCACCTCCCCCCCCCCCCCCACACACGTTAGTAAGCACCAGGCATACATTAACCCCTCCCTCTCCAATAAAATTAACCCCTTCCCTGCCAATGTCATTTTTTTTTTGGCCAAGCATGTCTCCACACCTAAACCCTACTGAGCATCTGTGGGGCATTCTCAAACTGAAGGTGGAGGAGTGCAAGGTCTCTAACATCCACCAACTCCGTGATGTCATCATTGAGTGGAAGAGGACTTCAGTGGTAACCTGTGAAGCTCTGGTGAACTCCATGTCCAAGAAGGTTAAGGCAGTGCTGGAAAATAATTGCAGCCACAAAATATTGACACTTTGGGCTCAATTTTGACATTTTCACATTTTCACTTATGGGTGTACTCCCTTGTTACCAGCGGTTTAGACATTAACCACTTTACCACCGGAGGATTTTGCTGTCTTACGTCCAGGCCACTTTTTGCGATTTGGCACTGTGCGACTTTAACTGACAATTGCGCGGTCGTGCGATGCCGTACCCAAACGAAATTTACGTCCTTTTTTTACCACAAATAGAGCTTTCTTTTGGTGGTATTTGATCACCTGTGCGATTTTTACTTTTTGAGCTATAAACAAAAAAAAGCGTTTATTTTGAAAAAAACAATATTTTTAACATTTTTTTTTTTATATGAAATTCCTTCCAAAAAAGTAAAAATCAAATTTTTTTTCTTCTACCTATGTTTGTTAAAAAAAAAAAATCACAATAAGCATATTTTGATTGGTTTGCGCAAAAGTTATTGCGTTTACTAACTAAGGGAAAGATTTGTAATTTTTTTTTTTTTTTTAACGAGCAATGGCGGCGATCTGCGATTTTTTTTTTTTTTTTTTTTTTTTGCAGGACTGCGACATTGCGGCGGGCAGATCGGACCCTTGACTGACATTTGACACTTTTGGGGGTACCAGTGACATTACTGCAGTAATCAGTGCTATATATATGCACTGTTACTGTAAAAATGACACTGGCAGGGAAGGGGTTAATTTTATTGGAGGGGTTAATGTATGCCTGGTGCTTACTGACGTGTGGGGGGGGAGGTGACTGAGTGACACAAGGACAGATCCAGGGTTCAGCTATGCTGAACCCTGCAATCTGACCCTGCCTGTCACTTCAGAGATAGTAAACACAGTGGGCGCATCTCCAGACTCGATCCCAGACGATCGGGTAAGAGCAGCGGCGATCGCCGCCGCTCCTCCCCTGGCCCGACTCCCGCTGTGACTGCAAACAGCGGGAGTGAGCCTCCGGCGGCGCGCGCGCGCCACCCACAAGGGGCGGAGTCCAGCGACGTAGGTCTACATTTGCTGCAGTAGCGGCAAAGTGAGCGGGGGTAAAATGGTTAATGGCTGTGAGTGCGCTTGCTGTCCCCTCAATAACTCCGCTATAAAAGCTGTACACTCACTACTTGTAGCAAACTGTCATTTCTTCAGTGTCACATTGAAAGATATAATAAAATATTTACAAAAATGTGAGGGGTGTACTCTTGCAAGATACTGTTTTTTGGGTGGGGGGGGGGGGCTATACAAAAACACGTTGGTTAGGTGTCATGCTGTGTATCATCATATTACTTGCAGGCAGCTAACTTATGCTAAGTGGGGAGTGGGTGAGCAACACAGATTTTCTCAGTATTAAAGCTGATTCCCAGGTTCCTGTTACTTGGACCAAGCGGGTCCAAACAAACTTATTTCCTTCACAAAGTGCTGCATTGGCTCAAAGTGACAATTTTTGACAATTCAATCACCGACAGACAAACCTCTGTCCTTTAGCACTTGGCGTTCAACAGCCAAGCCGTCAAAGCCAGCGACTGTAAAGCATAATGGAAGATTGGTCTTTGGGACAGCTGATCCTCTCTGAGAGGAAGTCCAAGGAGCATCGCCGACCAGCTGTACCAGATCATCATACCAAGACCGGAAAGGCCAGTTTAGGGTCACTAGAATGAACGGAATCCTTTCTGCCTCAATCCTGTACTCGAGTCGTGGCAGGAGTTTGAGAGGAATGGAACTAATCGGCAGCCCACCTGTCTGGGTTGACAGACAAGTCTGATCGTTCAGAGTTCCAGTACATTATTCGGCAGTCTGGACTCTGCCAGAGTCAAGACCCCCCCCCCCCCCCCCCAAGCACATCTGTTCTGAGGATGCCTCCCCACTCGGACAGGCTGGCATCCGTGGCAACGACCGTCCAGTACAGGGGAGAAGGATTCTCACACCCGCTTGTGCGCCATTTGTCATAATAGCTTTAGTATTGCTATTACAAAGCAGTTTTTCAATAGAATTAAGTGTAGGCTAGGACTATAAACCCCAGCACGAAGGCCTCATGCACACTGGATGTTTTTACAGCTTCTGTTTTTGGCTTAAGGTGTTTTTTCTACAGCTAGTAAACTCACCAGCATGTTATCCTGTGTCCATCCACACACAGGCTTTTATCAATGATTTTTTTTTTGGCAGGAATGTTTTTCTGACTGGGGAAAAAACCCAGATCTAGTGGGTTTGAACATGAATTTTTCAGCTGTAAAAATGCTCTAACTCTAAATGCTGAGAAAAGCTGCAAAAAATTGAAACGCCACTATTCTGCGTTTAGAGCGTTTTTGAGCCATATGCTTTTTGTGGGCGTTTAGTTTTGCTAAAAAAAAAACTTAGAAATGTACAAAGAGCAAATGACTCCTGCGCTTAAGGGGTGGCCTTGCGGCTGGTATCCGGAAAATGCGATTCAGGTCAAATTGTAGTAAATTCAGGCTGTGCTGCCACTCAACGGGTCGTGGTAACCCAAAGAAGATACTGGAAAAGAGAAATGGACAGAGGGCGCACCAGCCTAGCGCATTATCTTTAAAACAATTTATTGCAATAGACATGTATACACATTATACTCACAAAATGATTATGAAACACGGGCAATAAGCAATGAGGGACCACCAGGGGTCTCCACTGGGCATCCTCAGCTGCCGCAGGCCATGGAAGGATGTAGACCTCCCAAAAATGCTTACGTATTTCGGGGTGTCCCCCTTCATCAGAGCTAGTTGGGGGAATAAGTGATGGGGCTTTTGTATATTCCAAAAGGTCACATGATCAAGTCCCAAAGCTCCACCCTTTGTGGGTGGGTCAAGAACAATATAAATGTAAAGTATTTTACTAATGACAATAAAAGCATAAATATAGAACCAATGCATATGCAAAGAAATCAATAAGATGATTACCACAATACATGACAATATGACCATGGAAGAACCAGCCTGCATTTATGCTTTTATTGTCATTATTAATATACTTCTTTACATTTATATTCTTGACCCACCCACAAAGGGTGGAGCTTTGGGACTTGATCATGTGACCTTTTGGAATATACAAAAGCCCTATCACTCATTCCCCCAACTAGCTCTGAAGGGGGAACACCCCGAAACGCGTGAGCGTTTTTTTTGGAGGTCTACATCCTTCCACGGCCTGCGGCAGCTGAGGATGCCCAGTGGAGACCCCTGGTGGTCCCTCATTGCTTATTGCCTGTGTTTCATAATCATTTTGTGAGTATGTGTATTCATGTCTATTACAATAAATTGTTTTAAAGATAATACGCTAGGCTGGTGCGCCCTCTGTCCATTTCTCTTTTCCAGTAAAAAAAAAACATAGCCCTGGGTTAATATAGACAGCTTGTCCTTGGCATTATAACAAAATGCATACATTTTAACTTTTAAGTGGTTTGATGTCAAACTTCCAGACTAAAAGGGTAATAGGACTTTTTGTCCCAAAAAGGCACTTCTGAATGTTTAGGATTTCTCTAGGTTGGATAGGCAGGCTCTAGCAAAAGATCTTTAATTGCTGTAGCTCTCTGGTACTCTTCCATTCCTTAAACCAGCTACAAGACTGCTACAGCACAGATCTATAGTTTTGGGAGGGCATCCATGGATGTCCTCCCAAAACGCTCCCCTGATGAGTGCGCTGTGACTGCTGTCCCTTGGATACAGCTGATGGTGGTAAAATGGCAATCTCTGCGGCCCTTTACCATGTGAATAGCTGTGTCAAATCGCATGTAAACAGACTTGCGGGTTATCGCCAGTCATTTCCTCACATGCTGTCTGTGAGTAAAGGACAACCGATACCTGACAACGCTGCTCCCTGCAGACTGTGTGGACCACCTAGAGAGGCATTACGCCAAGATTCCATTGATGTCCTTACCCTGTGTTGGATGCTGACATACATGTGCGATCTGGTAAGCGCTTGGTGTATCTAATGCATGCAGCACTAATCGTGGATGAAGTCACACTAATTGGTGGTGGATTATTTTCCTGCACCCTACACTGGATTCTTGCTATTTTTGGACATTTACTTTATTATATTATATTACTATTTAACGCTTAATTGCGTTATCTCATTGGGACATTCATCACTGAATACTTTATATAATTTAAAGCGGAGTTCCAGCCTAAACACACTCACCTGTCCAGTGATGCGGCCCCTGAAGCCTTGCTTTTCTCCCTCTGTCTGCGGCGCCGGCATCACTGGTGTGGGCACCCAGCTGTGACAGTTGTCTGCTTCACAGCCGGGTACGCACTGCACATGCGCGAGTTGCGCTACGTGTCATGATTGGCTGGCAATCTTCTGGGACCTCTGACATGTCCCAGAAGATTGCAGGGAGGTAGGGGGAGAGGAGAACTTCTGCAGCGCTCCGAACGGAAGTGGGAGCGGGTACCTGTCAAAACTAGGTACCTGCTCCCCCCCCCCCCCCCCCCCCCAAAAAAAAAAAAATTGACATGCCAAACGTGGCATGTCAGGGGGGTTAGAACTGCCTAAAGCGGAAGTTCCACTTTTGGGTGGAACTCCGCTTTAAGTTTACACTTTATTGGTTGATGTAATCACTGGTATTGCTTTATGCAGGTTGATTTATTATCAATACCTCAATTTAGCGCAGCTTTTTCTTTATACAAGCCTTATTATAGGCTTACCTGTAGGTAAGTCACAAAAATGAGTATACTACCGCTTTATCACTAATTGTCATTCCTCTACAAGAACTGGAAAACACCCTGTGACATCCTGAACTCCTGAAGAATGACAGCTTTTCAATTTTGGAAGAGGTTTTGTTACCCAATGGCTTAGTCCCACAGACGATGCTCCAGTAATCTGCCTGAACATCCCAAGCACCAAATGGGTTCAACGTATGATCTTTTAATGTTGAATGTCTGCCGCTTTGCACTGCTGTGGTGGACAGGTGCAAGCATCAAAGTGTCTCCTTCCTTGGGGTTTATATAAGTTTCTTGTGAAGAGCTTTTCAGCTACATTCCTGGGATCCTGCCGATTCATCCAAGAATATTTCTTGGCTATCTTTCAAGGAAAAATTCACCTTTTAGTTCGCATGACATTAGCAATGCCACTGATGCAAAGATTAGGAGGTCCTTTTTCATCCGATCTCCCTATAGAGGAGAGCAGGACTTGGACCTGTCATCCGCCTGCTCTACAGGGATCAATGGAGCAATAAACAATAAGGTGTGACCACCCTCCTCCTGCGCTTGGTATCCAGGCCCCTCGACCACACTCCTCCCGGGACTCACAACTGGCTTCTTAGATGGCTTAGGTCTTGCTGCCCATAACGGACTGGGGTAGTCCACCGGTACTGAAAGCAAAGAAACAAAAAAGGGCGCACCGACCTAGCGCATTATCCTCAATAGAAGGCTTTATTAAAGTAACATTAAAAAATGGCTACTCACAGACGTAGATAAAATAAATCATATCAAGCTCAATTGCTCAAACGTCCGGGTGTAGTCCATACAATCGTTCATAACTGATGAGTTGACGGCTGACGCGTTTCGAGGCCCAGCCTCTTCCTCAGAGTCAGCCGTCAACTCATCAGTTATGAACGATTGTATGGACTACACCCGGACGTTTGAGCAATTGAGCTTGATATGATTTATTTTATCTACGTCTGTGAGTAGCCATTTTTTAATGTTACTTTAATAAAGCCTTCTATTGAGGATAATGCGCTAGGTCGGTGCGCCCTTTTTTGTTTCTTTGCTATCAATGGAGCAATCCCTGCTGAGCAAGTGGAGTCGGTCCAAGTTGATTCCATCCATTGCGAGTACTCATGAAAAAGGGTAAATTTGTTTGCAAAATAGGATAAACTATGGTTGTGTAGTCAATATAAAAAGACTCGTGAAGAATCGCCTAGTTCTTGCATAGTCGTTTGTGGTAAGTTGCCTGGGTGGCTGTGGGAAATTTCTCCAAACCTTCAAAGACTTGTCCACATTTGACAATGGATGCCACCACAAATCCAAATATCAGAAAGCTAGTGTATTTGTGTAATTTTATGCTTTAATGAAAAGCGGGGGAACACAAGATGGGAGAATGGGTGCAAGAAAGTGAAGTGGGGTGTTGGAATGATACTCCTGTATGCCACATCGGCATGCTGGCTGGAGGTAAAGACAAACTGTAGCTGTGACGTGGATAATGCCATTTATTTTCCTCCTGAAGCATGACTAACTCAGAGATGGCATCATCCCAACCTGCCTTGTTGCTAGGATGTTAAGACACCCAGCCGTTACTGCTCACCCTCATCGCATGAGTAAGCTCTCAAAACCCCATGCTTGTGTGGTAAGCTCTCAAAACCCCATGCTTGTGTGGTCTACTCTCTCCTCTGTTGCAACATTGCTGAGCTCAGAGCTACTGCGACATGTGGAAAAGGGAGCTGGGAGTGTCTTGGCAATAGCTCATCCTGCCTTGTTGCTAGGATGTTGCCATCTCTCATGGCTCAGGCTTCCTGAGGTATATAAATGGCCTACAGCTTTAATCAAAGATGCAGTTCTACCTACAGGCACATCTTGCCTGCATAGACAGTTTTTTGGTAAAGAAATACACCTTTTAAAGCTGTTTTAAATTAAGCTAGGCAGAAACAAAATGTACGCTGTCTCTTGCTTACCACTTGGGTTAAAAGTTTCATATGGAAAGAAATGATGTACTGAACAGAAAAAAGCATGCTACAAATGACTTTGGAAAAGCAGGTACTTGAGTCACTGACATGTAGCAAGAACAATGTGAAGACCGCATTCCTGATTATGCTTGGGTCAGGTCAGTATCTCAAAAGTATCAGTATGAATGCCAGGCAGAAAGCATTTTCAAGTGGGGGGTCAGAAAAAGCTGCCCATGTTTCTGCCAGCAGTTTTTCCTTAAAGCCTTAGTGATACTTCAGTGTTTGTGGAAAAAATGTATGCTTCATTTAACAAGGCACACGGGAATCTAAAGAATGCAGCTTCAAAACTTCACATGGATTAAAAGGTAGAGATGAGATTCTGTACGGTGGAAGTGAAAGATTGATTTCAGGTTGTGTGTTTTTTTTTTTTTTTTTTTTCTGCTCTTGCATAGCTCTTGGATTGCATAGCCAGCAATTCCTATAGGCATGCAAGTTTAGAGGTGTGTGTGTGTGTGTGTGTGTATATATACCTTAAAATTGTTTCTAAAGTAAATCTGTTTCTTCGACCATTTCTATCATTGTGAGTTTTACATTAAACATATACATTTCTAGGGGATCTGCTTCCCCCACGGTCGCCCAGTGGCGTGCGTTGGTGGACTCAGCTCTTCCGTTATATAAACTGACCTATATGGGACGTCAATGCCCCCAAAAGTTTGGGAAGATATAAGATCCGTGGCTTGGGGCCAGGTCCTTGCAGATGTAGATTCTCGGGGCTTACCTTGGTGGCGAGGATGCTGATCTACTACTGTCTGTTTTCTGGGCAATGTGCCAATTTGAACTCCCCTGGGGGAATGGGGGGGGGGGGCGTGCCACTGTTGTGGTACCCCCTTCCCTGGCCCTGCACCCGCTCCTCCCTAGGGGACCCAGAGTATCTGTGGGTTTGGGACCTGGCTACTGCTTAGTTTTGCTCATGTTTGCCACTTTTTTATGATATACTGCGTTCGTTCCTGATGCTTGCATACCATACCAAACTCTGTGCACCCAATTTTTGTTTAGACTGGTCTGTTTTTGGATAATGTACCTTGATGGTTGTATCTGATCTCTTGTTTTATATCAAAACTTTTCTGTTAAAAAAAAAAAACTATAAATGTCTGTTCATTGACGGACGTAGTCCTCTGATGCATATCAGTAGGGTAATACCGCCCCCTACAGGAGTAGGACACTAGGCAGAATTTCTGGATACGCCTATAGGCAGTCCCTGGGGGTATACCCTCTATTCCTGCATAGGATGTCCCCTTTAATCTGCCAAGTCAGGAGTAAGGACCTAGTTCCTTGCTGGGATCTTTGGTCCTGGCATAAAAGTAATATTTTTTTATGTAGATTTTTTTTTTTCCCTCCACGTTTTTCCTGTGAGCTCTTCAAGCAGTTATGCCGGGCTGGGCGACAGACTGGACCCCCATATCCAGTGGTCACCCCAGTTTGGCCATCGAGCGTGTGCAGGCATTAGCTCCGCACTGGGTCGGCCGCGACAGTCCCACTGGACGGCGATTGGCCCAGTGAGTTAAACGTCTCGCCAGGACGCACTCAACAGGGTCTAGGCTTATGTTGCAGCGTTACTGTTTGGCCGACACCCCCCCCCCCCTACTCCGGTGGCATGGGGTCCTGTCATGAGATGGTGCCCGCCTGTGTTTCTAGTATGGTGAGTACACGTTCTCCCCCCTCCCCTTCCCTGGTGGATTTTGGGGTGGATGCGGGCCTTCTCCCTGGGATGGTCGGACCCTCACTCCAGGGTTTCCCTCTGTCCTGTTGTGACCCCCCCCCCCCGTTTGGGCTGGATGGTATAGTAGGGCTTGCAGAGGGGGGGGGGGTCCCTGTTGGGTGCTTTTGCCCTATGGGCCGCCATTTTGTTGTAGCCTTGTCTGCAGTTATGGCGGTGGCCATCTTGGGGGTGGAGGGTATTTTTCGGCCATTTTGCAGTAGATTTTTTTGCTGGGAAGGCCCGCGGGTGTGCCTGGAGGCATTTTTTCAGGGGAGGAGCCCCTCCCTTCCGCCCAGGAAGCTCTCGGCTCACTTTCTTTTCATGAGCCACCTCTGACACGAGCAGACCTCCCTGATCAGATTGCTGCATTCCAAGGACAGTGAGTTGCTGGGGGCTTATTCTCTCCCTTTCCCCCTCCCTCTCTGCGGGGGTCTGTAGCGCGGGCCTGACCTCCAGGGGGCGCAGTGGGGAAGTTCCTTTTTTCATACAAACTTTTCTTTTCTGTTTGCTGGCGGGTTCTATTAGTGCAACATGGACCAACCCCTCAGACCATGTCCCCCACCTGACCCCCTCACGGAGGCCGCAGGGCCATCCAGATCTCACCTGTCCACTGATGTGATTTCAGCGGTCCTGGAAGCTTGTGTCCCGGAGTCCTCAATCTGGACTCCTCTCAGGGAGTCTGGTCCTTGGAGAAATCTCGATTGCCGATCAATGTCCTGGAGCTGAGATCGATCCGGCTTTGCCTGACTCACTGGACCGACCGTCTGGAGGGTTGTCCAGTGCGCATTCAATTGGACAATGCCATGGCCGTGGCTTACATCCATCACCAAGGGGCCACCAAGAGTGTCCTTGCGGCCTTGGAAGTGGCAGACATTCTCCGGTCCACATTCCAGGAGTGGAAATTTGGAAGGCGGATTACCTCAGCCGCCAAGCTTTGGATGCAGGGAGTGGTCCCTGCATCCGGTGGTTTTTCAACAGCTGTGCCTTCATTGCGGCTCTCCGAACATTGATCTGTTGGCATCTTGAATCAACGGGAAGGTACATGGGTTTGTGGCCCGCTCCTGGGACCCACTGGCAGATGCACTGGTGGCCCCCTGGGGCCAGTACCGGCTCATGTATGCCTTTCCTCCTCTCAAGTTGCTGCCTAGACTTCTTCGCAGGATAGAGGCAGAAGGGATTCCGGTCATTCTTTTGGCTCCGGACTGGCCTCGTGCTTGGTACGCCGACCTGGTCAGGTTTGTTGCAGATGCCCCGTGGAGACTTCCCCTCAGGGTGGATCTGCTTTCTCAGAGGCCAATCTTCCAGCCTGCTTTACAGTCGCTGGCTTTGACAGCTTGGCTGTTGAAAGCCAGGTACTGAAGGACAGGGGTTGATCTGCTTCAGTGATTCCCACTCTGCTAAAAGCAAAGAAGGCGACTTCCAGGAAGATTTATCATATGTGGAAGTTGTACATTGTGTGGTGCGAGTCCCTTGGGACCCACCCTCGCTCCTATTCAGTGACTTGGTCTTGGCTTTCCTTCAAAGGGGAGTTGATCAAAAGTTGGCCTTGAGTACTATCAAGGGTCAGGTCTCGGCCTTAGCTATTTTACTCCAGAGGCCATTGGCCATCCATTCCCTGGTGCATAGTGTCATCAAGGGGGTGCGACACTTGGTACCTCCAGTGCGGCCTCCACTACCGCCATGGGATCTTAATTTGGTGCTGTCGGTTCTCCAGAGGCCTCCCTTTGAGAATATATTCGGGAGGTCCCTCTACTTAACTTCTCTCAAAAGGTGGCTTTCTTGGTGGTGGCTATCACTTCTGCGCTCAGGTTGTTGGAACTGGTGGCACTGTCCTGCCCTCCCGATCTGGTGGTTTACAAGGACAAGGTGGTTCTTGAGCCGGATCCGTCTTTCCTGCCGAAGGTGGTTTCCAGTTTTCACCTGAATGAGGACATAGTGTTACCTACCTTGGGCTCTAAGCCTAAACATCCTAAGGAATTTGCTCTGCATAGCCTGGATGTTCGGCGATCAGGGTGTATTTGGTGTCTACCGAGGTCTTTTAGCAAGTCTGACTTGCTCTTTGTGCTCACAAATGGCCCGAAGAAAGGGCTGCCTGCATCTGCTGCGACTATTTTTAGATGGATCAGACACAGTGGTGCAGGCTTATTCCATTAAGGGTCAGGTTCCACCTTTCCCTGTCAAGGTGCACTCTACTTGGGTGCTTAGTGCTTCCTGTGCCTTTTGCCATCAGGTGTCTGTGCTTCGGGTGTGCAAGGCGGCGACTTGGTCTGTTCACACCCTTACCAAATTTTATAAGGTGGATGTGATGGCATCTGTTGATGCCTCCTTTGGCCCGCAAGGTTTTTCAGGCTTGGCCAGCCTTGAGGGTGTTTTTTTTTCAGTTTTTTAGATGGACCTCATCTGATGTGTTCTGATGTGTCCTGTTGCCTGGTTGGCCTTGGGGCTTTTTTTTTTTTTTTTTTCCGTCAATGGACTTACCGTAAAATCCTTTTCGCTTAGGTTCATTGACGGGACGCAGTACCCGCCCCTCTAATTTTTTGAGTGGGTTGGTGTGCTTTTCTGACACTGCTTTGATACAAAACTGACATCCTGTGCAGGAAGAGAGGGTATACCCCCAGGGACTGCCTATAGGCGTAGCCAGAAATTCTTTCTTCCTAGTGTCCTACTCCTGTACGTGGTGGTGGTATTACCCTACTGATATGGATCAGAGGACTGCGTCTGTTAATGAACCTAATGCTGGCCATACACCTGCCAAAAAATCGTTCGAAAATCTCATTTGGTCCAATCGTCTGTTTTTTTTTCCTCCAGTTAATGGGCACAAATAGAAAATAGTTCAACTTTTCAGAGCTGAAAAATCGAAGCAAGAAAAGTTTTGAAAATCTGGCGGCCGATCGATAAACGAACGATAAATTGAAAGGTTAATGTGTTTCTCGGCCGACCTGTTTGCACTAGGTTTATGTGACAAACTGAATTCATTTATGTCCATTGAACGATTTATCGTTTGAAATTTGGTCATTACATGATGGCATTTTAACAGGCTTGTTGCTTTTTCCTGAAAGTTTGCACACCTTGAGATCAGATTTTATGTGTATCCAGTGGAGTGCAAGTTTCAGCATCTGTGAAAAGCTGTTTGCTACAGTTTCCACACACTTGTCTAATTATATACAAAGTCACTATGTGGTTTCAAAGAAGGGGGTAAACATTTGTATGCAAATGAGGTTTTATCTTTTGTTTCTAGTTTGAAAGGCATGGCCTTCTCTTGCTATCACCAAAAAAGGAAATTTCAGCTATGCTTCACTTATAGGCAGATGCCGGAAATGCTGTAACACAGTTAATATGTGACTGTCAGATTGCCAAGTGTTGAAATATTTGCCAAAGAATTGTGTGTGGTGTGTTTTATGTATTTTCTCCAGCACAAATTTGAATTTTTAAACTGCATTTTTACTTTTATGGTTGTAAAGTAGATTGGACTGTGAATTAAACATTGCACTTTGGCCTTGCTGCAGCCATTTGTTCAAGATTTGGCTCGTAAATTGCATCCCTGGGGTTGGATCAGGGGTTTTTCCATGGTGTCCTAAGAGTTATTCTAGAAGTCTGATCTAGCTGGGTGCCCCATCCGATACTTTAAAATAGTGTACAATTTGGCTGAGATTATGGACCTTTTTTAGGCATGTGCACACAAAATGGAAGTACAAATTAATAATAATTTTAATACAATCATGTAAAATAAGCAGCTAATCAACCACAAAGTGTGTGTAGAGACTATCCACACATCTACGAAGTGACAACCGCATGTATGAAGTTTAAACCCCCTGGGGTTTCGTCTACTTGCCTAGACCTCGGATCTTTTTGATAAAAGACTCTTTTGCCCATGCTGTCACAAGGGATGTTCAGCAATAAACTGGCTTTTTTTTTTTTTTGTACGTTTAGAACATTTGGCGAGGGCGACTGGCAGTCTCAACCAGGTACTTCAGATGGAAGAGGTGCATAAAATGGAGACTAGAATTTATAAAATCTACTTCCTGTATGCGATCACACAGTGCATGTTGCCCTAAATTTGTTCTATTTTTGTTGATGGGGAAGAGAATGTGGTTAAAGGGTTAACCCCCAAATTTTAATTACAGAAGCATACCTTGGCACTACATTGTGGCTTCTTAAAGAGGAAGTAAACTGGCTGGAAAAAAATGTGAAAAAAAAAAAAACCTGTAAAGACAAAGGCATAATGAGCTAGTATGCATCCCATACTAGCTCATTATGAAGTACTTGCCTAAAAACGAAGCCCCTGCAGTTTGCGACAGGATGGCCAACATGTTCGGCCATCCTGCTTCCTGGATCGTGTCCTCCGGCCATCTGATTGGCCGAAGGCGCAATTACATCACTCCCGCGCATGGGCGCAGGAGCCGCCGTTCACGGCACTGGGCTTTGAAGGAACGGCACGGGTGGCCGTTCCTTCATAGCGCATGCGCCAATGACTGCATCGACTGCATGCACTGTAAATATCTCCTAAATGGTGCATGTTTAGGAGATATTTATAGCACCTATAGGTAAGGCTTAATATAGAAGGCTTACCTATAGGTAAATGTCAACGTAAGTTTACAACCACCTTAAAGTGGTTGTAAACCCACTTTGACACTTACCTATAGGTGCTATAAATATCTCCTAAACATGCACCGTTTAGGAGATATTTACAGTGCATGCAGCCGATGACATCGGCGCATGCGCTCTGAAGGAATGGCCACCTGTGTGCCGTTCCTTCAGAGCCCAATGCCGTGAACGGCGGGAGTGATGTAATCTCGCCTCCGGCCAATCAGATGGCCGGAGGACGCAAACAAGCGGGCATCACTGCGAGGGCTTCGTTTTTAAGGTTAGTATTTGATAATGAGCTAATATGCGATGCATACTAGCTCATATTATGCCCTTGTCTTTACAGGTTGTGGTGTGTTTTTTTTGGGGAGGGTGGGGGGTTTACTTCCACTTTAAGTGAAACTTCACTCTTCCAATCAACATTGACTATTGATAATGCTGCTAGCATTAGTAAATGGATCAAAGTATATCATATTTACTTGTATTCCACTTCTTTTCTTTTTTTTTTTTTTTTCTCTCCATCAGTTTCTCATTACAAATGATGTCCTACATCCCAGGAGACTTCAGGAGTGGTTCTCAGCTAAACACACTCCTGCCTGCATACCTAAACTAAGAGCAGATGGATTCCAGGAATAAATGCTATGCAAATCCATTGCCATTACGATGGTCACGGCCAGGGTTGCTAGTGGGTGGTTTTTTGAAAGTGATTTCTCAACAAGCTTGCCTGCCTTAAAGATCTGGTCTGCAGGTCCCCCACCATAGGTTTCCTCTTCCTGGGTGGCTCTATTGCCTTGCATGGTCCAATAGAGGGGCCCTTGTGCACTCCCAGGAGAGACTTCAAGCACACTCTGGGCCATCATGCATCCGCATCAGAAATGCCTGGATGGGATATGTATGCACAGTGGTGCTTGAAATTGAGAGTTTGTCCAAAGGAGGGAGATCTGGGGGCTTTTCTCTGTAACAAAATGCTCATGAGAAAAAACCCATTCCAATGGTTCTGAGATGGGTGGTAGACGTGATCATCCGGTCTGTGCAGCCGTCCTACTGAGACTGAGCCCTCCTCGCTCGCTGTGGCCGACGGTAACGGCGGAGCTGGAAACAGCAAAGAAGCTCATAGTCCGTCAGTGGAAGCGAGGCTTGGTTCACCGTCGGATAGAGATGATGTCATGAAAGTGCGACGCTTTTCCGAGCATGTGTAATGCCGGGGGAAGGCAGCCGCGCTCCTTCACAGCAGAAAAAGAGGCAAAAGGGTCCATTTTCTCATGAGCACTTTGTTACAGATGTGAGTGCTTATTTTTATTAATAAATGTGTTTATAAAGTCTACATTTAGAGGCGCCTCTATTTTCTCTTTGGGCAACATCACTTGACTGGTGCTGTAGGGATTCTATTTATTCATGAATGACAGTTACTGGAAGTTTTAAAATTGCCACCTGGTTAAAACATGTGTTTAGCACAAAACCTTGCTCTTGGTGGTCATTCAAAAAAAAAAAAAATGGTCCATTATGTACACAGGTCTTTAATGTTGTTCAGTTCCTATGTGATGGAGGTCCTTTTTTGCACCTTCTTGAATACAAGTCTAAGGGCAGACTTGTTAAAAACTCTTCACTATGGGCTTATGTGGTTGATTTATCTGAGAAGCTGTTAAGGAAATCCTGTTAATATGAAGGCTGTCATTTCAAGCTACTTATTCTGAACATGCTAGTTATCTGACTGTCATGCTGGTACACGCATGGAGATCAGTTTTGCCTGCCTTTTATCATTAGGAAATTCCAGAAGAGCATCGTGCTTCTGTGTTTGGTGTGTTGTGGTTTACAAAAAAAAATGTGAAAAATTGAACAAAGTGTGGCTGGCTTATGATAACCAATGGATTGGAAATGCCGTCCTTGGTTTATTACAGGCATAGCATATATTAAGGTGCCTGCATGGCGATAAAGTACACCTGAATGGTATGCCATCTCCTGCAGATCACTGCTGCTAGTATGCGAGGAGCTGAAGAATGTTCAAAACCAAATGGAGGATGCAAGTGTAGGGTCATCTAACCATTCTAGACAGATAATGTAAGTGCTGCGATTGTGGGTTGATATAGGTCAGGCTTTTAAATTGGAGCCGAGTTAACTTTTTCCATCTACTAGTGGCAGGTGGAGAGTATAATCAGTGCTGTGCTGGCCAAATACTGGGTTCTGTGCACTGCAGTTTCCAGTTGAGGATCATTACAGGGGAATTCCAAAATACCCAGGAGTACATGGTAGGCAAGATGCTCAAACTGTCCTGATAGTTTTTTTTACCAGTATCTTCCAAAACAAGCACTAATTTTCTAACCCACGTTTTTTATAGATTGGTAATTAACCACTTAAGGGCCAGGCCTATTTCTGACACTTGTTTACAAGTCAAAATCCTGTATTTTTTGCTATAAAATTACTTGGAACCCCCCAAACATTCTAGAATTAGCATAGACTAGTTTCTAGTTATATAAACATTGGAATACAATGGAGATCAATGCAATACTTGGTCACACCGTATTTATGCAGCAGTCTTTACAAACATACTTTACTTTAATTTTTCTATATTGAGAAAAGTTCGCCGGGTAAATTTATACTGAACATGTCATGCTTCAAAATTGCGCACATTCGTGGAATGGCGACAAAACGTTAATCTCCATAGGCGACGCTTTAAAAACTTCCTACAAGTTTAGGGCTAGAATTATTGCTCTCGCTAATGATCGTGGCGATACCTCACGTGGGGTTTGAACACGTTCACTTCTGTGTGTAAGCTCAGAGGGACAGGGCGCTTTAACTCTTTTTTTTTTTTTTTTCCTATTACAAGAAATAGAAACATCCCTTTTAATAGAAATAAGCAGGACAGGTCTTTAATGTGAGATCTGGGATTAAAAAGACCCCAGATCTCACATCTACACTTAAAAAGGACTCCCCGCCCCCCCCTCTCTTTTTAGGCCGTTGGGAGGAGGTGAAGTATGACGGTCCCCCAAGGCCATCTTGCCCTCACTTGACTTCCTGGCCAGTACATCAGAGGACCGGATCTATTTATTTATTCCCCCCCCCCCCCCCCCGACTACTGACTGCTCTGGTAAGTGGGGAAAATGACCGGGAAGTGACGGGAGGGGGGTGGGCACCTCTCCCACTGCTCATGAAAGTGATCCTGTGATCTGCTGCTGGGGCCACTTTTATGCGAAAGAGGACCTCTGGGTTTATGGCAGCGATCTGCTGCCATTACACTAGTATTTAACATCAAAGTACCGACCTAAATACACGGTGGGCTGTTCGGAAGTGGGTTAAAGTACTAATGCCAGTGTGAATTTGATTAAAATCCTTCTTTAAAGCGCAACTGTCGTGCAGCAGCTCCTCCGACCTGCTGCTGACTTACTGATCGTCCTATTCACAATAGGATGTCTACTGATGTGGCAGCAAGTGAGTAGATGCCCGTTAACACGCGCTGCCACGATGGATCTGAAATGACAGGTGCTCTTTAAATGTAAGGACTTATTTTTGCTGAGAGTTCGTATCTTTAATATTTGCAAACAAAATGAAGGTTTCCTATTTGAAATAAGCTGTCAGGTTAGTAAAACAGTGATATCAGGACCAAGTCAGTCATGCAGTTTGTAGTGAACATAATGTGCAAAACCATTGGATAAAGCAATATTCTTGAACTTTGTTTTATCACAGTTACTGTGAAATTGTGTGAATGCATCAATGCAGTGCAAGTTATCTTAGCTTGCAGAGCTTGGATTCATTAAATGAGTTTACCAAAAATGTAAATATTTCAGACTATACAGCCTCATGCTGCATAACTAAGCTCCATTTCATGCTGAATATATTTATGTATCTTGAAAACTATATTTTTAGATTTTTTTTACTCCAAGCATTTTATTAAAATTGGATAAAAATCTGACTTATTAATTTTTTTTTTTTTTTTTTTTTTTTTTAAAAAAAATCATTGATTTTTATCCTCCCTGACTAATGCCAAGGAAGCTTAGTGGTGGTTGGGAGAGCGCTCAGTAGCAGATTCCATATTTCCCTCCAGTGTTGGCTTCAATTGGAAAGAGAGGCAGTTATTGAATTGGTCCCTTTACTGATAACCCTCTACTGGTAATTCTACACATCTTGATTGTCTACAGTTAGAAAAGACTAAGCATGCGAGTTCCATCAAAAATTTAAGATATACAAGAACTGTATTGACAATATATTTGCATTTGTGTTCACTGCAATAAAAATCTAAAGGTTCTAAAT
The DNA here is from genome assembly GCF_965119305.1 of Pelophylax lessonae. NCBI lineage: Eukaryota > Metazoa > Chordata > Amphibia > Anura > Ranidae > Pelophylax > Pelophylax lessonae. The sequence goes on along the minus strand of NC_138775.1, from coordinate 142,794,646 downwards.
GTGTTTTTTTTTTTTTTTTTTTTTAATGCAGGTCCACTGTCCTGAAAAACCATGGCGCAAAAAGATGTAGAAAAGTATCTCTATGTGGATCGTAATTTAATAAACAATCCCTTGGCACAGGCAGATTGGGCAGCAAAAAAACAAGTATGGGTACCCTCAGAAAAGCATGGATTTGAAGCAGCCATTGTGAAGGAGGAGGCTGGAGATGAGGCGGTTGTTGAATTGGCGGAGAATGGAAAAAAGGTGAAGGTGAATAAAGATGACATCCAAAAGATGAACCCTCCAAAGTTCTCTAAAGTTGAAGACATGGCAGAGTTGACATGTTTAAATGAAGCATCCGTCCTTCACAATCTCAAGGAGAGATATTATTCTGGACTAATTTATGTAAGTATATATTCATCTGTTAATTTTTAAATATTTTCTATTCTATAGCTGAAAATTATCCATAAACTATGGACTTCAGTGAGGGACTAAATGATAGCTAAAAAATGTAATTTGGGATTGATCAAATTTCTGGCTTTTGATATCCTATATCTTTTGCTTCATCACTAAAATATATGCAGAATACAAACATGCAAGCAGAAGGGGGTAGGAAGGCTATATTGTAGCAGAGCAAACAAAATCTCTACCTGAAATATCTATAGGTCTTTCCAAAATACCTGTTTTGATACCCTGAAGACCATTACATACCTGTCTTGCAGATCCATATCAAATATGGCCCCAGAAGGGGATATACTTGAAACCCAGTGCAAGACCAGTATACAACCCTCGGAGGTTAAAGGACAAGGGTTGGTTAGTAATCCCAAGTCGATGTTCATGATAAAGTTCACCTAATTAAATGATTACACTGTTGGTGTCAGTCTCTCCAAGGGAGTTTCCCACCAATAGACATGATAAAACCGGAAAAGGCACCACTATCTAAGACCCACATTCACACCTGATCGTATTGGAATCACGGGAAGAAACTTGTGCTTTTTCCTGTAAATCCAGAATTGAAACAAAACGTGTGATGCGCTTGCAGTGCCATTATTTCAAGCAGAGCATTTCTGCCGTCATTGTTGTGCGACAAAGCACTCCACGCCAAACGCACCTGGCTCATTGCCAAAATTTGGTGCATGAACTGCTTGGGTGTGTTTGTGTGGCGGAAGCCCATTCAAAATGAATGGTGCCGCTTCAAAAACTTGCCACAAAAAAGTGATGCGACAGCGATTGTGTGGATGGGGGAATGGAGCCATTTTTCTTGTTCAACCCGCTGGTTAAAAGAAGAAAACAAATCTGTTGGCTGCTTCAGCTGGAGCTATATATGGCTTGCGTTTTGGCAGATTCCTGGAGAATTGGCAGAAATCCAACCAGTCGGCCCTACAAGCACCGCCCAATTTGACAGTTATTTACTACCAGTGCAAGTTTGCGTTGTGTGGGATGTTTTTTTTTTTTTTTCTCGCACTTTGTTTTTTAAAATTTTAGGTCAGAAAAGTTCCAATTGCTCAAGTTCATCAATGGTCACAGCAATCAGGACTATAGGGTTATATCCCCTCTCTGCAGGAGTAGGACTGGGCAGAAAAAAAAAACTTGGCTACGCCCATGGTCTGTCCTCATCTGGTAAATAACCCCCGGTCTGCTATAGCTATACCGTTTTTCTGTCTAGTCAGGAGTAAATACCTAGGCTCCCCACTGGGATCTTTTGGTCTTAGCAATTTTTGCTTTCCTCCTTCCATACATCTTTTTACTTATTTTTTTTCCCTTTCCTTCTGGAAGACTGAAAACCAACTGCTTGGCTTGGATAATCTAGATCCAGTGTTTCCCCAGTCTGGCCAACGAGCACATGCAGACCGCAGCTACACGCTTGGTCTGCCGTGACATAGCCTCAATGGACGGAGGCTGGCCTGCGAGTTAATCATCTCACAGGGTCGCATACGACCAGGCTCTGGTCCAAGTCGCAACACTGTGCCCCCCGGCCGACAGCCCCCACTTAGGTGGCGAGAGGCTCTGTCTGGAGCCATTCCCGCATCCGTGGAGAGGTTAGTACATTCCCTCCTTTCGGTGGGGTGGACGCGGATACCCTCATCCCATCCTAAATTCCTAAGTTGAGCTTTTAAATGTTCCCCAGAACAGGAGTCTGGTGGGGGTCACAGTGCAAAGGGTGCATCTGAGACCCCCCGGGTGTCTCCCCTCTGTAAAGCTCATGGGGTGATGCAAGTTCTGCCTTGACAGTATGGGGTGCAGTATCTGGGGTTTGCTGGGGGGCCCAGTGCAAAGGGCACAACAGATCCTGTGGCAGTCTGCCATCGTTTTGCAGCGTTCATGTTTGTGTAGTCTGCGACAGCACAGCAGCCATTTTCCTTTGGCTTTGCTCAGTCTGCGGCCGGTGGCCATGTTTGTGTAGTCTGTCAGAGCGGCCGTTTCCCTTGGTCCAGTGCGACTCTGGAGATGCCCAGACAGTGCCAGGGCCTCCGGCCTTCCTTTTCCCTCCCTGGATATATGGACTGGCACACATGGCGAGCTTGATAAAGGAAAAGGAATTGACTCAACCTGGAGTGCTGCCAATTCCTTTTCCTTCATCAAGTTTTCACGGAGGCGAGCCGGGGCATGCACCGGTGTGAGTCATCAGGCAATTACACCACCTTGAGCAGTAAGTCCTTGTCTTTTCACACATGGCGAGCTGCTGAGTCCGAACGGTGCTCCTCTGCATGGTAGTGGTGAAAAAAATTCTGCCACAGTCTAGGAAAGGGAAGGCTCCTCCATAAAAATGTGTTGGTTTCTGGGACTACAGATAGGTGAAATGGGGAATAGATCTTTCAAGTCTTCCCTGGGTGGTTCCAAGCAACCTTGTTCTGGTAAGCCTGGAGCTGGCTTTTCTGGACCCGCAGACAACTCATTCAGCATGAAAGTTTGCTCTCACCCATAACTGAGGTGGGGGGAGGGGGGTTACATCTTCACTGGGTTTCTGGCCTAATTATTCGGTAGTGTCCCAGTATGCAGATATCTGCAGTACTGTTTGGCTTGAATGGAGAATCTATCAATTTCTTTCACCTCCTTGGGCTTAAGAGAAGATCAAGCATTGTATGGCCAGCTTTACTTTAGTCGTCTGCAGTCCTAGTCGTCTGCAGTCCTAGTCGTCTGCAGTCCTAGTCGTCTGCAGTCCTAGTCGTCTGCAGTCCTAGTCGTCTGCAGTCCTAGTCGTCTGCAGTCCTAGTCGTCTGCAGTCCTAGTCGTCTGCAGTCCTAGTCGTCTGCAGTCCTAGTCGTCTGCAGTCCTAGTCGTCTGCAGTCCTAGTCAGTACACATGTGGGGTTACCTAATGGCTGTTCTACTGCTCTTAATTTGTTTTTCATTCGTATTTGCATCTCATGGTAATCATGAAAACACATAATCTGGGGGGATGTTTACTGGTCTTACAAATTTATTATTTATTTTTTTTTTTCTCTAGACTTATTCCGGTTTATTTTGCGTGGTAATAAACCCATACAGGAATTTGCCAATTTACTCTGAAGAAATCGTGGATATGTACAAAGGCAAAAAGAGACATGAAATGCCACCTCACATTTATGCAATCACAGATACTGCTTATCGAAGCATGATGCAAGGTATGTTTACAAAATTAAAATTAAATTTTCGGATTTCCAAACTGCTGTCTTTAGGAGATGTTTGAAGTGGAACAATTTTTATTCTGGTTTTTTGTTGGAGTGAGGGAAATGATTCCCCCTGAATGTTAACTGCTCTGTTCCCCCAAGTACTTCCTTGACCACCTGGGCTTTCTTACAATCTGAGGTTCTTGTATGCTACTTTGTAAAATCCACTAGGGTCTCATTTGCCTAGTTAGTGTAGCCCAGCACCTTTCCACCATATGCAGTCTTCTGTTGATCAGTAAATGAGTAGTCTGGTTAATAAGGAAAGTGCATTTCACAAAGGGTGGGGGGGCTACACATTATCCATGCAAGCACTGGTCTAAATTTTCTTTAGCACAGAAGCCTAGAAATTCAAGCTCATGGGGCAGTCTCCAAAAGAAGCATGCTTAGTATTTGAAGATGAGACAAGCTGCACAATTAACTGTGGACCCAAGCCTAACGTGAAGTGGTTTTAAAGGCAGAAGGGTTTTTTACCAGAATACGTTCTATGCATGAAGGTAAAAAACCTAGGTGCAGTTTCACCCCCCTTATACTTACCTGAGACTGATCCTAATCCAGCGATGTGCATGAGCAGCGTCTTTCACAGCCAGTGGGGCCGAGCAAAACTGTGAATAGGCAATATCCCTTCACAGGAGTAAATCTTGGGAGCATACCTGCTCGGATACCCCCATAGCAAAGAGGCTTGCTATTGGGGGCACTTAGCAGGGGGGAGGAGCAAGAGCCACCAGCAGGGAACCCAAAGAGGATCGGGGCTGCTCTGTGCAAAACCACAGAGCAGGTATGTATAACTTTTTTTTTTTTTTTTTTTTTTTCTTCTTAAAAAAACAAAAAAACCTTTTTTAATTTGGTGTGCTGAAGCACTACGTGTCAAACTTTTACTGTGCAAAATTCTTAGGCGGGTCTGGAAAAATGCTGTAAACTGGGAATGATTTCAGAAAAAGTGTTAATGGTTTATTTTTAGCAGTTAACATGGGACTATAAATGGACAGGAGAGATATCCAAATCCAATGTTTGGTGTGACCACCCTTTTGCCTTCAAAATGGCATAATATTCTTCAAAGTACGCTTGCGCACAGTTTTGAAGGGGGTAGGTTGTTCCAAACATCTCAGAACTAACCACAGATTGGATGTAGGCTGCCTCAAATCCTGGGGCTCCATGTAGATCCAGACATACTTTTTTTGAGATCGGGGCTCTGTAGGGGCCGAGCCATCACTTTCAGGACTCCTTGTTCTTTATGCGAAAGATAGTTCTTATGACCTTGGCTGTGTTTGGTCCCAAATTGATTTTGCAGCAGGAAAACCCCAATCGCATGCCTGCATGGATAAAAATCTGCCACTGTTGCCAGCAGACACTCATTGTAGCACTATCCAACCTTTCGGCAAACAATCTACCTCCTGCTACAGCCAAATATTCCAAAACGTGATTCAATCCAGAGCACCTGCTGCCATTTTTCTGCACGCCAGTTTGTTTTCTTGCACAGTTGAGTAGTTTAGCCTTATTTTCTCGTTGGAGAGATTGCTTTTTGGCTGTAATTCTGCCATGAAGACCACTTCCGGCCTGACTTCCCCAGACAGTAGATGGGTGTACCTAGATCCCACTGGATTTCACCAGTTTTGTGCTGCTTGCATTGCTGGACATCTTCCGAGGTCGAAGGGAATGTGTCTTGATCTGATGAATTGTTTCTTTGGGCCGACCACTTTACTGTCCTCAACTTTGGCTGTTTCTTTCTTTTGTGCTTCAAAAGGGCTTGAACAGGACATCTGAAACCCCAGTCTGCTTTGAAATTTTTTTTATTCACACTTGCCAAAATCGTTTGCGCAGTACTGTGATCTTTAGCCTCTGGGCAGCTTTGCCATCCTGTTGGTGCATGCTGCATAATGCGCATTGAAATGTATTTATTTTCCCCTCTGTTTAAATGTGACCGTTTAACAATATAGGAACACAATTGGGAAAAGGACTGAGCTTTGTCCGAAGCAGGTAGTGCAGGACATTGGTCACAAAATGGTATTTTGAGTATTGAAAATGGTTTACCAGACAGGAACTGAGGGAAAAATCTTCAACTGCCGTACGTGCAAAAATAAAAAGCTTACCGGTTGTAAAGTCAGTTTTTATCTTAATGCATTAACCCCCCTGGCGGTATTCCCGAGTGTGGCTTCCGTACCAGAAGCGGTAACCCCTGAGCCACACTCGGGATTACCCCAGAAGCACACTCACCTTTCCTGCAATCCCCCTGCCATCCTCCCGCAGTTCTCGCTCTCCCCGCTCTGTGCTTGGCACTTGCCTTCCGGTTCCCTTCCCTGCAAGCGTTCCAACGCAGTGGGGTGAAACAGGCGGCAATTTAAAAAATGTAAATACACTAAATGACATGATACAAAGTTGTGATCCTAATGGATTACACTGGATCAAGCAATTTCAGCACAGGATTGCACCTGGAGACTTTTCCAGTGCCCTGCCTGTACTTTTAGAGAACGACCATGGCGTGCAAAAAGCGTTTTTGTTTGCGCAAAAGCACTTTTGACGAACTGGAAAACCAGCGACAGCGAAACGGAATGACTTGAACTGAGCGATAACGATTCGTGGGGAAATTCTCAGGTAGGGAAAGTGACGACCGCAACGATTCTGACACAGCTTGTGGAATTTTGGTAAGGTATATCAAAAGATTCTTCAGAATTTCCAACAGAGCTATGTGCCAGAAAGGGACATCAGAATCGTCGCTGTCACTTTCCGTACCGGATGACAAATTTTTCCCACATATCGCTATCGCTCAGTTCTTCCGGTAACACTTTTTCGCTGTCGCTGTTTTCCAGTTCGTCTAAAAACGCTTTTGCGCAAAAAAGCTTTTTGGATGCCATGATCGGTCTCTATTTTCCAGGCACAAAGAACTGGAAAAGCACAGGCCAGGGCACTGGAAAAGTCACCAGGTGCAATCCTGTGGTGAAATGGCATGATAGTGTTATCCGTTGGGTTCACAACTTTGTATCATGTCATTTAGTGTATTTGCATTTTTGAAATTACCGCCGTTTCAACCCCCCTATTTCACAATGCTCCCAGGGAAGGGAACTGGAGGACAGTGGGGGATCACAGGGGAAGGTCAGTTTTTTTAAAATGTAAAACATTTCCATGCAAAACAATGTACAGCTTTTTAGCACAGAAATCCTGACATAATCAGACCGCCAGGGAGGTTAAGAAAAAAAACTTTTTTAAGCAGCAGCCCCCCCCCTAACACTAGAGGTCCTTCGCTGTCCAGCGATGTCCATGGGTGTCTCAGCCACCCTTGCCATTTAGAAGAGGGGGCGGGTCCGAGTCTGAACAAAAACGGGGAGCTGTTACTCTGCTCGTGTGCCACCAGAGCTTGCTGTGGGGGCACTGAACAGGAGGGAATGGCCAGGATCACAGAAGAGGGACATGAGAAGGCTTGGGGATGCTCTGCAAATCCACCAACAGAGCAGGGCAAGTAGAACATGTTGGTTACTGGAAAAAAAAAAAAAAAAAAAGGGACTCTACAATCGCTTTGCTATTCTAATGGAAGAATGTCTTTGTTGCGGTTTTACCTCACTTCGTGTCTGGTGAAACCATTGCCCCCTATATTTGTAAATCTGGGGAAATCTCTTAACATAGCAATAAAAAACCTAGCCAGTGTTCTAATTTTTACCCATTCTTTAGAAAACTGAATTTTTGCTAGCTACTGAGAAATCTGCCAGGCAGTGTTAATTTTGGCAGCAAATTTCAATTTAGTTTTAGTCTTAGTCTTAGGACTATAATGGCATTTTAGTTTTAGTCCCATTTTAGTCTTCAAGTGTTTTTAGTTTTAGTCGTATTTAGTCGACTAAAACTCCAGTACATTTTAGTCGACTAAAACATCTTACATTTTATATTTTAGTCGACTAAAACTCAAACTCCAGTACATTTTAGTCGACTAGAACCCATTTTAGTCATCTATAATCGAATGGGTGTAGTTCAATTGTAATTTGTAATGCATTATTTAAGCATTTCTCTACAATTTCCAAACTCATTATATACTACTGCTGGTCCTGGAGTGAAAAATCGAATGTTATTATTTATGATATTAAGCTTTGAGCATGCACCAGTATTAATTTTTGGCAGCGAATTTCGATTTAGTTTTAGTTGTAGTCTTTTGACTAAAATGCCATTTTAGTTTTAGTTGTATTTTAGTCGTCTGAATTGTTTTAGTCATATTTTAGTCGACTAAAATTGTGTTAATTTAGTCGCCGAAAACGTTTTAGTCGGTTTTATTAGACGAAATTAACACTGCTGCCAGGAAGTGCAGTTTCATCAGTCTACATGTCCATAGAATGTATTGGAAAGTAGTGCACAAAGTCGATGTTTGTGGCTTTAGAAAAATATATTTTAAATCTGAACTCTTGAGCACAGAATAGTTTACTAGAGAAGTATGGGGTTTAAAAAATATTAGGTGGATGCAACATCGATTTGATACTGCATCTGTCTCCTGCCGCTTTGAAGACTAAAGCTGCCTACACACGATACAATTTTATACAATTCTCTTGTACAACTTTCCTTTATATTTACTAAAACTGTATAATATGGGGTCAAACCTGAACGCTTGTAAATTGTATGCAAACAGGCAGGCTCTTGCACTACATTGTTGAACGTAATTCTAAAGGAAACTGAACAAAAAAAATTGTGTCCAGGAAAAAGTGGTTACATAATTAGTGAGGCTGAAAAAAAAACATCATTCCATCCTATGATGTGTGTTTGCTGCTAACCCAGGGCTTGACAAATTTTCCTGAAATCTAGGAGACAGCTAAAGTTAGGAGCCAGTTTTTTTTTTTTTTTTTTTTTTTTTTTAAACTAACAACCAAGCTTTATTTAATAAAACGGATACTAAATTTACACATAAATACGACTAGAACCCCACTCTCCTCCTATAGTGCAATTGGATGAAAACAGACTGTCTCTTTCCATCCGATGCCATCTGATCCGATCCACGGGATGGATAGAAAATAGTCTGCTTTTGGCGGACAGGATGAGATGGCGGCAGATTACTGCTCCATAGAGGAGAATGAAGGGTCCGATCAGGTCTGCCTGAAAAACTGACAGGCGGACCTGATCAGACAGCCCGTGTGAAAGGGGCCTTCGGCTGTGGCATGGCGATGAGGAAAAAAAAGATAGATGGATAGATATAATTTTTTTTTTTTTTTTTTTACATTTAAAAAAAATTAAATTAATAACCACACTCCCTGTCCAAAGTAACAAACTGGAGGGGGGGGAGATGGTAATGCATTGAGAACAATGTCATTACCATCTCCCTGTCCAGTTATGCCTCGTTTCCACTGAGCGGTTCGGGTCGGTTCGGTATGCTAATTTGAGTGTTTCCATTATGAAAGTGGCCCATACAACCAAACCGCACCATTCCTGGTCCTGCTTCAGATGTAGGGCCATAGGAAATGGTACGGTTAGGGCTGAGCGATTGTTTCCTGTCCGCCAATCACTGGAATCTTATCAATGCTCACGTCAAATGAGAGAGCAAAGCAAACGCCTCATTTGGTGTAAACCCCGCATGGTCCCTGGTGGCCCGACTTGCAGTGGAAACGCTCACCTGAATAGACCGGTCCATTCTAACCCTTCCAAACTACCAACCTGAACCGTTCCGCTCAGTGGAAACGAGGCATTAGTTACCTTTCCAATGCAATGGTAACAGTCATTACAACAGTCATTACTCCCGGCCACCACAAGAGGGCGCCAGTTCCCCATTGGAAGCCTCTCATCTCAAGTAGGCCGAAAAGCCGAGGCCTCAATTTTCGGACGGCGCGGAAGTCCGTGCACGGAAGTCCGTGCAAAAATGACAGGACACCTTTCTGCAGGGCACCCCAGGCGCCAGGTCGCTAATTCTAGTCGCAAATGCGACCTGGCGCCCTGGTTTTGTCGAGCCCTGTGCTAACCGAAACCTGTATACCCCTGTATGTTGTGGTCTTTAAGGTGACTGTCTAATAATTTTTTTGGAACTATCGATGCTCCCTACTGATACGACTGCTTGTGGAAGAGATCCGCATCCCCACTGCTGACAGTGAAGAACCCCTTACATTTTAAGGTTAAACTGTTTTTCCTCTAGTTTTAGTGATTGGCCACGTGTCTTATTGTATTCCCTTTCTCTGAAGAGTTTGTTCCTTATGCTAGGGTCACCAGTACAGTATTTGTACATTGATATCCTATCCCCTCAAGTGTCTCTTCTCCAGAGAGAATAATAATGCTTGTCTTTCCTCATAGCTTAGATCCTCCATTCCCCTAATTGTTTCTGTTGCCCTTCTCTGTACTCTCTCTCCAGTACCAGCACATCCTTCCTGAGGACCGGTGCCCAGAACTGGACAGCATACTCCAGATGTGGCAGGACCAGAGTCTTGTAGAGTGGGAGAATAATCTTTATTTCTGGAGTGAATCCCCTTCAATACATGCCAGTGTTTTATTGGCTTTGCTTGTAGCAGCTTGGCATTGCATGCCACTGCCAAGCCTGTTGTCCACTAGGGTCCCCAGATCCTTTTCCATCTTTGATTCAACCAGAGGTCCCCCCCCCCCCCCCCTAGCAAGTAGCTTGTGTTCTTGTTTCTGATGCCCAAGTGCATTACCTTACATTTTTCAACATTAAACCTCATCTGCCATGTAGTTGCCCACCCCATTTTTTTTGTTTAGGTCCACTTGTACGGTTTACACATCCTGTATAGATACTATTGCCCTACTTAGTTTAGTATCATCTGCAAACGCCAAGATTGTGCTAGATATCCCCACCTCTAGATCATTTATGAATAAATTTAACAGGATTGGTCCCAGGACAGATCCTTGGGGGACCCTATCCACACCTGCCATTGGTTCCCACTGCTGTCAGCCAGCCAATAAATGGAGAAAAGGGGCAGGGCTTGGCCTGCAGCTCCTTGTCTGAATGGATAGAGGGAGCTGTGGCTCTACTCAGGTGCCCCCACAGCAAGCTGCTTGCTGTGGGGACACAACAGAAGGATTGACGAGGGACCCGAGAAGGAGGATCTGAGCTACATGCAAGTTTTACATTCTTGTATTTACTATAAAAAACGACTTTAGTATTCCTTTTAAGAACGGAGATTGGACTGCTGATGACTCAGTTCTCAGTCTTCACTGAGCAGAATGCCGATTACTGTCAGTTTCAGATGGAAGAATGCTGGTTTCATATTGGTTTGTTTTTTAGAGACTAAACATGTGGACAGATACAACAGAGTTGCACAAAATGTATGACAGTGGAAATCGCATTACTTTCAACTGTGGATGTTAACATCCGTGCAACTTGGCAACGGCCCATTATGGAATATGTACTATTTTAGTGCGATTTTAGATTTTCTAAACTAAGAACTATAGGCAAAACTTTTTTCTCTTACGTCCTCCGACAGTCGCCGCCCCTTCATATTCATCACCAATGGGTTATGTCCTCTTATCCGTAGGAGTAGCTAGGCAATAGAATATGTTAGTACAAAGACTTTTAACATATCCCACCCCCAGGGGGTGGTCCCCTCAGTACATAACCCTCCACTTCCTGTATCCAACTCAGTTTCATTTGTCTAGCTGTCAGGAGTGGCTGGATGTTTCTGTGCTGGGACACCTTGTCTCAGCTCTTTCCTTTCTTTGGATTTTATTTGAGTTTTTTCTCTCTTTCTTGTTAGCTGTTATTTTTATCAGCGTTAGTTAGTTCTTCGGAAGAAGAGGATCATGCGGGCTGCGTCTCGGGCTGACCCCCCTGGTCGCAGGTTGTGGGTCAGTGGTTTCTCAGCCCGCCATCGAGCGTTCAGTCAGGTATCGCTCCTGAGTTATCTGAACGACCCATCCCTGTTCCGTGCAGGGATGCCAGGTGAGGTGGCTACCTCACCGGACGCTGTGCGGTTTCTCAACCCACCTTCTGATGCGTCCTAGATGCGACTCTCCCTGCCTTATGTTCAGCGGTTTGTTCGCCTGTGCGGGTTCCCCACGCCATGTAAGAGGTAAGTGTATGTATGTGGGGACCTGTCTGTCTGGGGGGTGTCAGTCTGGGACTGTGTTACCTTACCCTGTGTTCACAATGTTACTGTCTCCCTATCCCTCGTATTGCATGCTGTGGGCTGCAGGAGGGGGGGTTGTGCTGCACTCTGTGTCAGTTTGTATGTGAACGGCTGTGTGCTGTGGGGCTTGAGTTTCTCATGCTTGGGGCACATTACAGCGCCGCTGCAGCGGTTTAACATGTTTATTCCTTTTGCTGGGCAATTGGTGTGTTTTTATACTTCACCCTCATGGGGTGTGGGAGCGGCGGTTTCGGCGCCAAACGGCGCCATTTTGGCTGCGATCGCTCCGGCCGCATGTTTTACATGCATGGCGGCCATTTTCTTGTAGCCTCCATAGGCTTTAATAGAGCGCCCTGTATACCAGCACTTTCCTTTCCTTCAGAAGCACCGCAGGCAGCAGCAGCGATCTCCAGGTTCATTTCCCTCTATTCCCTGTGTCCTGCCTTGGTTCATTGTCCCTGTGGGGGTCCCTTGTGTGGGGGGTTTTTGTGTGAAGTGGGCTACGATCGCAGCGCTCTCTTAAAGGGGCGGTCACCCATTTATTTTTCTGCTACAGGGGCATGGATTCTCAGGAAAACAAATTTCCTACAGCCTTAGTGGGAAGCCAGGGGTCTGCACTTTCCCCCCCCGGGGGGGATTTGGCTGCGATGGTGGCTAGCCTTGCGACTCAGGTGCAAAAGCTGGTGGCTGCTCAATCCACAAAAAGGCCCAGGGTGTCAATTTCCTCTGATTCAGAGGGTGATGGTGCTGGGGCTGCTGTGGCTGGGGTCTCCTTATCGGGGTCCCGTTCCTCCCTGGACCTTATCGGGTCAGAGATGGAGGCTGAGGTGGAGGGGGTTGATAATTCTCCCCCTGGCTCGTCTGAAGAGCTTGCACTCATGGATGAATTGGTTGCTTCTATCAAGCAAACACTGCGGTTAGAGGAGGAATCATGTCCTCCAGCTGCCTTAGCGGCTTATGGAACGCAGAAAAGGCGCAAAGCGTCGCAGGTGTACCCCTGCACTGATGATTTCCAAAACGCTGTGAAAGAACAGTGGCGTAATATACGCAAACCATTTGCTGTACCTAGTAGGTTTAAGCTACGCTATCCCTTTACGCCTGCTACTGATGAGCGCTGGTGTATTCCACCGCCGGTGGATCATGCGATAGCGGTTTTGAACAAATCCACTGCGATTCCGGCTGAAGACACCCCGGTGTTCCGGGATGCCACGGACAAGAGAATGGAATCTCTTGCCCGTCACACCTATTCTATTATGGGTTCTATGTTAAAAGCCTTATTTGCTTCTCTTATGGCGGCCCAGGCGGTCGCGAGCTGGACGCAGGTGCTTAGGCGGGTCCTGGTGGCTGATTCTGCCCCCCAGGCGACCTTGGATATGGTGGATCGAATCCACCAGGGTGTCATGTATTTGTGCGATGCGGACCTGGATATGGTTCCGTTGGCTGCACGTGTACACAGTGTGGCGGTGTTAAATCGCCGCCTGGTTTGGTTGAAGTGTTGGTCTGTGGATCAATCTTCCCGTAAGACTTTGGCCAATCTGCCTTATGATGGTTCTCGCCTTTTTGGCGAATCCTTAGATGCACTGATTAAGGGAGTCACGGGTGGCAAGAGCACGCTCTTGCCTCAATCCCACAAGCCCAAGGCGGCTCCTGGTAAGAAGCATGCTTCCTTTCGACCCCATCAGGGGTCCTTTCGTGCCTTTCGGTCACACTATAGGGGCAAGCCGTCAAAGGGTCAAGGCTCCCACAAGAAGCCGTGGGCAGGTAAGCAAAAGTCCGGCCAATCCGGTTCTGCGGCCCACAACAGTGCGGCCTGAAGGGGCGCCCTCACCCGAGTCTGGGGTGGGGGGACGCTTGCTCGGTTTCTCTCGGCCATGGCTGTCCCGGGTTCGGGACAGGTGGGTTCAGGAAATCGTTCGCTCTGGCTACAAGATCGAGTTTCTCTCTCGGCCGAAGAGCAGATTTTTTCACTCAAATCTTTTGTTGTCCCCGGAGCGTTTGCGGGACCTGCGCCTAGCGGTGCAGGACCTGACGGCTCAGGGAGTGGTAGTCCCGGTGCCTCATCGGGACAGATTTCGGGGGTTCTATTCCAATCTGTTCACCATGCCCAGAAAAGAGGGCAAGGTACGTCCGATTCTGGACTTGAAGGCGCTAAACCGCTTTGTGCGGGTGCGCAAGTTCCGCATGGAATCCCTGCGATCGGTGGTGGCTGCCCTGGTTCCGGGGGAATTCATGGCTTCCATCGACTTGAAGGATGCGTATCTTCACATCCCCATCTTCGAGGGTCACCGGAGGTACCTTCGATTCGCCATAGCGGAGGATCATTACCAATTTGTGGCTTTGCCTTTCGGTCTCGCCTCGGCTCCGAGGGTGTTCACCAAAGTGCTGGCTCCGGTTCTGGCCTTGTTAAGAGCCCAGGGCATATCGGTCCTGGGATATCTGGACGATATTCTGGTTCGGTCTGCGACCAACCAAGGTCTGGTGAAGGATCTGTCCGTCACGTTACAGACTCTGCAAGAGTTTGGTTGGACGATCAATTTCCCAAAATCAACATTGTGCCCGTCGGTCCGCCTCCCATACCTGGGAATGATTCTGGACTCTGTCCAGGCGAAGGTCTTCCTACCGGACGACAAACTCAGGGGTCTTCAGGAGGGTGTCAGGTCCCTCAGGGACAATCAGTTCTCGTCCGTTCGGACGTGCATGCGGTGTCTGGGATTGATGGTCTCTGCTTTCGAGGCGATTCCCTTCGCCCAGTCTCACACTCGGGGTCTCCAAGCGGAGATATTGTCCAAGTGGGACGGGCGACCGCACTCTCTGGATCTTCAGGTATCCTTGAGTTCTCAGACCAGAAGGGATCTTCTGTGGTGGCTTCGGTCCCCCTCAGTGTCGGGGGGCAAGTCTTTTCGTCCCTTTTCATGGACGGTGATCACCACGGACGCCAGCCTGTCGGGCTGGGGTGGTGTTCTGGGCGTTCTGTCCGCCCAGGGTGTTTGGTCGACGGAGGAGTCTTCCCTTCCGATCAACATTCTGGAACTGCGAGCGATACTCCTCTGTCTTCGCCGTTGGACGGACAGTCTTCACGGCTGTCCGGTCAGGGTGCAGACGGACAATGCCACGGCGGTGGCTTACATCAATCACCAAGGGGGCACCAGGAGTGCCCAGGCGGCTCGAGAAGTGGCCGCGATTCTGTCTTGGGCCGAGACGCATGTCCCGGCGATATCAGCAGTTCACATTCCGGGGGTGGAGAATTGGCAGGCGGATTATCTGAGCCGCCAGACCCTGGACCAGGGGGAATGGTCCCTTCACCCGGATGTCTTTCAGATGTTGTGCGCGAAGTGGGGTCTCCCGGAGGTAGACCTGTTCGCGTCTCGTCTGAACAACAAAGTTCCACGGTTCGTGGCAAGGACGTGCGATCCTCGGGCAGACGCGTCGGACGCGTTGGTTGCCCCGTGGCATCAGTACCGACTGATGTATGCGTTTCCACCGATTCAATTGCTGTCCAGGTTCCTTCGCAGGTTGCACTCGGAACCAACTGCGGTGATTCTTGTGGCACCGGACTGGCCTCGCCGGTCCTGGTACGCAGACCTCGTAAACCTGGCAATCGACGTCCCATGGCGTCTGCCTCTTCGAGAAGATCTTCTGTCGCAAGGACCGATCTTCCATCCTGCTTTACAGTCGCTGGCTTTGACGGCCTGGCTGTTGAAACCGAGGTCCTGAAGAACAGGGGTCTTTCCCCTGAGGTCATTCACACCTTGATCAATGCGAGGAAGTCTTCCTCGGGGAAGGTTTACTACCGTACTTGGAAGGCGTATTTTGCCTGGTGCGAATCCAGGGGTTTTGCTCCTACCACTTATTCAGTGTCTAGGGTGTTGTCCTTCCTTCAGACGGGTGTTGAACAGCGTTTGGCGCTGGCTACGATCAAGGGTCAGGTGTCCGCTTTGGCCGTTCTGTTTCAACGTCCTGTGGCATCTAACGCTTTGGTTAGCACTTTTGTGCAGGGGGTACGTCATCTGATCCCTCCTAGGAGGGACCCTCTTCCCCCTTGGGACTTGAATCTAGTCCTGTCTGTATTGCAGCGTGCTCCTTTTGAAAGGATCAGGGAGATCTCGCTGTCTTTGTTATCCAAGAAGGTCGCCTTTTTGGTGGCTATTACCTCGGCTCGTCGAGTGTCGGAGCTGGCAGCCTTGTCCTGCAAATCTCCGTATCTGGTTGTGCATTTGGACAAGGTGGTCTTGCGACCTAACCCTTCTTTTCTTCCAAAAAGGGTTTCGGACTTTCATCTCAATGAGGACATTGTCCTACCTTCGCTCTGCGCGAAGCCTAAGCATCCGACGGAGGTGCTGCTTCACTCCTTGGATGTTGTCCGGGCGATTAGAGTCTACTTAAAATCGACTGAGTCTTTTCGCAAGTCGGATGCCTTGTTTGTTCTTCCGGAAGGTCCTCGGAAGGGCATGGCGGCGTCGGCTTCTACCATCGCCAAATGGATCAGACAGACCATTGAACAGGCCTATGCTTTGAAGGGGAAAGTTCCCCCTGTACCTGTGAAGGCGCACTCTACCAGATCTCTGAGTACGTCTTGGGCCTGTTGTCATGGGGCCTCTGTGGCCCAGGTGTGTAAGGCGGCGACTTGGTCGACCGTTCACACTTTCACAAAATTCTACAGAGTAGATGTTCAGGCATCGGCTGATGCTTCCTTTGGCCGCAAGGTTCTTAGTGCGGCAGTTCCCTAGAACCCTTGTTGCGGGTTCTCTGACTGTTTGGGACATTTGTTTTTCCCTGGGTTTTTCTTGCTCCTGTTGAGCGAGTGTTTTGTTCTCATGCCCAACTGGTTTCCTTCCTTTGGTGAGGTTCCTTTCTCTGATGGGGAGACGGCGTTGCCTTGGGCGCGGCTGCGTTCTTCCCACCCCTCATGTTTACACTGCTTTGGGACATCCCATTGGTGATGAATATGAAGGGGCGGCGACTGTCGGAGGACGTAAGAGAAAACGGAATTTTTGTAAAATCTTACCTGTAAAATTCCTTTCTCTGAGTCCTCCGACAGTCGCCGCCCCCGCCCCTCTTTTGGGGTTTTGATATACTCTCTACTGCTATTCCACTGAAACTGAGTTGGATACAGGAAGTGGAGGGTTATGTACTGAGGGGACCACCCCCTGGGGGTGGGATATGTTAAAAGTCTTTGTACTAACATATTCTATTGCCTAGCTACTCCTACGGATAAGAGGACATAACCCATTGGTGATGAATATGAAGGGGCGGCGACTGTCGGAGGACTCAGAGAAAGGAATTTTACAGGTAAGATTTTACAAAAATTCCGTTTTTTTTCTCCCATGTTTGATAGAGTAAGGGAGGGTTTTTTGTCAGATTTTTTTTTTTCTCCGCAGTTTCTGCCCCATTGTGGAGATTTCCCTCTACTTTCTGTCCCATGGCCAAACAGGAAGTGAGAGGAAATTAAGGGAGTTCCTTGGGGACCCCCAGTTTACCAGAACTAGTGTCCCCATTGGATTGCCCCTATCACTTTTCTGGGGACAATCCAAATTTGGGGATTTTTTTACTTTGAGCTTTTAATGATAATGGTAAACAGGACAAATAGAGGGAGAATCTCCCCAACGGGAGCACAGACAGCAAAAAAAAAACTGACCAATGTTCTAATCGGTCTCCACTCCAAAACAAAAAAAAATTTGCGTTTTTTATTTGTTATACTTTAACCACTTCAGCTCTGGAAGGTTTTACCCCCTTAATGACCAAGCCATTTTTTGCGATTTGGCACTGCTTTACTTTAACTGACAATTGCGCATGTGACGCTGTACCCAAATACAATTGATGTTTTTTTTTTTTTCTCACAAATAGAGCTTTCTTTTGGTGGTATTTGATCGCCTCTGCAGTTTTTAGATTTTGCGCTATAAACAAAAAAGAGCGACCGTTTTGGAAAACTATTTTTTCATTTCTGCTATAAAACATTCCCAATAAAAAAAATTTTTAAAAATCTATTTTTTTTCCAGTTTAACCGCTTCCATACAGAGCAGTTAGACCCCCTTCCTGCCCAGACCAATTTTCAGCTTTCAGCACTCTCACACTTTGAATGACAATTGCTCAGTCATGCTACACTGTAACCAAACAAAATTTTTATCATTTTTTTTCACACAAATGGAGCTTTCTTTTGGTGGTATTTGATCACAACTGGGTTTTTTTTTTTTTTCGTGATATAACAAAGAGCAAAAATTTTGCAAAAAAAATTAATTTTTCTTCATACATTTGTGCCAAAATTTATACTGCTACATATCTCTGGTAAACTTAATCCAAATTAGTGGATATTTAGTCTGTGTGAAAGTTATTGAGTCTAGAAGCTATGGTACCAATTACTGAAAATTGATCACACCAGATGTACTGATGGCCTATCTCCTTTCTTGAGGCCCTGAAATGTCAGGACAGTACAAATACCCCCCAAATGACCCCTTTTTGTAAAGTAGACAGTCCAAGGTATTTAGTAAGAGGCATGGTGAGTTTTTTGAAGTTATAATTTTTTCCCACAATTCTTGGGAAAATGAAGAAAAATTTTTTTTTTTGTCTTTTCCCAAAACGTTGTCAATTTAGAAGCTTTTTCTAACACATAGCATGTACACAGCAAAAATGACACCCCAAAATTCATTCTGCTACTCCTGAGTATGGTGATACCACATGAGTGAGACTTTTACACAGCCTGGCCACAAAAAGAGACTCCACGTCCAAGTAGCACCATAAGGCGTTTTAGGAGCATAAATACACATAAAACTTTCTTACTACCTATCACACTTTTCAAGGCCCTAGAGCACCAATACAATGGAAAAGTCCACAAAATGACTCCATTTTGGAAAGCAAACACTCCAACGTATATTCTATGAGGCATTATGGGTCCTTTAACCACTTGCCGACCGCCGCACGCCGATCTACGTCGGCGGTCAGCCCCTCACAGGCAAAGTGACGTAGGGCTACGTCACTAGCTTGTGAGGGTCGGAGGCGCGCTCCCGCGTGGTCACAGACCCCCGCCCCGCGCGTGTGACCGGCGGACCCGATGTCCGCCGGCCACTCTGCGAAAGGCGGGGGAGAGGGAGAAAGTCAGGCAGCTTGTGTAAACAAGCTGCCTGTCATTCTCCCCTCTGTATGAGAGCTGATCATATGGATCTACTATGTAGATCCGTTGATCACTCTGCATACAGCTGAAGCCACAGCCAATCACAGTTAGAATCACGCCCCTAGGGACACACACAGCCCCTCCCTCTCAAATAAAGTTAACCCCTTCACTACCAGTGTATTTTTACAGTAACAGTGCATATATATAGCACTGATTACTGTAGAAATGTCACTGGTAACCCCAAAAGTGTCAAATGTCAGTCAAGGGTCCGATCTGTCCGCCGCAATGTCGCAGTACCGCAAAAAAATCGCAGATCGCCGCCATTACGCGTAAAAAAAAACCAACAAAAATGACAAATCTTTCCCTTAGTCAGTAAACGCAATAACTTTTGCGCAAACCAATCAAAATACGCTTTTTGCGATTTTTTTTTTTTTTTTTTTTTTTTTTTTTTTTTTTTTTTACCAAACATAGGTAGCATAAAACAAATTGGCCGAAAATGTTAAAAAATTTTGATTTTTACATTTTTTTTGGGGGGGAATTTCATATAAAAAAAGGGAAAAATATTGCTATTTTTTGCAAAATTGACGCTTTTTTTTGTTTATAGCGCGTGATCAAAAAATCGCACAGGTGATCAAATACCGCCAAAAGAAAGCGCTGTTTGTGGGAAAAAGATGCCAAATTCGTTTAGGTACAGCGTTGCATGACCGCGCAATTGTCCGTTAAAGTCACGCAGTGCCGAATCGCAAAATACCCCCTGGTCGTTTAGCAGTCAAATCCTCCGGGGCTTAAGTGGTTAAACATGTCATTTTTTTTTTCCACAAGTTTTTGGAAAATGTGGGAAAAAATAAAATTTTTTTTTTTTTTTTTACACAAAGTTGTCAATTTATAGGATATTCCTAACACATAGCAT
Organism: Pelophylax lessonae; assembly: GCF_965119305.1. NCBI lineage: Eukaryota > Metazoa > Chordata > Amphibia > Anura > Ranidae > Pelophylax > Pelophylax lessonae. The sequence goes on along the minus strand of NC_138775.1, from coordinate 142,774,973 downwards.
GTACATAGCAAAAATGACACCCCAAAATACATTCTGCCACTCCTCCTGAGTATGGCAATACCACATGTGTGAGACTTTTTCACAGCCTAGCCATATAGAGGGGCCCAACATCCAAGGAGCATCATCATGCATCCTAGCCACTTGCCTAGGCCTATTTTTGACATTTGGTGTTTACAAGCTAAAATCAGTAGTTTTTGCTAGAAAACTACTTGGAACCCCAAAACATTATATATATATATATATATATATATATATATATATATATATATATATATATATATATATATATATATATATATATTTTTAGCAAAGACCCTAGAGAATATAATGGAGATTATTGCAATATTTTTTATCACACCGTATTTGCGCAGCGGTCTTCCAAACGCAATTTTTTGGGAAAAAATTCACTTTTTTGAATTTAAAAATAAGAAACCAGTAAAGTTAGCCCAATTTTTCTCCATAATGTGAAAGATAATGTTACGCCGAGTAAATAGATACCCAACATGTCATGCTTCAAAATTGCGCACGCTCACAGAATGGTGACAAACTTTGGTACTTAAAAATCCCCATAGGCGACATTTTAAAAATTTCCACAGGTTGCTATCTTAAAGTTACAGAGGAGGTCTAGGGCTCAAATTATTGCTCTTGCTCTAACGATCGCGACGATACCTCACATGTGTAGTTTGAACACTGTTTACATATGTGGGCGGGGTTTCCGTATGCATTCGCTTCTGCGCGCGAGCTCACGGGGACAGGGCGCTTTAATGTTTTTGTTTTTTTTTACTACTTATTTTATTTATTTTTTTATTTTTACACTGTTTTTTTAAAAAAAAAAAAAAAATTGATCATTTTTATTTCTATTACAAGAAATGTAAACATTACTTGTAATAGAAAAAGGCACGACAGGACCTCTTTTTTGTGAGATCTGGGGTCAAAAATTCTTCAGATCTCACAAGTACACTAAAAGATAGAAAAAAAATAAAAATAAATAAAATTGAAAAAAAAAAGGGACCTTTTAAACTGGTTGCTAGGCAACGATGTTTGCCGTAGCTCCGGTCCTCCAAGACCATAGAGTTGAGTGAGGGCAAGCTTGCCCTCACTTGACATCCTGTCTGTGAGGATCCGGGACCGGATCGTTTTCCCCGCTGCCGGCGTTTCCGGTAAGCGGGGAAAAGGACCAGAATGCGGCGGGAGGGGGGGGGGGCACCTCTTTCGCCACCCCGGAAGGGTGATCCGGTGGCGATCTGCCGCTGGAACCACCCTTATCGGAAAGCCAACCGTCCACCGTTTAAAAAAATACCAGGGTTATGGCAGCTATCTGCTGCCATAACACCGGTATTTAGGTTTAAACGGAGGACGTATATAAACCTTTTTGGACTTGGACATGGTGGCTGTATGAAGGGTGACAGGTACTCGGGTACTTTGCTGGGAAGGTGACAGATACTCTGGTACTGATGAGCAAGTGGCAGGTACTAGAGTACTCCGATAGGCAGGTGACAGGTACTCGGGTACTCTTATGGGCAGGTGACAGGCAGGTGATGGGTACTGATGAGTAGTACTGATACTGATAGGTGATACTGATACTGTACTGATGGGTACGGATCAGTACTGATACTGATGGGTACTGATGAGCAGGTGGCAAGTACTCGGGTACTCTGATGGGTAGGTGGAAGGTACTCGGGTACTCTGATGGGTAGGTGGAAGGTACTCGGGTACTCTGATGGGTAGGTGGAAGGTACTCGGGTACTCTGATGGGTAGGTGACAGGTACTCGGGTACTCTGATGGGTAGGTGACAGGTACTCGGGTACTCTGATGGGTAGGTGACAGGTACTCGGGTACTCTGATGGGTAGGTGACAGGTACTCGGGTACTCTGATGGGTAGGTGACAGGTACTCGGGTACTCTGATGGGTAGGTGACAGGTACTCGGGTACTCTGATGGGTAGGTGACAGGTACTCGGGTACTCTGATGGGTAGGTGACAGGTACTCGGGTACTCTGATGGGTAGGTGACAGGTACTCGGGTACTCTGATGGGTAGGTGACAGGTACTCGGGTACTCTGATGGGTAGGTGACAGGTACTCGGGTACTCTGATGGGTAGGTGACAGGTACTCGGGTACTCTGATGGGTAGGTGACAGGTACTCGGGTACTCTGATGGGTAGGTGACAGGTACTCGGGTACTCTGATGGGTAGGTGACAGGTACTCGGGTACTCTGATGGGTAGGTGACAGGTACTCGGGTACTCTGATGGGTAGGTGACAGGTACTCCGGTGACGGGTACTCAGAGTACCTGAGTACCTGTCATGAGAGTACCCGAGTACCTGTCATGAGAGTACCCTATAAGCTGGTGACAGGTACTCGGGTACTTTGATGGGCTAGTGACAGGTGCTCTTTATTGGGGGGGGGGGGGCGGGTGCAATCAGTGTGGTTGGGTGCACTGTACTTGGTAACTAGCTGTTACCACAATCTCCTCCTCACACAGGATCAGTGTGTGAGGAGGAGAACACGGTGACAGCTAGTTACCGTGTTCTCTGTTGACATTTGTGACCGGCTGTGATTGGACACAGCCGGTCACGTGGTAAAGAGCCAATTTCATTGGCTCTTTACCTAGATCGGGGATGGGCTCTGTCCGAGGGACGAGCCTCGTCCCCGGGGGCGCGCATTAAGGAACGAGCGGCTCGCGCTGGAGCCGCTCATGTGATCGGCTGTGATTGACACAGCCGATCACGTGGTAAACAGCCAATTTCATTGGCTGTTTACCTTGATCGGGGTTGGGCTCAGTCCGAGGGACGAGCCTCACCCCTGATCGCCGCGCTGCGCGCCCCCGAGGGCGCGCATTAGCGGGGAGATCCGGGCGCCGCCATATGACGTCCGCCCGGATCGAGAGGATTTGTGCTGACGTCATTTGACATGGCGCAGTAAAGAAGGGGTTAAGGGGTTGTATTCTACATATTTTTGGTAAAAAATAATCCCAAAGAGCCTATATTGGTTTGCACAAAAGTTATAGCGTTTACAAACTATGGGATAAGATTTTTTTTTTGCGACATTGTGGCAGACAAATCTGACACTAAGTGACCCTTTTTGGGGACTAGTGACAGCAATACAGTGATAAGTGCTAAATAAAATGCACTGTTGTATATATGACACTAGCAGGGAAGGGGTTAATCTGGGGGGTGGCAGGGAATGGGTTAATACTGGGGGGGTGATCAAGGGGTTAAGTGTGAGCCTAACTGTGGGGGGGGGGGGGGGGCAGGGCTCTGTGAAAGGCACACAGATCAGTGTTTCAGCTTAGCTGAGACACACAGCTCACTGTGCTTGTATGACAGGAATGCCGCCTACTTTGTTTACATAGGCAGGCGGCTCTCCTGTCAGTTTGCATAAAGATTGCAGGAGGCCTGCGGCGATCGAGCCTGCTCCTTCCACGGTCTGGCTCCCACTGTGTCTAACCACAGCAGGAGCGTGACACCGGCGTCGTGCATGCGCCATAGAAACCACATGCATATAAACTCATAGATGTACGCAATTATGCGCAGCCGAGCCATCCTGCTGCAGTAAATCTGCATGGGGTGATTGGCGAGTGGTTAAATATGCTTTTAAATTGGATCAGATTGAAGCAGTATGAACTTGGGATTACTGTATAAGTCACAAACAGCTACTGTTTCACAGCTAAGGGTCCTTTCACATGAGCGTTGCACCCGGCGGACTCTTTCTTTTTTTTTTTTTTTCTCAGCCTGATTGATCCATCGAGCCCAGCTGAGCAGGCAGATGACAGCTCCATCTCTGCTTACTTTGCAGAGGTGGTTCTGTCAGAGCCCCCCTCTCCTTGGGAGATCAGATGAAAACAGACCGCCTGTCCGTTTTTTCATCCGATCCTCCAGATGGACGGAAAATAGGGTTTCCATCTGTCTGGATTTCACTGATCGGATAGCAGAGGGTGTCAGCATACATGTCTCCGCTGACATCCTCTGCTCCATAGATGTACATGGAGCATCCAATCAGGTCCGCATGAAAAAACTGACAGGCGGACCTGATTGGAAAGCCAGTGTGAAAGGTGCCTAAGGCCCCTTTCACAGGCGGACCGTTTAGATCCGCCTGTCAGTTTTTTTGGTTTATCTGAACAGTCACTCCATGCATCTCTATGGGGCATCGGATGTCAGCAGAGACATGTCCGCTGACATCCGATCCGTCCTATCTGGACGGGTGGAAACCCTATTTTCCATCCATCCAGCGATTGGATGAGAACGGACAGATGGTCCGTTCCCATCCGTTTCCCCCCTAGAGATGCATGGGTACCTGACAGCTGTATCTTCGCACACAGCATGGAGAATAGCTGTCAGTGGGGGAACGGTGGATCGATCCCCACTGAGAAAAACTAAGTCCGTCCGACGGACTCGTGTGAAAGAGCCCTAAAGCCCCTTTCACACACGGTCGGTTCGGTTCAGTCACGTCAAAATGTGTCCGTCTTGTGTCCGTCTACTACCAATGCAAAAACGGATGGAAAAATAGGGCATTCATCTCTTCCAAAAAAGACATTGACAGAAGCGGATGAAAACGGATGATGATCCGTTGTCGTCCGTTTTTACATAGAGATGCATTGATGTCTTGTTTTTCATCCGTCAACGGATGGATGAAAAACGGGCCTAAGGGTTTAAGTTCCTCATCTAATCACCTGGAGCTGTGATAACAATCACCTGCTGGTATTATGAAGTTCCCCTTCAGGTTGATAACTTTTAGTGCTCTGATTTGAATGGTGCATTTCTGTTTATATACTCTGAATTGTGAGAAGCTGCGTTTTAAAGGAAGTGAAACCCATTGTATTTTAAATGCCAGGTTTGATTAAGAGCTATTTTGGCTTAAAATGTTGCTGTTACTTTTAAGATGGGACACACAAGACCTTCAGAAGGCATTAGACATTTCTCTATCGTTCGACAGACGCAGCTCTACCTATTCATAGACTCCTAGGTTCTAGGGATGGACACTAGGTGGAAAAAAATATGTGCCTATGCGGGCTGTCCCAGCAGGCATAACCCCTCAGGCTCTGCTATTCTTAAACAGTTTTTTTGTTCTGCCTAGTGTTAGGACCTAGCTGAGCAGGTTATAGTCCACCAGCGTGAGCAGGTTATAGTCCAGAACTAGGCCTCGCCACGACAGTGCCCTGATGGATGAGGACGAGCCTGCCAGTGGATCGTCTCGCCGAGATGCAAACGACCTGTAACACCCGGAGTTGCAGCTTCCCCTTGGCTAACAGCACCCCTATCCCGGGTGGGAGGTAATCTGTTTCGGAGTGGCACCCACCTGGTACCGTGGTATGGGTAATATGTCCCACCAAAACCCCTGGAGATTGTGGGGGACACCCAAGATCAATTTATGCTTCTTGCCCCACCTAGACGGTTCAGAGGTTCGTAGCCAGGTCTCGGGATCCTCTGGCCGACGCCACAGATGCACTGATGGCACCTTGGGGTCAGTACCAACTGATTTATGCCTTTCATACTTTGAATCTCCTGCCGAGACTTTTACGCAGGATGGGGGGGTAATTCTGGTGGCCCCAGACTGGCCTCCCTGGTCTTGATACGCAGATCTGGTAAGGTTGGCCCCTGATGCTCCTTGGAGACTTTATCTCAGGGAAGATCTGCTGTCTCAATGCTCAATCTTTCATTCTGCTTTAGTCGTTGGCTTTAACGGCATGGCTGTTGGAAGCCAGGTGTTGAGGTCTTTCTGACTCTGATTCCTATGCCATTGAAGGCCAGGAAGTCCCCTTCCAGGAAGATCTATCATCGTATGTGAAAACCGTACATTTCATGGTGTTCAAATGCCTCCTTTTGAAAGACTTCAGGGGGTTTCTCTGCTGTCCTTTTCTCAGAAGGTTGTTTTCTTGGTGGCTATCACTTCTGCCCGCAGAGTGTCTAAATGGTGGCATTATCTTGCTGATCACCTTATCTGGTGGTACATGGAGATTAGGTGATACTTTGATCGAATCATTCTTTTCTTCCTAAGGTGCTTTCTGTTCATCTGAATGAAGACCTTGTATTGTCTTCACTTTGTCCTAAACCTCCGCATCCGAAGGAGCATGCTAGCATTCTTTGTCTGTGGTTCGGGCAGTCAGGGTCTATTTAGAGACCAAGTCCTTTCAAAAATCGGATGCTCCTTTTGTCCTTTGATGGACCTTTGTAAGGGTATGGCTGCGTCTACTGCGACCATTTCCAGATCAGGCAGATGGTGGTACAAGCCTATTTTACTAAAAGGTCAGGTTCCTCCTTTTCCAGTGAAGGCTCACTCTACGAGAGCGCTGATGCCTCTTGGGCTTTTTGCCATCAGACTTCGGTGTTAAGTTTGCAAGGTGGCAATTTGGTCGTCTGTGCATACATTTTACTAAATTCTACAAGGTAGATGTGTTGGCATCTGCGGATGCTTCCTTTGGCTGCAAAGTTGTGCAGGCTGCAGTTTAAAAGAGCATTCCTTTTTGTTTCTTTGAGGGTCCCATTGTTTTTGGGTGAGCTCCAGCTGTTCCTGGTTGAACTCTATTTTTTTTTAACCTGGTTGGCTACTTAATAAAGTTTTTTTTTTTTTTTTTTTTTTTTTTTTTATTAAAGTTAGCTCAAATTTTTGTTGTATAATGTGAAAGATAATGTTACGCCAAGAATCGTGATCTTTATTCGAAGAAAAATAATTTCTCATTTTTATCCAAAATCGTGCAGCTCTACTGCAGCCTCCCTTATTTCTCTTTCCCTGCAACAAGGTGTGCATGTATGGCTTTGTATTTTTAAATGTCAACTTCTTCTTTTTTTAATCCTTGTAGTGTGGGCACAGCCCCACTTTTGGGGAAAACATTTGTTTTCCTGGAGTTCAGCTTTAGATCTAGGTGTGGACTAAACCTTGGTGCATGGGAAAAATGTTGGTGTGTGTTTTTATGGGAATTGTGGTGGTTGATGCATGACATAAGCACACAATGAGAAATATGGAACTGCTGACCTATGTATGAACATTATGCCATAACATTATTTTAAAGTTGGGGTCTATTTTAGAAATGTAGCTGTGTGCCTGTTAAAACAGACATAGCGGAAGCTGAGATTAACTAGAAATGAGTCAGCGTTTAGTTGCATCACTGTACAACAGCTTCATCTTTCTTCCTTTTATGGATCATACTGTGTAAGGAGGTGGGGCAGGCTTCCTGTGCTTTTTTTTCTGTCTGTATCGAGTGCCTCGTGCTTAGATGTAGTAATCCTGTTGTAACTACCTATTGTTGCTTTGTATTGAAGGGTAGTTTTATCATATCTGCCCAATCTATTTTTACTTGGTAAATGGTATTTTTTATTTTAGGTTAACCCAATAAAATGCAGAGTAGATATAACAGACTAATTTAAAGAGGAAACCTTTATGTAGTTTTAATGCAATTCAATGAAAAAGCAGTGACAGAACATTTTGCTTCATACAGTTGTAGAGTTCTTAATATACTTTACAGCAGTGGTATGCTAATATTTATTTTTTATAAATATCCCATGGTATAGGTGAATTATATAAACATGTAGTAATAAAATCAGTGCAATCTTACGTGACTTAACTGTACCCCAATGGCTGCATGCATTCAGTGTCTTCACTCAACACAAATGAGACAAAATAAATAATACAGCGCCAAAGGTACAATAGTGATAAATACCGTGACAATCGCATACAACCCAAAAAGTGAAAGGGTTAATAAACTTGAGGGTAAAAATATTATTGGATACTAAAAATAGCCCTCGTACACCTTAATCTCATCAATGACCATAAAACATAAATAAATATCTTCTGCATATAAATTATTAGAAAATTACGTCCAAAGTTAAATATATAAATAATCCTTCTGTGCTGTGCAATAAATAGTAAAAAGTGCTGGTTCTTCACTCCACACACAAGTGCTCTGTTTCAATTCTGTGCTCTATAGCAGCTCACTTTATTCTGAATCGTATATTTCAATGAGTCAGATATGCTGTTACACTCAATGGTGTCAGGGTATGTAAAGATGACCTTCTCCCCCCTTCTTGCTAAGGACTTGGATAAATAAAGGCCAGGATGCCATTTATACATGAAACAGAAAAAAACTGAGTCCTCTCTGAATTACTTTATTAAACCACAAAAACATAGGTAGCACACTCACATTTCAATGCACTTTAGCAGTGCAGGCTTTCACAGGTTCGTCTAACTGGAAGTGTGGACGATCGACCTGGATACGGCGTCCGTGCGCTGGCTTCTATCCTGGCCTTTATATACGAGACCTTAAGCAAGAAGGGGGAGGTTGTCCTCTTTACAGACCCTGGTACCTGTCAAAATCGGTTACGCCCCCGCTCCTCAAAAGTGCCAATTGTGCAGGAAGAACTGGGGACGCGTCCTTAAAGTGGAACTTCCCTTTTTGGGTGAAGTCCCGCATTAACCAGTGACAGGTGGGGATGGGGTGTACAGAGACATGCACACTTGACTGTACACCAAGTTAGTGTTGGTCTTGATTATCTTAAATTTTTCACAAACTGGAGGCAATTTTATAATTTTATGCATGAAGTACATAAATTTGCAGCACATTACAAAGGGTACTGAAACTAACAGCAGGGTTTTTAAATTTGGAGGAAGCCATTTGTGTTTTGGTGTGTGCATCTCATAAATTTAGAGTATCAAAGTGAATTTATTTCAGTAATTCAATTCAAAAAGTGAAACCTATTTTAAATAGATGCATTACATACAGGGTGATATATTTCAAGCATTTTTCTTGTAATTTTGATTATGGCTTACAGCTAGTAAAAACCCTAAACTCCGTAGCTCAGACAATTCAGAATATTACAAAAGACCAATAAAAAAAGGGATTTTTAATACAGAAACTTTGGCTTACTGAAAAGGGTGTCCGTGTACAGTATAGTATGCACTCAATACTTGGTCGGGGGCTCCTTTTGCATAAATTACTGCATCAGTGCGGCGTGGCATGGAGGCATTCGACCTGTGGCACTGCTGATGTGTTATGGAAGCCCAGGTCGCTTTCAATACCGGTCTTCAGCTCGTCTGCATTGAGTCTGATGTCTCTCCTCTTCCTCTTGACAATGCCCTACAGATTCTCTATGGGGTTTAGGTCAGACGAGTTTGCTGGCCAATGAAGCGCATTGATAAAATGATCATTAAACCAGGTATTGGTACTTTTGGCAGTGTGGCAGTCGCCAAGTCCTGCTGGAAAATGAAATCCACATCTCCATAAAGCTGGTCAGCAGAGAAGCATTGAAGTGCTCTAGAATTTCCTGCTAGAGGGCTGTGCTGACCTTGGACTTGAAAAAACGCAGTGGACCAACAGAAGATGACATGGCTCCCCAAATCATCACTGTGGAAACGTCACACTGGACCTCATGCAGCTTGAATTCTGTGCTTCTCCCCTTGTCCTCCAGACTCTGGGACCTTGATTTCCAAATGAAATGCAACATTTTCCACTGTCTATGATTTTGGGGAGCCTTGTCATCATCTGGTTTGTCCCCTGTGTTAAGTCTGGTTTGTCCCCTGTGTTTTATTAAGTCTAAAGTCAGCGCAGCCCTCTACCAGGAAATTCTAGAGAACTTCCCAGCTTTATGGATATGCCGATTTTCCTTTTCCAGCAGGACTTGGCATCTGCCCACACTACCAAATGTACCAATACCTGGTTTAATCATGGTATCGCTGTGCGTCATTGGCCAGCAAACTCGTCTGACCTAAATCCCATGGAGCATCTGTAGGGTATTGTCAATAGGAAGATGAGACACCAGACCCAACAATGCAGACGAGCTGAAGGCCGCTCTACAAGCAACCTGGGCTTCCATAGCACCTCGGCAGTGTCACAGGCTGATCGCATTCATGCCACGCTGCATTGATACAGTAATTCATGCAATGACCAAGTATTGAGTGCATACTATATACTTGAACATACTTTTCAGTAAGCAAATTTTTTTTTTTTTTTGATTGGTTTGGTTTATACTGAATTTAGGGTCTTCACTAGCTGTAAGCCATAATCAAAATTTAGAGAAATGCTTGAAATCCCTGTGTAATGCCTCTATATATGAGTATATATGAGTTTCACTTATTGAATTACTGAAATGTAACTTTTATCTAATTTTATGATGTGTATATAAATGGATATCCAATCACAAAGTATAACCATTTGAATATTTTTGTTTTATTCCAGACAGAGAAGATCAGTCCATCCTTTGCACGTAAGTATATGTGCATTTTTTACCTCTGGTCTTGGGCTCAGTTGCACTAAGATGATCGATGGGACATGCCCTCTTGAGATGCTTCACTGATTTACACTTCCTGTAAGGTGATATGTAAAATTCAGGTGTATCTCCAAAATGAGAATATCTAAAAGTAAATTTTAGTAAAATTTAAAAAGTAAAACTCTTAGTTTTATATAGATGCGTACATACAGAATAATCTATTTCAAGCATTTTTCTTTAAAGTTTGATAATTATGGTTTACAGCTAGTGAAAGCCCAAAATCATCTCAAAAAGTTAGATTACATAAGACCAATTTAATACAAAAATGTTGACTTACTGAAAAGTATGTCCATGTACAGTATAGTATGCTCTTAAAACTGTCTGGGGCTCCTTTTGCATGAATTACTGCATCAATGTGGTGTGGCATGGAGGCACAGCCTGTGGCAATGCTGAGGAGTTATGGAAGCCCCGGTTCTTGGATAGCGGTCTTCAGCTCGCCTGCATTGGTGGGTCTTGTCTCATCTTCCTCTTGACAATACCCCACAGATTCTCTATAGGGTTTTGGTCTCAGGCGAGTGTGCTGGCCAATCAAGCACAATGATAAAATGATCATTTACCCAGTTATTGGTGCTTTTGGCAGTGTGGGCAGGTGCCAAGTCCTGCTGAAAAATGAAATCTGCATCTCCATGAAGCTGGTTAGCAGAGGGAAGCATAAAGTGATTAGAATTTCCTGGTAGGGGGCTGTGCTGGCTTTGGACTAGATAAAGCAGTGGACCAAACCACCCAATGACATGGCTCCCCAAATCACTGGCTGTGGAAAATTTTGCATTTGATTTGGAAATCAAGGTCTATTAGTTTGGAGGAAGAGTGGAGAGGCACAGAATCCAAATGCCACCGATTTGCTTGGTTCTTGGAGCTCCCCTCGCTGCCAGGCTGAGCTGGGTGCCGGTCCAGGCATATTCCGACTTCATGATCCGTCCTGTGACATGAGCTTCAGCCTGCTGACAATGGGTTACAGGAGTGCAGAATGAACTGCACTCTGATTAATAAGGATAGCGAGCTTTGGCTGTACTTTGCTAAGGAACAACTTGGAAGGCCAATTTTTTTTTTTTTTTGATTAGTACTAATTGGTGGTAGCAGCAGCTCCCTGTGGGTTTTTCTCGTTTTTGGAATAACCAAGCACACCATAAAATGGCATCAATAAAACGAGAGAAGGCCTAGAAAGCAGAAAGGTGCCTCAGCAGGGGCCATTAGTATAGGGAGTGTAAAACAAATAACTAATGAGCAGTGTGGGAGAATTTAACATGACAGGCTCAGTACTATGGTAACATTCTAGCCTAAATATTTTAGTGCAAAATATCCCATAGATAAAAAGTAAAATGAGAACCAGAACAGACTAGAAAATGTAGAAAAGGACTACTGCCATGTTCCAATCCCTCAGTAACCACCCCCTCAGTAACCACCCAACTACCAAGAGGGGGGTGCAAATGCAGAGGGATTCCATTCAAGGGGGATCATAGTTCCCAGATGAGATTATGGGTCTCCAATTTATCTCCTTGTTTTTTGATGTTGGATTATACTACCATTAGAAGTGATCATAATATCACAGGCATTTTATTTAGGACAGTGAATTTGGCTTCCTTAGCGCTGGAGAGGAGTCGTATGTTGAACAGCTAATCAATAATATTCTAAATTACACTAAAGTCATGTTTCCTTAAAACTGGGTAACTATGTAAGCCTTCTTACTTTACAGGAAACCAGAAGGTGTAATTGGGGGGTAGGAGCTTTAAAATAAAACTGATAAATATCTGTAAATCTATTATTTAATCTATAGCTTGCCTAGGTGACATATGCAAGTTTTAAACAAATTTTTTTTTTTTTTTTTTACCTGACGCCCTTGGTTTAAAAATGCTTGCTGAAGTGACGTGGATTTATTTTGTGCTTTTTTTCCAGTGGAGAATCTGGTGCTGGCAAGACAGAAAATACTAAAAAAGTAATTCAGTACCTGGCTTATGTTGCAACCTCACACAAAGCCAAAAAAGATCAGGTTAGTAGGAGATGCCTTTTTTAAATTAAGTGAGAAATTGTATACAGTACTTCTGATATTCCTCTGAATTTGTTACAGGGACTTTCCCCTTAGAAGTGGCAGTGTAGTTTTATTTTACCTTTTTGTCTATGACATGGGTGTGGATGTTCCGGGGGTGGCATCAGGCCCCAATCCAGCTGGCTGCCTCTCTACCTGCCTGTCCTCCTTTTTCTTCATATCCATATGTATATGGAGAGCACTTACCCTCCATTCTGTTGATCCGCTTGGTACCAGCACTTATGTTTAACCTCCTTGTGGGTTACCTCTTCCGGATTAGGCTCCATGACAAAGGTCAACATTCACATTGGTTTATTCCAGAAGTTATACTTAACCCTTACTCCAGCATGTGTACATTTATTTTCATGTCTATAAATTCTGTGGATGGGAGTCTAAGCTAATGGTTGCATACACTTGCTGTATTGCATTAGTTGGGATAACCAGAGCTGTTTTTCCATGCTTAGGTCTCATAGTGTGTAGAGGATGGTGTTGAAGCCTTGGTCAATGCATAACTCATACACCATTGTGGATATGTTCTATTTGTTTTTAATTGTATTTGTGCAACACTATTAACCACTTCAGGATCAGGCCTATTTCTGACACCTGTTGTGTCCTAAGTTAAAAATCTGTATATTTTGCTAGAAAATTACTTGGACCCCCCCCCAAAAAAAATTTATATATATATATATATATATATATATATATATATATATATATATATATAATTTTTTTTTTTTTCCGCAGTGACCCTAGTGATTAAAATGGAGATCGTTGCAATACTTTGTCACACCATATTTGCGCAGCGGTCTTGCAAACACGTTTTTTTTTTTTTTGCCACAAATACTTTTATTTTATTAAATCAAAGTTAGCCCAATTTTTTTCTATAATGTGAAAGGTAATGTTATGCTGAGTAAATAGATACCCAACATGTCATGCTTCAAAATTGCGCACACTCGTGGAATGGCGACAAACATGTGAGCTCGGAGAGACTGGGCTCTTTCAATTTTTTATTTTTAATTTTTACACTGTCCTTTTTTTTTTTTTGTTTTATCATGAAAAAAAATTGGCTCTTTAAGGCCGTTGGGAGGAAGCGACTTATGTCGCTCCGGTCCTCCCAAGACCATAGTTGAGTGGGGGGCCAGCTTGCCCTCACTCGACTTCCTGCCTAGGAGAGCAAAGGACCGGATCGTTTCCCCCGCTACTGGCTGTTCCGGTAAGCGGGGTAAGCGACCAGGAGGAGGAGACGCCACTCCCACCCATTAAAGTGATCCTGCAGCGGATCCGCGGCTGGGACCACTTTTATGTGAAGGACTGCCGGCCCTGCGCAAAAATACCGGGGTTATGGCAGCTATCTGCTGCAGTAACCCTGGTATTTAACATCAAAGTAGTGACCTAAAACTGCCGGGCCATCCAGAAGTGAGTTATTCTATTTTTTCAGGTGGACCCGATCAGGCTGCCCATTGACCTATATGGGGAGGTGGATATCTGGGGACATGTCCGCTGGCATCTGCCTGGCATCCGATCTGAGAAGATTTGTTGAAAACAGACAGATGGTGATGCGTTTGCCATCTGTCCAGCGGGTCAGATTGAATAAAAACGGACAGGCTGTCTGTTTTTCATCCGGTCTCCCATAAAGGAGAGCAGGACTGACAGGTCCATCTCTGCACAGTGGAGAATACCTTTTCGTAACGGCTTCAAGAGGAAGTAAACCCTCCTCTACAACTTGTACCTATAGGTAAGCCTATGATAAGGTTTACCTATAGGTACTGTAAATATCTCCTAAACATGTACCGTTTAGGAGATATTTACCTTACATGTCGCCAGTGACGTCACTGGCGCATGCGCTCTGAAGGAACGGCCGATCGTGCCGTTCCTTCAGAGCCCCGTGCCGTGACTGTCGGCCCTAGCGCGCGTGCGCGGGAGTGACGTCACCGCGGCTCCAGCCAATCAGATGGCCGGATGCCGCGATCCCGGAAGACGGGCGACTAGACATGTCGCCCGTCATAGAGGTGAGTTAACGGCACGGCGGGGGCTCATTCTGAGGTAAGTATTGCATAATGAGCTAATATGCGATGCATACTAGCTCATTATGTCTTTTGCAGGGTGTAAAAAAAAAAAAAAAAAAAAAAAAAAAACTCAAACGAGTTTACAACCTCTTTCAGCTCTGGAAGGTTTACCCCTGCGTTACTTTAACCACTTCTGGACCGGAAGGTTTTTCCCTTAATGACCAGTTTCCGGGACTGCGGTGGACAGATCGGACACCTGACATTTTTTAAAACTTTTGGGTGGACCAGTGACATTACTACAGTAATCAGTGCTAAAAATATGCAATTGCTGTACAAATGACACAGACAAGGAAGGGGTTTTCACTAGGTTCAAATCAAAGGGTGAAATGTGCCCCTAGGGCAGTGATGGCGAACCTTGGCACCCCAGATGTTTTGGAACTACGTTTCCCATGATCAACTACACTGCAGAGTGCATGAGCATCATGGAAAATGTAGTTTCAAAGCATCTGGGAGTGCCAAGGTTTGCAATCACTGCCCTAGGGGATGCTTTCTAACTATGGGGGATGTACTTGTGGAATGAACAGAGACCTATGTTCCTAAATAGGAGGAATACAGGAGCCCTGTCAATTGCGGTCTGCCGTGTTTTTCCCGTTCTGTCTCCAAGGGAAGCGATCACGGGTGCCATGCGGCAGTTGTGGCCGCTGGACCCGCAGATCAACTTCCTCCATGGCAAATAGGCGCGCTCCCTCGAATCGACGTACAGTTGCGTCCTTTCACGGAACAGAGCCGACCTGCCGCAGTATATGTACTGCTGGCGGTCGGCAAGTGGTTGGCTGACAATTGTGCGGTCGTGCAATGCTGTGCCCAAATAAAGATTGATTTTTTTTATTACCCCCCCAAACACCCCCCCCCCCCCCCCCCCCCAAGTAGTGGTTTCTTTTGGTGGTGGTTGATCACACCTGCAGTGTTTTTTTTTTTTTTGCACTATAAACAGACCAACCATTTTGAAAAAAATGCTATAAAACATACCCAATAAAAAAAAGTAAAGTCTAATGTCTTTATTTTAGGCCAATATGTATTCTACTACATATTTTTAATGAAAAAAATCCCAATAAGCGTATAATGATTGGTTTGCGCAAAAGTTATAGCGTCTACGAACTATGGGGTATTTTTATAAATTTTTTTACTAGTAATGACTGCGTTTAGCGACTTGGAGGGACTCCCATATTGCATTGGACACAACTGATGCTTGTGATGACACTAATGCAGTGATCAGTGTTAAAAAAAAATAAAAATATGCACAATCACTGTACTAATGACACTGGCAGGGAAGGGGTTACCATCAGTGGCAATCACAGGGTTAAATGTGTTCCTAGGGAGTGCTTTTAACGGGGGGGGGTAAAGATTCATGTTTCTGCTTGGCAGAAACACAGGATCAGTACATTTCTTCTGACAGAACAGAGGTCTGCCTTGTTTTGTTTATATAGGTAGACCGTTGTTCTGCTTGTCTCCTGAATGATCGGCAGGTCCCGCCAGATCCGCAGGTTGGCTCCCACTGTGTCCAATCACAGCAGTAGCAAGTTTTAGGCAGCTTGTGCCACAGACCCAGAAGTGTAAGATCACATACTAGGTATGCGATATGGCACAGGGCGACCGTCCTAATGCAGTATATGTACGTGGGGCGGTTAAAGCAATTGCCTATTAAAAATTTCTGTTTAATTTCATTTAGCTGTATAACCTAATATGAACAAAGAGTGCTGCTCCATAGACTAAGAGTAACGGGCTAAACCCTTAAAGTAAACCTGTTTGCCATTGGTAGGACAAAGCCACATGGTCACTGCACCTTCCTTCCTCTGCTTTTCCTTGGCTCCCCTGTCTCTCTATTTGGCTACAGGGAAAAGAAGCTTCCATGGGCTAGCTAAGAGTCACTCCCGATGTAGAGTAACTAGGGCTATGTTCTCTCCCAATGTGTTAATGTTGGTGCTTAGGAATTGTCTTAGTGCCATCATAGGCACCTCCTGTGTTTTGGTTTTGTAGCTCAGATGTTTGGTGGGTGTAAAGCTGAACCCAAAAAGTACTTCAATATTGCAGCTTACCAGCCTAAGACAAGGTGGCTAAAAAAGATGTGGTGGTTTTTCTCAGGTTTTTTTTTCCCCCCAGCACTTGGTTGGCTACTTACTCCAAGATCTGTGGTGGGGGAGCCTTGGCTGTCACCGGGCTGGACTTCAAGCACATCTTTCAAATACTTAGGCCTGCCATATACTGAAGTTTGGCTGTTACCTGCTGAACCATTTATGGGCAGGCTGAATACACCAAGTTGAACTTTGGTATCTAGCCTGCCAGTTTTGCTTGTGATTATCGCAAGGTGCTGCTTTAGCAGGTAGCCACAATCATTGTCCTCTCCCGGTGGGGATGGCTTCCCCTGCTGGGAGAAGACAATTGCTCAGCAATTCCCTGTCTGTGTTGTGATATATGCAACTTTCTTTTGGTTGCAGGAAAAATGGTCTATGGCCTGTCTGAAGCCTTGTACACTTCTTTTTTTTTTTTTTTTTTTTTTTTGTTTGCTTAAACCAAGCAGGGCTAATGGGGGGAAAAAAAACCTGGCTCCCCTGCTGTTGTGTTCTGACAGGGGGGACAGCCTGAGAGCACTGATTGGGAGCCGATCGGCAGACCTCTGTCATGCCGATCTGTTCAATCTGTCGGACCGAGTCCAGTACACACAGGCCAATGCTGCCCAACATTTGGCCTGGGTGTACTAGGCTTTAGGCTGGTGTGGGGATTAGTGATTTACAGAGGAGAGATGACCTTGTTTGGTGTCCTTAGCTCACAGGCATTGAAAAAGGACTTTAATTTTTTTCAAGATTGTGTACCTGCTGAAAATGTTAACCAGATTCTTGAAAACACACCTATTTTCTTTCGTTCATTGATGCTCATATGCTGCCCTCTACAGAAGTAGGGCACAAGGCAGAGAAATGTTTGACTACGCCTATAGAGCAGTCCCAGAGGGTATATTCCCATGTCCTGCTATGGTCTTCCATTTTTTTTTTCTTTTTTTTTTTCTGCCTAGTCAGGACCTAGTTCCTTGCTGGAATCTCTGGTCCTAGCATTTTTTTTTTTCCCTTTTTAACTGGTTGCCGACCGCCGCAAGTACATATACTGCGGCGGTCAGCCCCGGCCAGGCAAAGTGACGTACCGGTACGTCACTAGCCTGTGAGCCAATAGCGGGCGCGTGCCGCCGGAGGCGCGCTCCCACCCTGGCTCGTTCACGGACACCTCCGTGCGTGTGACCGGCGGACCCGATGTCCGCCGGTCACTCGCGATCGTCCGCTGTGAAGGGAGAAAGGCAGGCGGCTAGTGTAAACAAAGCCGCCTGTCATTCTTCCCTGTGTAAAAGCACTGATCTAACGGTCCTGCTATGTAGGACCGTTGATCTGTGCTATTACACACACAGCCACATCCCTGCATAGTAAGTAATGTCACTGGTACCCCCAAAAGTGTCAAATGTCAGTCAAGGGTCCGATCTGTCTGCCGCAATGTCGCAGTCCCGCAAAAAAAAATCGCAGATTGCCGCATTACTCGTTAAAAAAAAAAACAAATGACAATCTTTCCCTTAGTTGGTAATCGCAATAACTTTTGCGCAAGCCAATCAAAATACGCTTATTGTGAGTTTTTTTTTTAACCAAACACGGGTAGCAGAAAACAAACTTTTTTGTTTTTTTTTTTGGGGGGGAATTTCATATAAAAAAAGTGAAAATTTTTTTTTGCAAAATTGTCGCTTTTTTTGATTATAGTGCATGATCAAAAAATTGCACAGGTGATCAAATACCACCAAAAAGCTGTTTGTTGGAAAAAAGGACGTCAAATTCGTTTAGGTACAGTGTCGCATGACCGCTAAACTGTCCGTTAAAGTCACGCAGTGCCGAATCGCAAAATACCCCCTGGTCAGGAAGGGGGTAAAATCTTCCAGGGCTTAAGTGGTTAAACAATTTTTTCTGTTCCTGTATGAACTATATCAACTGCCGGATTTGGCGATGGACTGGATATCCTAGATCCTTACGGTCTTCCCAGTCTGGCCAGCGAGCGCGACCCGACCTTAGCTCCGCGTCAGGTTGGCAGCGACATAGCCCTACTAGACGGGGGCTGTCCGGTGAGTTAGGCATTGCGTTCCTGCAAGGCATTTAAGTCGCGGCATGCCTCTGGCCCACAGCACCCCCATTCCAAGATGGTGCGATGGTCTGACTGGAGCTGTGCCCGCCTGGTCCCAAGTTGTGGTGAGTAGTGTTCCCCCCCCCCCCCTTCTGGTGTTTTTTCAGGGTGTACATGGGCCCCTCCCTGGGCTTACTGTAAAAAAAATTTCTGATGTTCCTTGACGGACACAGCACCTGCCCCTCTATTGAGTTGGGTTTTATGTTCTTCTGACACGGCTTGTTACAAAACTGAAAACCTATAGCAGGAAATGGGAGTATACTCCCTTGGACTGCCCTATAGGCGTAGTCAGACTTTCTTCCACCTATAGGTGTCCTCTAGGGGGCAGCATAAACCCAGTGGTCAAGAGGATCTGGAGCTGTCCGTCAATGAACATCAGAGAAGGATTGTATGGTAAGACAAAAATCCAGTTTTAGTCCACATGGGCACTTTTGCTTTAAACGCTGTGCCAGCAATGCCGAATTCTGATAAAACTTTATTGCATTTTGCAGTTACTGAAAAAACTTTTCATAATTTTCAAAATTGTTTCAGGGTGAACTGGAGAGACAGCTGTTGCAAGCTAATCCGATTCTCGAAGCCTTTGGAAATGCCAAGACTGTCAAAAATGACAACTCCTCTAGATTTGTAAGTAAACTTGCTGACTTATGTGTTTTTTTTTAATAAAAAAATTAACATTAATTTCCTAACTTATTTGTAAGAGGTCAACCTATGTGGGCTATACATTTTAGATTGTTATGTGTGCTCAGAGTTGGAGGTTTAAACATGATTGGTTACAATCTAGTAAATTTTGGTTGAATGGTATGCGTGTACAAATGTAAAAGTGAGAGGAAATGGTACATTTTTACTGTCCCTAGAATTGTTTAGGTCTAAGGAAGAAAATTATCAAATTTATCCAGTCACTTTTGACCTCCATGCAAATTTTATTAATGCTTCGCATCCAATAATGACCTGCTCACATTTAAGAGTCTGAAGAGTTATGTCTAAATATACTGAATTTAGAGACTAATTGACTGTCCTAAAGAACATGTCAGACTGGTTATTAGGCTGAAGCTACAAACCACTGCTATTTGTGCCTGCCCTGAAACTAGTGCCTGTTTGGGAGCTCGAACGTGGCAGCCTCCAGTACTGCTGTGGATCACTCAGTGTTGCAGGTTCTTAATAATTTGAAAATGTATATGTGCGTTTGTTGTGTTTTTTTTTTTTTTTTTGTTTAAATTCTGACATGGCCTTTCCTGTCTAAAAAATGTATTTGCATAAAGTATAACATTTGCTGTGTTGTGTTTTTTTTTTTTTTTTTTTTTTTTTTTTTTTTTTTTCCTTTTAGGGTAAATTCATACGCATTAACTTTGATGTCAACGGCTACATCGTGGGAGCAAATATTGAAACCTGTATCCTTAAAATTTTTCTCAGGAGAAAGCTTCTCCTGGCAGACAGAAATTGTTCAGAAATGCTTTCAGCACCAGTCTGTTCAGAAATGCTTTCAGCACAAGTCTTATCCAGAGGACAGGTTAGGTTTCCTCTTATCAAAGTTCAGTCCAGGGACCAGCTTCTAAATCTTTAACCCTTTGGAGCAATGGGTTGGTTTACTAAACCTGGAGAATGCAGTGTAATTTCAGTTCCCTTAAGTTTTGACTAAAACACCTGGAAATTGATTGGTGTCCATGCTGCACCAAATTGTAGCACTTCACGTTTAGTAAATCAACACCAATGTTGGGATGTGACTGGCGCAATATAGAAGAAATAAGGTACAAAGGAACATTTTTGAAAGTTTAGGCTACGTATCGCTTTCTATTGCTAATTGCATGTGAGTAATGAGTTTTAGGCTTAGTTTCCACTAGTGTACTTGTCATGCCACTTTGGACACAGTCACAGTCGCATAACAAGTCACTCGGCTGTTATTACAAGCTATGGGAACAATGTCCCTCCTCTCGCCTGGGTGCTCCGTCCCACCGGGAGACCCAAGCGGAACATCCAGAATCTGCTTTGATTGGGTCTCGGATATGGTAACTCGGTAACCAACGGCGCCAGTTTTCAAAAATTGAAAAGTATTAAATGCAGAGCTTGGCATTTTGAATGCTTTGAAGTGCAGAGAAGTGGCTTGGGGGTCTTGTAGACACCAGATCCATAAAGAGTACCTGTCACGTGGATGTTTACATTCCTTGTGACCACAATAAGTGACAAAAAAAAAATTAAAGGGACAGTGTAAAAAATTAATAGAAGAAAAATTTACCAAACGCATATGTCATGCCTGCATGTGTAAACAGTGCTCATACCACATGTGAGGTATCGCCGTTATGAGCATTAATTCTATCGCAAGACCTCCTCTGTAACTAAACGGGTTACCTGTAAAATATTTTTAAAGTCTCTTATGGAGATTTTTAAATACCGTATTGTCACAATTTTACATCATGACATGTTTGGTATCCATTTACTCTGCGTAACATCTTTCACAGTATACAAAAAGTTTGGACTAACTTTTCAGTTTTTTTTTTCCTTTAAATGTTTGTTTTGTTTATTGATGTACACAGCGCCTGAGAATTTTGACCAGTGGGTTATACTGCCCCTTACAGGAGTAGGACACTTGGCAGAAAACCTAGACATGCCTATGGGCAATTCCAGGAGGTATACTCCCCTTTTCTGGTATAGGTACACTTGTTTTTTTTTTTATGTTTTTGTTTTTTTTTTTGTTTTTGTTTTCTGCCTAATCAGGCATAAGGACCTAGTCCCTTGCTAGGATTTTTGCCCTGCCAATTTTTTTTCTTTTTAGATATATATTTTTTTTCCCCCTGTGAGATCTACATTCAACTGCCGGACTGTGCGACGGGCTGGATAATCTAGATCCAGTGGTCACCCCAGTCTGGCCAGCGCATGCAGACCACAACTCTGGGCTAGGTCAGCCACGACAGCCCCACCGGACAAGGTCTGACCTGCGATTTAAAATTAAAACGCCTTGCAAAGTCCCATGCGACCAGTCTTGGCCTGTGTCGCATCATTCCTCCTGGCTGACAGCCCCCTATTTTAAAGACAAGGAGGTTGTCTGGAGATGTGCCCTCTTGGTTCCTGGTATGGTGAGTAGCTGTCTTCAAAGACCCCCCCCCCCCCCCCCACCCACCCAGTCCGTGACTGGCTGAGGGGGTACGGTGACACTCTACCTGGTGGGGGTACCTGCCCAGTTCCCCCTCACCCTTCTGTGCTTTGTCTGGGCCCCAGGGATCCGTACTGGGAGCCTCGTTGAGCCGCCATTTTGCTGTGGCCTGTATTGTGTATAGGCAGGCAGCCATGTTTGTGTAGTCCAGTGGCCATTTTGCTTTAACCCGGCATTGGGATCAGTGGCAGCCATTACAGTGGACCCTTCTGGGCGGTGACTTCGGCAGTGGGAGCTTCTTTATCCCCTGGTACTGACCCCTGGCTCTCTTCCCGTCTTGGACGCCGCACGCGTGGTGCTGGTGCTCTTCCTTAGCAGTGTATTTGCACATTTATGTGGGGGTCCCCCTATTCCTCATGTGGTTCAGGTGGGGAAATGTGCTCCAGAGACTGCGGTGCCCTCCGGGTCCCAACCATCCATTGATGCACTGACGACTGTTCCGAGTCCTTTTTGTGTCCCTGGGTGGAGGTGGCTTTTGGGCGGCGGGCTAGTAAAAAGCCCCCCCCAAATTTGTCTCCTCCGATCCTGAATCTGATTTGGCAGATGTGGCCCACCCTGAGGGGGTCTACGGCTATGCGCCTTGATTTTTTTCAGATAGTGATTCCTCCGCTTTGCCGTTTGGATAGGAGCATTATCCGTTTGTGGCATTACCCTTTGGTCTCGCCTCTGCTCCTTGGGTCTTCACAAAAGTGTTTGCTCCGGTGCTGGCATTGTTGCGTCAACGGGGATCGCAGTGCTGGGCTACCTGGACAACCGTCTGTGAGTCCCCTACTGCTCTGATGGACAACTTGGAAATCACGATATGGACTTTGAGGGAGTTCGGCTGGCTTCTGAATTATCAGAAGTCTGCTCTAGCCAGTCCAACTTTGTGGAAGGAAACAGAGTCCAAGGTCAGACAGTGTTCCTTCCTCTGGACAAACTCTGTGAATTGCATGCTGCTATTCATTCCCTGCTGTCCAGCAGGTGGTCTTCCCTCTGGGCTTGCATGAGGTTGCTGGGACTGATGGGGTCTACTTTCGAGGCAGTCCTGTTTGCACAGTTTCATTCGAGGTCCCTGCAAAGGGAGATCTTTGCCAAATGGGACAAGTGCCCAAAGTCCCTGGACAATCTGATCCAGCTGAGCCAGGAAACAAAAGGGTGTCTGGTGGCTTCACTCTTCGGCTCTTCACCAGGGCAAATCCTTTTCCCCCCTTGTATTGGCAGTGGTCACCATGGATGCCAGTCTGTCTGGGTGGGGAGGTGTCCTGTGCCGGCACTTCGCTCGGAGTCCAGACTCCTGATCAATGTCCTGGAACTCCGAGCGATCAGACTGCCTGAATCACTGGACGGATGGCCTTAGGGGCATCCGATACGAATTCAATCAGACAAAACCATGGCCATGGCTTATGTCAATCACCAGGGTAGAACAAGAAGTGTTGGCAGCTCTGGAGGTAGCGGGCATGCTACGGTGGGCAGAACTCTTCGCTCCAGCCCTCACCGCCGTACACATTCTGGGGTGGAAAATTGGCAGGCGAATTAGCTCAGTTGGCAGGTATTGGGCCATGGCGTGGTCCCTTCATTCGGATGGGTTTCATCAGTTGTCTCTAGTGGGGCATCCCTGAGATGGATCTGTTGGCGTCTCGGCTCAACAGAAAGGTGCAGAGATTTGGGACATGGTCACAGGTTCCTCTGGTGGCCCCATGGGGCCAGTATCGTCTGATTTACACCTTCTCTCAAGCTTTGGCCAAGACTCTTGCGCAGAATCAAGGCAGAAGGGATTCTGGTGGCTTTGGACTGGCCTCGCTGGTCTTGGTACGCGGACCTAGTGATACTGGTCGCAGATGTTCCTTGGAGACTGCCTAGAGCCAAGGACCGATCTTCCATCCTGCTATACAGTCACTGGCTTTGACACCTTGGCTGTTGAAAGCCGGGTGCTGAAGGATAGAGGTTTGCCTGGGTCGGCAATTTCAACACTACTAAGCTAGGAAGTCTACCTCTAGGAAGATCTACCATCGTACGTGGAAAGTGTACATTTTGTGGTGAGTCGCTTGGTATTCAACCTCACTCTCGTGGCTCGGGTCTTGACCTTTCTTTAGCAGGGGGTTGAGCAGAAGTTGGCTTACCAAATTAGTACCATCAAGGGCCAGGTGTCGGCCTTGGCTGTCTTCTTTCAATGACCCTTGACCATGCACTCCCTGGTGCGTACCCTTTTTTTTTTTTTTTTTTTTTTTTTTTTTTATTTAGGGGGTTTGACATTTGATGCATCCAGTACGGTCTCCGCTGCCACCTTGGGATCTCGACTTGGTGCTTTCTGTCCTCCAGAAGCCTCCCTTTGCAAATCTGGAGATTTAACTGCTTACGCTGTCTCAGAAGGTGGCCTTTTTGGTGGCAATCGCCTCTGTGTGCAGGGTGTTGGAATTGGCGGTGTTATCCTGACAAACCCATTACTTGATCCACAAAGATAAGGTGGTTCTTCGCCCATGTCCTTCATTCCTTCCAATAGTTGTCTGATTTGTATGAGGACATTGTGTTGCCTTCCCTGTGTCCCAGGCTAAAACATCCTAAGTAAATTGCGTTGCATGCCTTGGATGTGGTTTGGGCAATTTGAGTGTACCTGGCAGCAAATGAGTCTTTTTAAGAAGTCACGATTTGTGCTCACAAGTTGGCCTCGACCACTGCGATTCAGGCCTATTCGATCAAGGGTCAGGTTCCTCCTTTCCCTGTCAAGGCACACGCTACTCGGGCACTCAGTGCTTCTTGGGCCTTCTGTCAGAGGTCTGATGCTGGTGTGCAAGGCGGCTACCTGGTTGTCGGTGCACACTTTCACAAAATTCTATAAAGTGGATGTGTTTGCATCTGTGGATGCCTCTTTTGGCCGCAAAGTTTTGCAGGCTGCTGTTTAGAGGGTCTGCTCCCTCTTTGGGGGGGGGGGGGGGGGGTTATTTTCAGGTGGGCTCCCAGTTTTTTGTTGAGCCCCTGTTACCTGGTTGGCTATGGTGTAGCTTTTGGATTTTTTTTTTTTTTTTGGCTATTCCCACCCCTCAAGATTTGACACTGCTTTGGGATGTCCCACTGGTCAAGATTCTCTGGAGCTGTGTCAGTCAATGAACGAAAGAAAATTGGATTTTTGACTTACTGTAAAGTAACTTTCTTTGATGTTCATTGACAGACACAGAACCCACCCCTCTATATGGAGTTGTAATACTTCTGACACTGCTTGTGATGAAACGGAGTACCTATATCAGAGGGGGGGGGGGGGGGGGTAAACCTGCTGGGACTGCCTATAGGCATAGTAAAGTCCTTTTTTTTTTTTTTTTTTTTTTTTTTTTTTTTCCTCTGCCTAGTGTCCTACTCCTGTAGGGGGCAGTAAAACCCACTGGTCAAGATTCTCAGCTGTGTCTGTCAATGAGCATCAGAGAAATGGCTGTTACGCAAGACAAACATTTTTTTTCCCAAAAAAATTGCATTGGAAAAACTGCTGCACAAAATAGTGTGGTGTAATATTGCAACGACTGCCATTTTGTTCTCTACTAAGAAATAGGTTTGGGGGTTCTAGTTAAAAAAAAAAAAAAAAAAAAAAATTTGGCAAAGAAAATGCTGATTTTTAACTTGTCAAAAAAAAAAAAAACATGGTCTTCAAGTGGGTAAAAATTGCGTTTGCAAATACTTGACAAAAAAAATTGCAACAATTGCCATTTTATTCCATAGGGACTCTGCTAAAAAAAGTGTAATGTTTGGCAGTTAGAAGTTCATTATTTCTAGCAAAAAATATGATGTAAACAAAGTGCCAGAAAAAGCCTAGTCTAAAGTAGTTAAGGTTGCTGTATCAGGTCAGTACACTGTGCAATCAATTTATGCCCCTAAATATTTACATAAAGAGAACCTTTTTACTACAAATCTTATGTTGTGGTAGAAGTAGTTGAAGCCTAAAACCGAATTCAGGCATAAGCATTAAATTTGGGGTCACATTGGCATCTGTTAGGATTCCTCAGTATTTTTTTTTGGCCAGGTTCACATCTATTTATATTTTGCTTTATGTCTGGGTTTTATTTTTTGTCATTTGGCTTTTAGAAAACCATTTACTACTGTAATAAAAAATATGCAGAAATTGCTAGGGTGCATGCCTTTAAATCTAAGATACCTTTTGGTTTCAAATCTAAATGGTGGATAAGTGCACTTTTAGCACTTGTGCTTTCTGCCTCCTCTGGCAAAATAGGCTTTACATAGTACCTGCTGTTCTTGGACCACATTGGCATTACTTGGTTCCATACATTCTTAAGCTAGTATACTTGTATTCTCAGATGTATATTTGAATTTCCCCTTGACTGAGTGCCAGACTTGCTGGAAAAATCCCGTGCAATTCGTCAAGCCAAAGAAGAACGAGCATTTCATGTATTTTACTACCTAATGTCTGGTGCTGGAGAACACTTGAAAAGTAGGTATTTTCTCACTGCTGTTTGTAAATGTCTCAATGATTGCCTATAATCTTTTTTGGCTTTTTCCATCTTGGGTCATGTGACAGGCGTGTGGGTGTGTCCCTGCACCCCCTGCGTGCTAATAGACTTAAGTTGGTTGTATGCGGGGGGAAAAATTGCTTGTTCACGGTGTTCTGTTCTCACTACACGTATGCCCCAGGCGTGTGCAGCTCAACATACAGTTAAACCTTTAATCCTGCAATAACCAGTCCTTTTGTAACTTAAGGCTTTATTCCAGAGATAGAATAGTGGTCACAGGTTACAAGTCAGAATAGATATGCGAATAGGATTATGAATATGGAGTCAGGACTGATTAGATAGGATTGAGAATATGGTGAAACTGGAAATGAACAGACAAAGCATACAGTCAGTATACAAACATTAACAAACATATGCATTGAGTATATAACTGACAGTTCTGAGCATACCAGCGATGCTACAAAGGGGGGTTCAGAAATCCTTCCACAGGAACCTCAGATGCTTTCTGCTCTTTCCTGAGGTAAATCTACACTGGCATTCTCCTCAGAGAAGGGAGGAACTAATCCAGCAATAGAGTACAGGAAGTATCATAAAGTGCTGTATAACAGTCTGTCCCAGTGGCATCTTGTGGACAAGATTGGTAATACAAGTTCCAATAGAATTAATTCTGCTGGAGGCATGACACACGGGTTCTCTTTCTAAAAGTACAAGTGTCTTGAAAAGTATTAAAGCTGCTGAACTATATATTCAAGTGGAGGATATTTGGATAAAGTATGCAACTTGGGAGCCCTGATGTCTAACGTTTTATAATCTGCAAGCTATTTCTCGGTCATTTTAAGTTGCAAGTCCACTGTAGGTCCAAATTCACCTGTCAAATTCTGCCCAAATCATTGTTGGGGCCTTTGTTAAAAGGAAGGTTTTTTTTTTTTTTTTTTTTATGCTCTGACAAAAATAAGGGCTAGTATGTGGCAACTCAAAAATATGCACAGTAGTATCTCCTGTAAATGGTAAATAAGCCTGTTTCCCCCATACAAAATCGTAACGGGCACTATACTTAAAGTGGTGTAAAGGTGAGCTATTTTTACCTTAATGTATTCCCTGCATTAACCACTTGCTGCCAAATCATGTGCTTTTACCGGGGTGATGCTTGCCGTTGCAGGTATTGCCCCAGTACATTTTTCTTTTAGAACAAACAGTTGGCTCTCGTCATAGAAATCTCAGTGGCTAACTAGCCACTCAATTGCCAATACGAGCAGCGGAAGGGGGCAGCTCTCCTGTCCCACTGGGGGACTCAAGCTACCCGCCGGCTGGCTGGAGACCCATACAAAGACCAAGTCTGCTTTGACTGGGTCTCCGCTGTGGTAACCTGGAAGCGATGACGTGACATCACTTCTGGTTTACCTGGCTGTCAACAGCACCATTTTTTTGAAGCTTTAAAAACCGATCTTGGCTTTTTGAATGCTTTCAAGTGCAAAGGAAGGATTTGGAGATCTTACAGATCCCAGATCCCTCCATAAAGAAGTTGCATTAATCACTTACCGCAAACTGACGTATATATACGTCGGCAGACTTTGCGGGGTTATACCGAGATGATGCCTCTAGCTAGAGGCACCATCCCGGTACCGTGGTTTACAGCAAACGGTCGGCTCTCCGTCCGTAACGACCGATGCTGCTCAGGAGCCGCTCGATCGTTACCCGGGTGAGCGGGAGGGGACGCACCCCCCTGCCTTCTGTGACTTTCAACAGGCCTCCCGTCCCACCGGGAGACCCGAGCACCCAGCCGGCACGTCCGCCGGCTGGATGGAGTCCGGCTTTGATCGGGTCTCCGATGACGTAACCCGGAGGCGGTACTGGTACTGGCCCAGGCATTGGCCTGTTGCACTAAAAAGGGATTGCGATCCTGGGATATCTGGACGATCTTCTATTGAGAGCGGGTTCTCACTCGGCTCTGTTGGGTGACCGGTCAATTATAGTTCAGACCCTTTGGGAATTTGGGTGGACTATCAATTTAAAAAAAATCTGCTCGGACTGCTTCAGTGAGGTTGGATTATCTGGGGCTGGCTCTAGATTCCGCCTTGGCGAGGGTCTTTCTTCCCCTGGAAAAACTTCAGAAGTTGCAGGGAGTGACAGGTTGCAGGGAGCGATCTGCTTGATGTTGATCAAGGAGAATTGTCCCTTCATCCGGAGGTTTCATCTCCCCTCTCCTATGTGTCCGGTGATTTCCATCTAAATTAATACATTGTGTTGCCTTCACTCTGTACTAAGCCTCAGCATCCCGAGGAAATTGAATTGCACTCTCTGGATGTGATTCGGGCGGTCAGGGTTCACCTGACGGTCACTTGAGTCTTAAAGCGGAGTTCCGGGCACAAAATGGACCCAATTGATTTTGTGCCCATCCGCTGGATCTTCTTCACCTGAAAAGGAATTGGATAGTTGGGTATATTTTTTTTTTTTTTTTTACCCACCTTGTAATTGTAGATAGAAAATACTCACCTCTTCTTCACTTCCTCCCTCTGTGCCGCGGCTCCGCCGTCCCTTCCTCCTTTGCGAAGATTCCTGGGAGCTGAACGTCATCGCTCCCAGGAATCAATGCGACGGCACCGGCCCCGCTCGTCACTTCCGGGGCGACGCCGCATTCCCTGCTAAACAGCTTCTGGGCATGCCCAGAAGCTGTGGAGGAATGCGGCGCCACACCGGAAGTGACGAGAGGGGCCGGTGCAGGCGCATTCTGGGAGAAGACACGGAAGAGGATGTGGAAGAGGATCGCGCGGGCTTCAGCTGCCCACAAGAGATGGCAACGCTGGAGAAGAAATTTTATAAGTGAGTATTTCTTCTTGCAGGTAAGTGTGAACTGGGACAGATCAGAGGCTAGCCATTGTGGAATGTACTAGCCCGGACTGTCCCGGGGGTATGTCTGTTGAAAAAACGTTTTCGTGCCCGGAACTCCGCTTTAAGAAATTGGATGCTCTTTTTGTCCTTACTTAGGGATCTCGTAAAGGTTTGGCTGCGTCTGCTGTCTATATCGAGATGGATTAGGCAGACAGTGGTTCAGGCTTATTTCATTCAAGGGTCATGTTCCTCCTTTCCCTGTGAAGGCGCATTCTATTAGAGCACCTCTGTGCTTCTTGGGCTTTTCGCCCTCATACCTCCCAGTAGTGCAAGTTTGTAAGGCGGTTACTTGGTCGTCTGTGCACACTTTTACAGAATTCTACAAGGTAGATTTGTTGGCATCTTCAGATGCATCCTTTGGCCACAATGTTTTGCAGGCTGTTTAAAGTGCAGTTCCACCTTAAATTTAACTTCGGTCCATCTTCTTTCTCCGGGTCAGCTGAAAAACGGATAATCGCAATTTTTTTTTTTTTAACTTGTTTTATAAGAAAATATACTCTCCTTACCTCCACTTCCTCCCTCTGCTGCCACGGCCCGTCGTCACTTCCTGGCTTGCAATGATTCCTGGGAGCTGAACGTCATCGCTCCCAGGAATCCATGTGCCTGCACCGGCCCCGACGTCAGTTCCGGTGCAGGTGCGTCATACCTTGCTAAACAGCTTCTGGGCATGCCCAGAAGCTGTGCAGGGATAACGCTGCAGCTCCGGAAGTGACGGCGGGACTGAAGAGGATGGAAGAGGATCGCGCTGGCTTCAGCTGCCCACACCTGAGATGGCAGCGCTGGACAATACATTTTCAAGGTAAGTATTTCTTCTAAAAGGTAAGTGCAACCTGGGACAGTTCAGAGGCTATCCATTGTGGAATGCTCTAGCCCTGACTGTCCCGGGGGTATTTTTATGTTTTTTTTTTTTTTTTTTTTTTTAGGTGGAACTCCGCTTTAAGACTCTTAGGTTTTTTTCATGGGTGAGCTCCTGTTCCTGGTTGTGCTTTGTTACCCATTTGGCTAAGTTTACGTTAACTATTTAGTTTGAATTCTTCCCACCCTTTATGCTTACACTGCTTTGTGATGTCCCAATGGTGTAAGAAGCTTAAGAGCTGCGTCTGTTAATAGACGATGGAGAACTGGATTTTTGTAAGAACTTACCGTAATCCTTTTCTCTGAAGTCCATTGACAGACACAGCACCCGCCCCTCTGATATGGGGATGGTTTTGTTGATATGGGGATGGTTTTGTATCTTCTCACTGCCTGCAACAAAACTGGTGTATGCTGGAGCAGGGTGTGGGGATATGCCTATAGGGACAGCCCCCATAGGCGTGGTAAACTGTTTTTATTCCTGCCTAGTACTACTCCTGTAGGGGCAGCATAACCCAATGGTATAAGAAGCATAAGAGCTGCGTCAGTCAATGGACTTCAGAAAGAGATTTTACGGTAATTCTTGCATCGGTTTTTAAAGCGTAACCTGTTTGGTATCTATATTTACTCAGTTTTATATTTTACAAAGAAATTGAGTTCATTTTTTTTTTTTTACATAATTTCTAAGTGTCGCGCCCCCCCCCCCCCCCCCTCGAAAAATTGCATTTGAGCAACGTGACCTAAATTGCTAAACCCACCCTTTCTTTAGGGCCTCTGCTTTAAAAAAAAAAGTTTGGGCATCTGTATACATGTGAAAATCTTTTTTGCTAATATTTAAAGTCCCAGAAAACACCTGGTTTTCAAGTGGTTAAGGTAAAGTCCCAGTAGTTCTATTGCCCCCTTACCTCCCTAAATATTTTGAGTCCTGTAATGATCCAGCACTGTGCCTGTCTGCAGTAGCACTGGTTCTTTCTCCCCACCAGGCACAGCAGTGGAAGCCATGCTGTCACTCAAATCCTGTGATGAGGGGGAAGGGCCAAGCAGCACAGTTTTTGGACACGCACAGTCCAGCTCAGGATTGAGCCCTGCAGGTGTACCATCATTGCAGCTTTTATGGTGGCGCACAGAAGAGGGAGCCAAGTGCATCGGCAGGGGAACCCCAGAAGAGGTGGGTCTAGGCTGTTCTGTGCAATAAAGTGGCACAGAGCAGGTAAGTATAACCTGTTTTTTTTATTTAAAGTTTAACCTTTACAACCATTTTAAATGTGAACTTCAGTCAGCTGAACTCTACTCACAACATTGAAAGGAAGCAATGCTTGCTGAAGGTTAAACTTGTACCCATATAACAGGATTAAAATTTCTACTGTGTAAAAAGCACGTGTAATGATTTAGGAACGATTAAATTTACCTTTACCATTGCAGGCACAGCTGGAAAACTCCTTATGGACAACTTGATATTGCTCTCCCAAGATATTATTACATTATTTTTAATATAGTAGGAATTTGCCTAAATTTGAAGCTAGAATATATTTCCCAAAACTCCCATTTGCAAACTCATTCAACTCCTTTTATACTACTATAATTTGGAACATTACATCTTTTCAAGTCTGTGTTCAGTGTGTGTATATAGTGTGCGTGTGTGTCAAAACCTAACTAAGCTAAAAGCCACCCCCTTAAGGCTATTCTATCTACCCTGTAACCGTTAAAGATGTCTTGCTTACCTATTCTGAAGTCGGTCTGATCACACAACTAACTTCCAGCGCCGGCTTCAGTGTAGGAGGGACAGCCCAAGACAGATGCCCCAAAGCAAGCCTGTGGGTCACATTGCTCAAGCTCTGCAGCTGTTGGCCATCTCTCCTCTACATTGAAGATGGAGAGATCATGTGACTGGACCAGAGCTGCTTCAGATTTGGCAAATATCTATACCTATTTAAAGGGTAGAAGACATAATCATGGGATATGTCATTTCTTATCAAGAAGTGTTGGGTCTCACACTACAGAGGTCACGTATTAACCTGTGACAGTAATGTGGAATGCCACGCTTCAACACTAAATGCTCACACGGGAATGTG
This sequence comes from Pelophylax lessonae, assembly GCF_965119305.1. Taxonomy (NCBI): domain Eukaryota; kingdom Metazoa; phylum Chordata; class Amphibia; order Anura; family Ranidae; genus Pelophylax; species Pelophylax lessonae. The sequence goes on along the minus strand of NC_138775.1, from coordinate 142,743,091 downwards.
AAAATTTACTCTACTATAGGATGTGTTTGCAGGGCAACAACTAACACCATGAAACTGCATAATCAATGCACATTTTATGCAGGTGAAAAACACAAGGTGCAGCCAGAGATGTTTACTATGCCTTTAAGGTCCCATAGCCCATATTTGTTTTTTTAAAATCCCTAAACAAATATAACTGGTGCTTTAGGCTCTGTTCACATGTAGGCGTTTTGGGGCGTTTTTCTGCTCTAGGATCAGCTCTCAAAACGCCCAACAAGACGAATCCTATTCATTTCAATGGCCCCTGTTCACATCTGAGCGTTTTGACTCTGTGAGCAAAACGCCCAACGCTCAAAGTACTTGAGCTTCTTTTTGGGCAGATTACAGGCGTTTTCCACTGGTCTCTATTCAATCTAAAACCGCCTGCACAAACGCCTGTAAAATCGCGGTAAAAAACGCCACGCTCAGGTGTGAATGTAGCCTTAGAAAGAACACAATTTGCATTACTGGTAAGAGCACTCTAAATATGATTTATGTAAATTTTAATAGCTCAAACTAGCAATGGTAAGGCTATGTATACATAAAATGGCTTTCACACTTTAAATTATCATTCATGGAAAAGGATTGTTAAACTGTATTTATCTTTACTGCCATAAAATTTGCGTTTGCATGCAAAATTCACATGCATCTGTGGCAGGTAATGTTGAAGTGCTGCTGACCGTGCGCATGCATACTGTAAGGATCTTTATGTATATGGGGGAAAATAAGATGGTTCGTCCACTGAAAATGGTCTAAAAATTCCAGGTCTGACTTTAGTTTTTTTTTTTTCCTCCTTTGGTTCATACAAATGATTAGCACCTTTTTATAAGAAAAGCGAATGATTGGCTGAGATTTGCTTTAGAGAATACTAGTTTTTTCTGGTACTGGGCACTTATTGTATATCCATAGCATGTGAGTAAAACATTAGCATGTGAGCAAAACATTCACAGTATTGCTTTGCTTTAATCGATCTACTGCTTAACTATACGCTTTTTGGTCAGCAGTAGTAGTTTACTGATCATTGTTGCATTGTGCCCCTGGCATATACTTCCCTCATAACCCAAACTATAGGTAAACTGTTCTTGTTACTAAAGTTTGCAAAATACTTCTTGTTCTAAGCTGCAACTTGCAACTCTCTTGCAGATGAACTCCTTTTAGAGCCATACAATAAATATCGTTTCCTTTCCAATGGCAACGTTACAATTCCTGGTCAGCAAGACAAAGATCTTTTTCAAGAGACTTTGGAAGCAATGAAGATCATGGGATTTCCTGATGATGAGCAAATTGGTAGGTGTTCATACATGATGTACAGTTAACCACAGGGCTTTTGATAAGAGAACATTAAATAAGCGCCCAATTAAATACTTGCCCAAACACTTCAAGTATTTGTAAACCTACTAAAACTTTATTTTAACATGTTTAACAGATTTTCTAACCACTTTTTTGAACCCTTTTAAACTACAGCATTCATGGAAAAAAAATACCTGTTAATGTTGCTATTGGTGTTACTAATCCCAAAACAGTAGAATCAGTCTGTATATGATGTAAAGCATGCTTGTTATATTCACCCAAGAGGTTATTCCTGCGTATTGTATAAAAAGGCTGTTTGACCCTGTGTTCACTGTTCCTTGCCCCCTTCCACTGTCCCCAATCCATCTCCTGATGGAACACAGCCTTAGAGGCACTCTGCACATTCTCAATTTTGTGTGGATTGCTAGTTTTTTTCCTACTGTCCAGGCAGGCCAGGCAGGAAGTAGTTAAAACACGCCTTACTCAGGCATGTTCACTGTGTCACAATCTAGAAACCTGACCTTAGACATGCCATGTAGCCTTTGCTGAAGTGCATGTAAATAAATGGTTAAGAGGCTGCAGGAGATTAACAGCACTAATGTAGCAAAGAATGACAAAGGTGGATGAGTATTCTCTTAAAAAAAAAAAAGATGGCCTTTTTTTTTTTTTTTTTTTTTATGCAAGCCAAATGTCAGCTTTTCCTCAAGTAGCTTTTCCTCAAAGAAAAGATTTGATCTATTAAAGGCTAATTCGGAATTCAAAAAAATTCTTCTTCCCTACTGAGCTTACACAGAACGGTCCAATAGCTCTCCCATTTTGGAAGTCCTCCTCCATAAACATTGCAGGTAGACCACGCCTCTTCTCCCTCACAGTAGAGTGAGGGCAGCAGAGCCATAGGCTCCACCTACTGTTGATGTCTTCTATGACACCAGGAAGAGGAGAGCGGTGAGCAGTCTGGGACAGTGCTGCAGCGGTGAGAGAAGGTAGGTGTTTAGAGAATGGGCAGGCAACAGGGCAATTTTTTACCTTAATGCAGGAACTGCATTAAAGGAAAAAAAACAGGATTTCTCTCAACTTTATAGTGGTTCTAAAGTCACTAACACTTAACCTCCTCCCTTAACCTAACTCAGATTTGTTCAGTAGATGGGAACTGTAGTTGTATGCAAAACTGGCCCCATCTTTTAAATCTCCCTACTTGTCCTTATGTGTTAGCTGGCCTTGTGAACTAATGAAGCTCAGTATCTTTTTTTTTTTTTTTTTTTTTTTTTTCCCCACCAGGGTTGTTGCGAGTTGTGTCTGGAGTCCTGCAGCTGGGAAACATTTCATTTAAGAAGGAGCGTAACACAGATCAGGCTTCCATGCCTGATAACACAGGTATGGGGCTCTTAAATTAGTGTGGCTGTGGGTTGGATATTAAAACAAATGCTACTGGAAGTCTTGTCATCTTTATCTTGCCTATTTCTAAAACGATATCTGGAGACTTCAGCTTTTTATTTATGCCAGGAGGCAAGAACACAAACCCTCAATGGGAAATTCCAACAAACTAATGTTAATGTCTTGGAGACATATTCTCCAATAAGTTACTCTACATTATGGTGAATCATAAATCATAGATGGGTAGAATTTTGAACAAAAATTCTCAGTAAAATGTGTAAAGTTTTTTTTTTTTTTTTTGTTTTTTTTTCTTCCCGCTTAATGATTGGTCATATTGACGTTTGTTTTCGACTGCAGTGATAAAATTTAAGGAGCAGGGTGAGAAATTTCTTTAATGAATACAGTGGGTACGGAAAGTATTCAGACCCCCTTAAATTTTTCACTCTTTGTTATATTGCAGCCATTTGCTAAAATCATTTAAGTTCATTCTTCTTCCTCATGAATGTACACATAGCACCCCATACTGACAGAAAAACACAGAATTGTTGACATTGTTGCAGATTTATTAAAAAAGAAAAACTGAAATATCACATGGTCCTAAGTATTCAGACCCTTTGCTCAGTATTTAGTATAAGCCCCCTTTTGCTCTAATACAGCCAGGAGTCTTTTTGGGAAAGATGCAACAAGTCTTTCACACCTGGATTTGGGGATCCTCTGCCATTCCTCCTTGCAGATCCTCTCCAGTTCTGTCAGGTTGGATGGTAAACGGTGGACAGCCATTTTTAGGTCTCTCCAGAGATGCTCAATTGGGTTTAAGTCAGGGCTCTGGCTGGGCCATTCAAGAACAGTCACGGAGTTGTTGTGAAGCCACTCCTTCGTTATTTTAGCTGTGTGCTTAGGGTCATTGTCTTGTTGGAAGGTAAACCTTCGGCCCAGTCTGAGGTCCAGAGCACTCTGGAGAAGGTTTTTGTCCAGGATATCCCTGTACTTGGCCGCATTCATCTTTCCCTCGATTGCAACCAGTCGTCCTGTCCCTGCAGCTGAAAAACACCCCCACAGCATGATGCTGCCACCACCATGCTTCACTGTTGGGACTGTATTGGACAGGTGATGAGCAGTGCCTGGTTTTCTCCACACATACCGCTTAGAATTAAGGCCAAAAAGTTCTATTTTGGTCTCATCAGACCAGAGAATCTTATTTCTCACCATCTTGGAGTCCTTCAGGTGTTTTTTAGCAAACTCCATGCGGGCTTTCATGTGTCTTACACTGAGGAGAGGCTTCCGTCGGGCCACTCTGCCATAAAGCCCCGACTGGTGGAGGGCTGCAGTGATGGTTGACTTTCTAAAACTTTCTCCCATCTCCTGACTGCATCTCTGGAGCTCAGCCACAGTGATCTTTGGGTTCTTCTTTACCTCTCTCACCAAGGCTCTTCTCCCCCGATAGCTCAGTTTGGCTGGACGGCCAGCTCTAGGAAGGGTTCTGGTCGTCCCAAACGTCTTCCATTTGAGGATTATGGAGGCCACTGTGCTCTTAGGAACCTTAAGTGCAGCAGAAATCTTTTTGTAACCTTGGCCAGATCTTTGCCTTGCCACAATTCTGTCTCTGAGCTCTTCAGGCAGTTCCTTTTTAACCTCATGATTCTCATTTGCTCTGACATGCATTGTGATCTGGAAGGTCTTATATAGACAGGTGTGGCTTTCCTAATCAAGTCCAATCAGTATAATCAAACACAGCTGGACTCAAATGAAGGCGTAGAACCATCTCAAGGATGATCAGAAGAAATGGAAAGCACCTGAGTTAAATATAGGAGTGTCACAGCAAAGGGTCTGAATACTTAGGACCATGTGATATTTCAGTTTTTCTTTTTTAATAAATCTGCAACAATATCAACAATTTTGTGTTTTTGCGTCAATATGGGGAGCTATGTGTACATTCATGAGGAAGAAGAATGAACTTAAATGATTTTAGCAAATCGCTGCAATATAACAGAGTGAAAAATTTAAGGGGGTCTGAATACTTTCCGTACCCACTGTAAATCTAACGGTACATGTTTATTTTTTTTTGTCCATATTTACTTCAAAATCAAATGTCAAAAGATTTGCTTTTAAGTGACATTTGAATGTTCGTTCAAAATTATATACATCTAGCCATTTTTGCTTATGCCAAATAAAAGTGGTGCTTTTGTGCAGCTCAGAACATTGAGGAGATCTTGTTGTGGTTTCAGTGTGTGATTCATTTAGTTTACCAGCATCTAAGTATAGCTGAAATGGCTGTTCTGGATAGTTATTTTTATCCACAATACTTTGCTTGATTTAAAGTAAATCTACTTAATGGGTGTAATGTTTTGTCATATGTTTAATTTGTTATCCTTTTGGGATCATTTAGAGATTTCCCCTAGAGCACTGTCCTAGTTGATGACTGTTTCCACGGGCAGAAAGTGAAAAGTGAATCTCTAAAAGCAGCTCGGTGTGCTGTGTTGGTTCTCGGGAGTGCTGTGTCCTGTTGCAGATTTTTTTATTTGTCATCACTGCCTGTTGAAACTGACACTAATGGTGATGGAGAAAACTCTAATCTCCAAATAAACCAGGAGGGCTGCTGATCCTTCTACACTATATCCATGTGGCGTTTGATCTGTTAATCGTTTTGATACCCTTTGTCCTTTCATTTCCTGGAAGTCTTCCACAAACCTACATGCGTCAAGAAAACATACCTGGGCATTTCCCCCCCTTCCTCCAAATGGGGTGGGGGACTGCTGCCAGGTCCTCACCCCCCCTTCCCGCCTTTACCTTGCTTTTGGCCCCAGGGATGCTTTGTGGAGCCATGCGGGGCTGCCATATTGTTGTGGCCTGTAATATAAATACATATATCTATATCTCTCTATCGTCTCTCTCTCTCTCTGTCTCTATCGTCTCTCTCTCTCTCTCTCTCTCTATCGTCTCTCTCTCTCTATCGTCTCTATAATCTCTATCGTCTCTATCTCACGGCCTTGTTGGTCCAGCATTGAAAACAACGGCAGCCATGGCGGAGGAGCCTTCTGGGCTGCAATTTTGGCAGTGGTAGCACCTTATCCCCTGGTGCTGACTTCTGGGTCTTTCCTTCTGGAACCACACGTGGAACACACTGCATTCTGGTGCTGCCGATGCCTGCCTGGTGGGGTGGGCCTTTCTCTCTGCTGCAAGATCGTGGGGTGCTCTGTTGCTGGCGACCAGGTGGTGTTACCAGTGTGGTGGGGGTGTCCTTTTAGCAGTGTGTTTTGCACATTCTGTGGGGTCCCCTTATTCCTCATGGAGTCTTTGGAGCACATTTCCTCACCTGACCTTTCAGAGGCCTCTGGGGCTCAACCATCCATTGATTCACGGACGGTCCTGGAGTCCTTTTGTGCCCCGGGTGGAGTTGTCTTTTGGATGGCGGGCTAGTAAAAAGACCCAGCCTTCCCCTGCCTCGTCTGTCTCCTCAGATCCTGAATCTGATTCTGCCGCTGCTGCCCATCCTGTGGGGTCTGCGGCCACATGCCCTGAGTTTTCTGATGGTGATAATTCCTCCACACCTGTAGCCACGCACGTAAAGGCGCTGGTGGCCATGTCTGTGCATGGTACTTTAAAAATGGAGGACGCAGCTGAAGCTGCGACGGAGGCACTGGTTCCCTTTGGCACTCACAAGTCGTGTTCGCTGGTTCCCGGACCCCTGGATTTCCCTGGTGAAAGACAAGTAGGTCCACAAATTGATAGGCTCCTGCTACAAGATCGAGTTTCGTTCTTGACCTCCGGAAAGGCTCTTTCAAACATGCGTCTGTCCCCGAACTGATAACAGGCTCTTTGGGGGTGATGCAAGACCTTTACTTCAGGGAGGTGATTGTCCCGTTTCCGACCTTGAATACTTTCAGGGGTTTTATTGTAACCTGTTCATGGTCCCAAGGAAAGCGGGCAAGGTGTGTCTAATTCTGGACCTCAAGGCACTGAACTGCTTTGTGCAGATACTGAAGTGCAGAATGGAGTCCGTTCACACAGTGGTGGCATCCCTGCATCAGGGGGATTGCCGCTTTCAACATCAAGGATTTTTACTTGCACATTCCAATGTCTGAAAATGCTCCTTCCACAGCAAAGCGGAGGAAGTGCTGGTAATAGTTTGTGGCATTGACTCTTTGGTCTCGCCACCGGTCTTCACAAAAGTGTTGGCTCCAGTGCTGTTACGCCAGCAGGGATCGCAGTGCTGAGCTTTTTGGATGACCACCTCCTGCGAGCGGAGTCCCCTACTGTTCTGGTGGACAACATGGAAATCACTATACGGACTGAGGGAGTTTGTCTGGCTTCTGAATTATCAGAAGTCTTCTCTGGTTCCTTCAACAAAGTTGGACTATCTGGGTCTGACTCTGATCTAGCCAGAGTGTTCCTTCCTCTAGACAAACTCCAGAAACTGCTGCAATTCTCCTGCGGTCCAGCAGGTGGTCTTTCCTCCGGATTTGCATGTAGGTGCTGGGCCTGATGGTTTCTACCTTCAAAGCAGTCCCGTTTGCACAGTTCCATACGAGGTCCCTGCAAAGGGAGATCTTGGCCAAATGGTATAAGTGTCTGAAGTCTCTGAAGAGTTAGATCCGGCTGAGCTGGGAAAAAAAAAGGGGTCCCTGATCTAGTGGCTTCGTTCTCCGGCTCTTCAACTGGGCAAATCCTGTCTCCCCTTGTATTAGGCAGTGGTCACCACGGGATGCCAGTCTATCTGGGTGAGGTATCTTGGGCCAGGGTCAGCTCCGCTTAGGGGGTCTGGACACTGGAATAGTCCAGCCTAACGATTAAATGTCCTAGAACTCCAAGCGAACAGGCTGTGCCTGGATCACTGGATGGATCATCTTGAGGGGTGTCCAGTGCAAATTCAGTCGGACAACGACACAGCCGTGGCTTGTGTCAATCACCAGGGGGGCACTAGAGGGTAGTCTGCATTCTACGTTGGGCAGAACACTTTGTTTTGGCCCTCTCTGCCATGCACATTCTGGGGGTGGAAAACTGGCAGGCAGATTATCTGTCGGCAGGTGTTGGATCAAGGGGAGTGGTCCCTTCATCCGGAGGGGTTTTTCATCAGTTGTGTTGGGGCACACCGGAGGTGGATCTGTTGGCGTCCTGGCTCAACAAAGGTGCAGAGGGTGGTGGCACGGTCACAGGATCCTCTGACGGACGCCACAGATGTGCTGGTGGGGCTTCCGCTGTCCCAGAAGGTGGCCTTTTTGGTAGCAATCCTCTCTGTGCCCAGGGTGTCCGAATTAGTGGCATTATCTTGTCTCTCCCCTTGGCGGTCCAGAAAGAAAAGGTGGTTCTTCGCTTGTCAGTCGTTACTTCTAAAAGTTGTCTGATTTCCATTTGAATGAGGATATGTGTTGCCTTCCCTTTTGTCCCAGGCCGAAACATCCTACGGAAGTTGCGTTGCATGCCCTGGATGTGGTTCGGGCAATTTTGGTGTACCTGGCAGCTTAGGAATTCAGACTCCCTATTTGTGCTTACGGATGGGCCTCAAAGGACTGTCTGCTTTTGTAACCATTTACGTATGGATCTGACAGGCAGTGACTTAGGCCTATTCAATCAAGGCTCAGGTTCCTCCTTTCCCTGTCAAGGCACGCTCAGTGCTTCCTGGGCCCTCTGGCGTCAGTGACGCAGGTTTGCAAGGCGGCCACCTGGTCGTTACTGCACACTTTCACAAAATTCTACAAGTGGATGTGTTGGAATTCCGCGAATGCTTCTTTTGGCCGCAAGGTTTTGCAGGCCACTGTTTAGAGGACCTGTTCCCTTTTTGGGGGTATAATGTTTTCAGGTGGGCTCCAGTTGTTTGGTTGAGCTCCTTGTACCTGGTTGACCTTGGGAATTTTCTTTGTTCCCACTCCTCATGTTTGACACTGCTTGGACGTCCCAATGGCAACAAAAGTACACCTCTAAGCCCAAATGTCGAAATTGGGCCCACTATGTCACAATTTTTTGTGGCCGCCATTATTTTCCAGCACTGCCTTAACCCTTTTGGGCATGGATTTCACCAGAGCTTTACAGGTTGCCACTGGAGTCCTCTTCCACTCTATGGTGACATGGAGCTGGTGGATGTTGGAAACCTTGCTCTCCTCCACCTTCCATTTAAGGATGTCCCACAGATGCGCAGTAGGGTTTAGGTCTAGAGACATGCTTGGCCAGTCCCATCGCCTCGGTGGCTTTAGCAAGGCAGTGGTTGTCTTGGAAGTGTGTTTGGGGTTATGTTGGAATACTGCCCTGGGGCCCAGTCTCCGAGGGGAGATCATGCTCTGCTTCAGTGTGTACACAGCACATGTTGGCATTCATTGCTCCCTCAATGAGCTGTAGCTCCCCAGTGCCAGCAGCATTCATGCAGCCTCAGATAATGACACACTTGCCACCATGCTGGACTGTAGGCATGCTACTTTTTTGTCTTTGTACTCCTCATGTGGTTGTCGCCACACACTTGACACATCTGAACCAAATTTTTATCCTGGTCTCATTAGATCACAGCACATGGTTTCTGTAATCCATATCCTTAGTATGCTTGTCTTCAGCAAACTGTTTGCAGGCTTTCTTTTGCATCATCTTTAGAAGAGACTTCCTTCTGGGACGACAGCCATGCAGACCAATTTGATGCAGTGAGCGGCATATGGTCTGAGCACTGACAGACTGACCCCTCCACCCCTTCAACCTCTGCAGCAATGCTGGCAGCACTCATATGTCTATTTCCCAAAGACAACCTCTGGATATGACACTGAACACCTGTTCGGAGTTGAACCTCTGGTAAAACTTGATTGTAGTCACTTTTGTTGCCAGCGGTTTAGACATTAATGGCTGTGTAGTGTTGGTTTGAGGGGACAGCAGATTTACTCATACAAGCTGTACACTAACTACTTTTACATTGTAGCAAAGTGACATTTCTTCAGTGTTGTCACATGAAAAATAATTTTACAAAAATGTGAGGGGTGTACTCACTTTTGTGAGATACTGTACCGTAAAATCAATCTCTTCGATGTTTGACTGACAAAAACTGAGTACCTATAGAAGAGGGGGGGAGTATACAGTTGTGCTCATAAGTTTACATACCCTGGCAGAATTTGATTTATTGGCCATTTTTCAGAGTATGAATAACACACTTTTCTTTCACTCGTGGTTGGTGTTTGGCTGAAGTCAATTTATTATCAATCAACTGTTTACTCTTTAAGACTCGGTCCACACTACCGCGACTTGTCAGCCTGACAAGTCGCAGTCCATTGACTGCTACAGGACCCGTTCTAATAGGAGCGACACAAGTCTCTCCGACTTAGAAAAAGGGTCCTGTACTACTTCGGAGCAACTTGCATAGACATTCATTATGTGAAGTCCGTGCAAGTCGCGCCCAAGTCGCGGTGCACATGACTTCACACGTCGCCCCGAAGTAGTACAGAGTCATGTCGCCATAGTGTGAACCGACTCTATAAGAGTCTATGCAAGTCGCTCCGAAGTAGTACAGGACCCGTTTTCTAAGTCGGAGCGACTTGTCGCTCCTATTAGAACGGGTCCTGTAGCAGTCAATGGACTGCGAGGGACCGCGACTTGTCAGGCTGACAAGTCTCCTGACAAGTCGCGGTAGTGTGGACCGAGTCTAAATCATGACGACAACTACCCAAATTACCCTGATCAAAAGTTTACATAACCTAGTTCTTAATACAGTGTATTGCCCCATATTGTGGTATGTGGATGAGGTGGGTTTAGGAAAGATCCTGGCGGCATGCTTCAGTCAAGGAAAGGGAAGGAGCCTCGTAGACCGGGGCCCTCCTTAGCCCATAGAAAATTATTTTGTGCTACTGGAATGGAGAATAAGGGAAATGGCAGATCTTTTAAATCTTCCCCAGGAGATTCCAAGCAACCTTGGTTGGGTAAGCCTAGAGCTAGCTTCCTCGGACCAGCAGACCAGACTCCTTCAGCATGAAGGTCTGCCCTCACCCATTATTGGGGTGGGGGGGGGGACATCTTCGCTGATTTCTGGCCCTGTGGATGACTTTGGTGACAAGATCCACAAAATATTTAGTTTGGGGTTACCCATAAAGGGGGACAGCTTGTCCTTTCGGGTTATTTTTTTTTAGGTCCTGATTGATTTACCTAGGTCTGATTTTAAGTCTGACCAGGGTGGTTCTTCCTCTGCACCAACTTCAGGGACCCCAGGCCGTGATTCGCCGGCTGATGTCCATCCTCCCCAATTTTGCATACAGGTTCTGAGTCTGGTGGTATCCACCTTCAAGACAGTTCTGTTTCAACAGTCCTACATGCAGCTCCTTGAGCAGGTTTTGCTCCACAGGAGGATACCGAAGTTTGTGACAAGGTCACAGGGGCCTCTGGCAGACACCTTAGGCTTCCAAGGGCCAGGATAGGGCCAGTATTATCCTCGGCTAAGGCTTCTTCCGTAGTTCCTGCGAGGAATCGAGAGCGAGGGTCTTCCAATCATCCTGGTGGCTGTAAACATCCCTTGGGGGCTTCCTCTCAGAAGACCAGTTGTCACAAGGGCTGGTCTACGATCCTGCTTTAGTCGCTGGTTTTAATAGCTTTAACTATTGAAAGCCAGTTACTGAGGGGTAGAGGTTTGTCTGGATCAGTGATCTCTACTATGGTGAAGGTGAGAAAGTAGTCTTCTAGCAAGATATAACATCGTATGTGGAAAGTGTAGATTTCTTGATTTGGGTCGATTGGTGCTCGTCCTCAATCCTCTTTTGTGGCTCGGATCTTAACCTTTCTTCAACAGGGCGTTGATCAGAAGTTGGACTTGAGTACCATCCAGAGCCGGGTGTTTGCACTGGCAATCTCCCCACTCCTTTTCTGTGTCTCTCCTTTTCTGTCTACAATTGGGTGTAGATCAACGTTTGGCTCTGGGCACCATCAAGGGCCAGATTTCCGCCTTGGCTATATTTTTTCCAAAGGTCATTGGCGGCAGAGTCCTTGGTTCACTTTTTTGTGCGGGGAGTGCCATCTGCCTCCTCCAGTGTGATCCCTGGTGCCACTGTGGGATCTCAATTTGGTACAGTCGGTGCTTCAAATCCCTTTTCCTTGGAGAATATTTGAGAACTTCCTCTGCTCACTGTCGCAGAAGGTGGCTTTCTAAATAGCTATTCGACATGTCATGTGTCTGAGTTGGCTGCGTTCTGTCAGTCACCTTACCTGGTGATTCATAGGGACAAAGTGGTGTTGCGACCCTGTCAGGCGTTCCTTAATAAGGTTGTCTCTGGGTTTCATTTGAGTGAGGATAGTGTTATCAGGGTTCGTACGGTCATGAAATTCCTGGAAAAGTCATGGGATTTTGACATGACACTTTCCAGGCCTGGAAAAGTATTGGAAAATGACTGAATCCCACAAGGTTTTGGAAAAGTCATGGAATTGGGAAAGGCACCACTGCAGTGGAGCAGATGCTTAATTATTTTATTGACAGTGACATAGAGCTGCACGATTTAAAGTAAAAAAATCGCGATCTCGATTCTCCTCCCGACAATCTTAACATGACCTTTGCTGCATTGTTTACATAGCTGTGAGATAGCAGAGATCGGCTCTCAAAGAAAAAAAAAAAAAGCCTCCTGTCTATTAACATCAGTCTCCCAGTTCAGTACTATAAACACAATGAAATACAATGTATCTTTTCCTTCTGTCTGCCCAGAGGAGGGAAATTTAACTTCTTAAAGACTAAACCTTTTTTGACACTTGTTGTTTGCAAGTTAAAATAAGTATTTTTGCTAGAAAAGTACTTGGAACCCCCAAACATTTATATATTTTTTTTTAGCAGAGACCCCACAGAATAAAATGGTGATTGTTGTAATATTTTATGTCACACTGTATTTGCGCAGCAGTCTTTCAAACGCAATTAATACACTTTAATGAATAACAAAAAAAAAATGAAACAGTAAAGTTATCCCAATTTTTTTTTTTTTTTTTATAATGTAAAAGATGTTACGCAGAGAATCGTGATCTTAATTCCAAGCAAAAAAATTGTGATTCTCATTTCATCCAGAATCGTGCAGCTCTACAGTGACATGACATTTTACATTGTGTAAGCGTCTATCTGCATAGGAGCAGGGTCGGTGCTACCTATAGGTAGGCGTATAGCAGTCAGGGGCAGTGCTAGGGCTGCTGAACCGCCCCTTCAGTGCTGTGCTCGGTCCCTATCCGCCCAGCGGGGAGGCGGGCAGCTTTACATTGATTTGTGGAGGAGCAGCGCAGAACCACCACTACTACTAGGTTTGAGGGGCCCAGGAGGTGAGAGCTGTGAGGGCATTTTTTTCTTTAAATGGAGGAGCAGCGCAGAACCACCACTACTACTAGGTTTGAGGGGCCCAGGAGGTGAGAGCCGTGAGGGCATTTTTTTCTTTAATTTCAGCGCGCAGGTGGATAAATCGGGCGCCGCATGTCCTGATCCTGAAGTTATGATCTGGCCGGCCACGGCAGCCACCATCCTTTCTCTTGCAGAGTGATACTCTGAAGAGTCTGTGCAGGAGTAAGAGGTGGCTGCAGGAGCAGGTGGGGGATTCCAGCGGCGGGTGCACGTGCATGCATAGTCAGGCAGCAGGACATGGAAGGTACAGTGATTACACATTACAGCCTCAGTACCAACATATTAGGCCACAGTGTTCCTACTCTATATGGCTGTATATATTGATTCTGGGCTGTACTTTATATACTAATACTGTCTATGTGTTATATTCTGACACTATGGCTGTACTGTATATACTGATTATATGGCTGTGTATTCTGATACTATGGCTGTACTGTATATACTGATTATATGGCTGTACTTTATAATCTGATACCGTGGCTGTAGTGTATATACGGATTCAATAGCTGTACTGTATACACTGATTCTGTGGCTGTAGTGTATACACTGATTCTGTGGTTGTAGTGTATATGCTGATTCTGTAAATGTAGTGTATTTACCGATTCTGTGGCTGTAGTGTATATGGCTGAGTATTCTGATACTGTGGCTTTTTCTGTATATGGCTGCATATGCTGATACTTATCAGCATATACAGTACAGACACAGTATCGGAATATAACACACAGACACAGTATCGGAATATAACACATAGACACGGAATCAGTGTATACAGTACAGCCACAGAATCGGCATATAAAGTACAGCCATATAGCACCTACTGTACTATGATCATCATAATGATCATACTGTAAACATAGTGAGATGCTTCTGCTTAGGCCTTGTTTACACTTGTATTTTGGAGGGCAGTAAAAATGTGCAGCTGAGCTGCTTTTTTTTTTTTTTTTACCACCCCCAACAACTCTTCCCTAGGGCCCTTTTCACACAACCTTTCCAACCAGGGTCGTCTTGTCTCTTTTTCAGGCAGGCCTGATCATGAGGTCCATGCAGGTCTATGGGCAGGCTGATGTAAATAGACTTGTCTGTTTACACCTACCCCCTTTTCATTCATTCAGGTCCAGAAACAAAGGGAAAAGGACTGCATGTAGGGTTACCACCTCATCCCTTTAAACCAGGACACATATTAATGACACAGGTTCTGTGGCTGATTAAGGTGGTAATTAAACTCACTTGGTACCTTAGGTGCATTAGCCTCAGAACCTGTGTAATTATTATGTGTCCTGGATTAAAGAGATGGGGTGGTAACCGGTTTCAGAGCATGCATGCGTTAGTTAACATGTATACATAGACCTTTCATGAAACATTAGGTCATAAATATTTACGTGAAGTCATGGAAAAGTCATGGAGAAGTCATGGAAAAGTCATGGAATTTTATTGGTGAAAATGTGTATGAACCCTGTGTTATTGTCCCTCTGTCCTAAGCCGAAACATCCTAAAGAAATTGCCTTACATTCCTTGGATGTAGTAAGGGCTATTTGGGTGTTCCTGGCGGTGACTGGACAGATTCAAAGATCAGATTCCTTGTTCTTAAGGATAGACCTAGTAAGGGGCAAGCCACGTTTGCTGTGTCCAATTCCAAGTGGCTTAGGCAGATGGTGGTGCAGGCCTGTTCCATTAAGGGTCAGGTTCCTCCTTTCCCCTTTTTTTTAAGCGCATTCTATGAGAACGCTAAGTGCCTCCTGGGCCATCTGTCATCAGGTGTCAAGGCGGCTATGTGATCATCTGTACACACATTTGTGACTGACGTGGGTATCCTATCCCTGTCCTCCTCACTAACTCGTGACAAAGGACCAACCAATCTCACACCCCACTGTCACTTGCGTAACAATGCTACACTCGGCTGCATCCTGCAAAGATTTTCAAGCTTGTGGGACCACTATCTAGGTGCCAGCAGGATGAGAGCAATTGTCACAAGGCTAGTTAAGCAATTAACCCTTTACGTACCACCACCTCCGTTTGGCCTGAGCTGGAGGAAGCTCGTAATTTTAGAAATACCAATTATGATTTTAAAATCGTCTGACACACACACACACACACACACACACACACACACACACACACACACACACACACACACACACTTTATCCCATACAGTAGCATTCTTCAAAAGACAGGTTCTTTGTTAGCTTGCATTAAGAGCTTAGGGACAAGGTTAACACTTTTCAAAATAAGGTTTTAAAAATGAAAAGGTCAAAGTTGGTGTGAATAAAATGTTTAAAGAAAGTGTTTCAAAGCAATAGAGACCGAATTCAGCAATTAGAAAAATAAGGTAGTTGAGGCGGAAGAATACTTGCAGTCAATGTCCTGGGTATTATCAATCAATGAGCCAGTTGTGATTGGTTCTCAAACTTTAGATGTTCCTGCTTTGATCTTACCCTGAACTCCTTGCTGGTTAGTCTCCCTTTTTTCTCTGGGATCAAAAGGGGTGTTGACAGATGCCCCGTACCAAATAAAAGAGTGGCCATGGGCTGTCCTGGAGTTATGACCATATCAGGACCCTCCTCTTTGGACCGTTTTATACCACTATTAATATCTTGAAATTATTGGTTACAATCTTTAAACTGATATCATTCAGCATGTAATTTTGCATCCAGGTATAACAAACTGAATCTCAGATAAACTTGTCACCAAGGGAATATCTGACATCTATTTGTGATAGGGTGGTCATCCATGATCTTCGTTAAGTATGACATTTCTCATCCAAATATATACTTAATACAAAAACAGTTGCAGTATGGGCCACACCCCTACATAATAAAAACCAAGGAGCGAGAAAAGATGGGGTTTTGTAGGCTCAAATGAGGTGGTCAAATTATCCAATGCCACACAATAGTAAGGTTAAAATTAGGGATGCACCGAAATTTCGGCCACCGAAATTATCGGCCGAAAATGAGCCTATCCCATTTCGGCCGATAATGGGTTAACATTGCCGAAAATAATGGCCGCCGTGAGGAAGGAGGAGGGCGCAGCGCAGGTTTTAAAAGTCCCGCCTCTGGCCGGCCGGCCGCATCTCAGTGACGTCCCTACTACTAGATGTGTGCATGAATGGACATACTGGGCGGGGCGAGCAGCCGCTATAGATACTAGAACTGTGATCCATCCCTGTCAGCTCAGCGCGACTGTGAATGAGAAGTGACCTGACACCGGGTGGGGGGAGCGGCCGCTAATAACTATAACTATGTGAGCCTTCACTGTCAGGCATCTCCTCTGACAGTGAAGGCTCACATAGTTATAGTTATTAGCGGCCGCGCCCCCCCGCCCGGTGTCGGGTCACTTCTCATTCACAGTCGTGCTGAGCTGACAGGGATGGATCACATAGTTCTATCTATAGCGGCCGCTCGCCCCGCCCTCCCGCCCGGTATGTCACTTCATTCAACACAGATCGTAGTAGTGACATCACCGGGAGGCGAGACTTTTGAATGAAGGACACCCGAGGAGGGACGCTGAGCCAGAGGTGGCGGGGGGAGGGTGTACTGCCGAGGGGGACGCTGAGGCAGTGGGGGGGGGGGGGTGCTGAGGCAGCTTACCAATGATATTAGTATTATGCAGCATGAGGGGTTAATGTATTGTCACTGCTGGTCACTCATCTATTAGTGACCGACCAGTGGCGGGTAATTAACCCCTTTGTGCTGCAATTAGTGCAACCAGTATCAGTGTTAATTAACACTGGTTGCACTGATACTGGTTGCACTAATGCAGCACAAAGGGGTTAATTAACTGCCACTGGTCGGTCACTAATAGATGAGTGACCAGCAGTGACAATACATTAACCCCCTCATGCTGCATAATACAAATACCATTGGTAATTAAATTAACCTCTTGCCAACCCATCACAGTACATATACTGTGACAGGGTGGCAGCGACAGGTGTACGTCGCTGCCTGTTTTAGGTGTATGCCCCTGTTCTATCCATTTTACATTTTTTTGGGGGAAAAAGTCATTTTCGGTTTTCGGCCAAGGGCATCCAGCATTTTCGGTTTCGGCCCAAAATTTTCATTTCGGTGCATCCCTAGTTAAAATATTTATTCATTTGGTTAGCATAAAAAACATGAAACATGCCTAGAAGACACACATACAAATAACAAATATAAAATAAAATGAAGAACACAAGGTAGGTAACCAGATAGTGGAGTCTGTCAAAGGATGGATATGGTCCCTGTACAGCCAACGCGTTTCGCTTGACTTCGCTTCTTCAGGGCTTAAGAGACCAGAGAACCAGCTAGTGTTCCCAAATGGTGCGGACCCATGGGCCAGCCAAAGCTCATGGATAGCAATTGTCTAGTAGACGTGGACCATATATCCAAATTGGAATAATAATCACCTTATAAGGCGTACTAGTGCATATACTGTAAAGGTATCTATACGCTTCTATATGATATATATATATTTTGCTTTATTGTATCCTATAGGTCCGAATGCACTAGTATGTGATTATTCAGACGCCACCATAGGGAGAGAATATGTAGCTTCCTTTGTATTAGAATGTGCACAATGGATTAGGCAGGTGATCATATGAATGGTATTCCCAGACCTCCAGGTCATATCATAGTTTATCAGAGAATATTGTGTTCAGTAATCTTAAGTGTCCTTTTTGTAAAGGGGAAGCATAACCCATTTGCTTCTCTCCGGTAGCATAACCTGCCATATACTTATTAATATGTTCCAGTCTGAGTTTATGAATCCTATGTATGATCGCTATTTACAACCCCCATTAGTTCTGGTTATCTTTAGTAGATTTGTTATCTTTAGTGGATTTGGTCAAAGTTTTATGATGGGCCTGGACAGAAGAAACAGACATCCATCCAGGACTCTGTGATTTATGTCTGAGCTCTTTTGAAGCGTAAACCCTATGCATTCCATTAATTAAATGAGGTGGGATAATATTGCTGCATGTGTAACTGTTCTGCCAGACGTGGCTGACCTATGACTGAACAACCGCTTGCTACAGCTTTTCATATGTCCAGTGCGAGACATCATTACAACATTGTTTTTTTAATAAGGAGTTTTGCAGGCTGCGGTTGCAGAGGCTTCCGCTTCTTGAGGGTGAGATTTTCTTCTTTCCTGGTGGTGAGCTCCTGTTATCTGGTTGGCTATGTTTGGCCTTGTTGGGAATACTGCGTATTGCTGTTTTTTCCCACCCCTCATATTGACACTGCTTTGGAACATCCTAATGGTCTGAACATGGAGCTGTGTCTGTCAGTGAACGAAAGAACTGGATTTTTGTCTTACCGTAGAATCCTTTTCTCGGAGGTTCACTGATGGACACAGCACCCGCCGCCCCTCTGTTGGGTTGTGTTCTGTTCTTCGGACACTGCTTGTTATAAACTGAAGTCCTTTAGCAGGAAGTGATGGTATACCCTCTGGGACTGCCCCAGGGGTGTAACCAAAAAAGGTTTCCGGCTAGTCCTACTTCTGAAGAGAGCAGCATCAAGCAATGGTCTGAAGACATGGAGCTGTGTCCGTCAGTGAACATCAGAGAAGGATTTTACGGTTAGACAAATCGTTTTTTTTGCATTAAATTAGTGGGGTTTTTTCCTGCATGAATTTGCTCTAGATCTTCATTGAATACCCCAAAATAAACATACAATACATGCCCAACTCAAGTTACACATTTTGACGTACTGTATATAGATATGAATCCTTCCTAAATCTTTGTAGAATGCCTAAGATTGACAAAGATTTGGGAAGTGTTCACTCCATAATTTAAGGTTTAGGTTAATTTCATGTGCAAATTGCTTCAGCTACAAAAAAAAAAAAAAATCCATGGTCTGATGTTTGGAAGTCCTGATTTTGTTTTTTGTTTTTTTTTTTTTTTTTTTTTTTTTTATATAGCTGCCCAGAAAGTTTGCCATCTTTTGGGCATTAATGTGAACGATTTTACACGAGCGATCCTCATGCCCCGTATTAAGGTTGGACGAGACTATGTACAGAAAGCCCAGACCAAAGAGCAGGTGAATGTTTTATCCAGTTAGAATGGGTCAATATAGTTGTTTGGCTTACTTTTTCAGTTTGTTTTAACTGTACATCCTTTTCTTTAGGCGGACTTTGCAATAGAGGCTCTTGCTAAAGCAAGTTATGAGCGTATGTTCCGTTGGCTTGTCATGCGTATCAACAAAGCTTTAGACAAAACAAAGAGGCAAGGGGCTTCATTTATTGGCATTCTGGATATTGCTGGATTTGAAATATTTGAGGTAAAATGTCAACTTCCTTTATACCTTACCTGGCATGGTGGCTGTTCATACAAAAAATGTATTTGAGAATCTGCATTTGCGATTGAATTGGATATCCCTTGGGCTTTACTTGTGGGATTTTTAAGTGGTTGTACACCTAGAAAAGTGTGAACTATCTAATCCTATTGTACAAAGATTATTTTCATTGAGCATGTGAGCTTAGTCTGACATCTAGAAGTTCTCCCTCTTGGCCCAACACCAGGAAATAATATAGGGACAACCATCCCCTATTTCAGTGTCAAACTGTGGAGAGGATACACATGCATAAACTTGCCTCCCTGTATTGCTTTGCAAAAGGTTTTCTCCACTCCCTTCTGCACTCTCTCCCTCCTTAGCTGAAAGTCTGGCACAGTGAATGTCAAAAACAAAGTGAAAGCAGGTGGAGGGCGTGTGAAGCTGCCGGAAGTGTGAAATTGCGTCTCTGCCTACCAAGTGTCAACCCTAAGCTTAGACCGGCAGTTTTAAAGTGGTTGTAAACGTCAATCACTGACTTGTACCTATAGGTACTGTAAGTCTCCTCCTTTAGGAGATATTTACACTATATGCCAATGTCTCCTGTGCTTGCGCACTGAAGAAGCGACCACCCGCACCGTTCCTTCAGAATCCTGTGCTGTAAATAGAAGCCCACCCCCCCCCCACGCGTAAGCAGGTTTGACGTATGCCAGTCAAACTGAGTTTGCCTACCCGAAAGGAAGACTGGTAAAGATGGAAGTGGCATCGATTGAATGCTTTGTTTTCAGGTAGGTTTCACATAATAGGCTAGTATGTGCATACTAGCACATTATGGCTTGGCTTTGCACGTCAGCAAAAGAGGCACCCAGTGGTTTACAACTGCTTTAAGAGGGCTGATGCAAGCTAATGGAGTTTTGCAGAAATAAATTCACTGCCATGTTTAGAAGTACATTACAATCTATTACATGGTGCTTCAGAGCTTGTTTTTTTATATTGACAACCGCTTTTAAGTTTTTCACACTAGTCTAAGCATAAAAGTGATGGTTAATCAGTGTGACCTCTTCACCTATGTTTCCTGTAGCTGAACTCATTTGAACAGCTTTGCATTAATTATACCAATGAGAAACTACAGCAGCTCTTCAACCACACTATGTTTATACTCGAACAAGAGGAATACCAGCGGGAAGGTATTGAGTGGAACTTCATTGACTTTGGTTTGGATCTTCAGCCGTGTATTGACTTGATAGAGAAACCAGTGAGTATATTGGGGGGTATACATTTATTTGTTTTTTTTTTTTTTTGGTGATGATAATCAACCTGTTTATTTACAGGCTGGCCCCCCAGGCATTCTGGCTCTCTTGGATGAGGAATGTTGGTTTCCCAAGGCTACCGATAAGAGTTTTGTGGAGAAAGTGGTACAGGAGCAAGGTTCTCATTCAAAGTTTCAAAAGCCCAAACAACTTAAGGAGAAGGCTGACTTTTGCATCATGCACTATGCTGGGAAGGTAAGGTGTCATGGTTTTTGAATTTCCTTTTATGTAAAATGGGCTATTTTGTAAACTGTACAATTGATTAAAGGAGCTCTAATGCAATTGTTTTCACCCCACAAAATATTAACCAATATTTGGCTCCTAGAATTACTTTCTTACTGTCTATTCACGATAATAAAACAGGCTTTATCCAACTATTGATATCTGCAGGACCCAAACTGTGACTCAACTGTCTTTTTGCATCCCAGATGTGTGTCTTAGCTAATTTAGACCGTGGCCCTTTTTTATCTGCTTGTTGGGAGTACTTTTTTGCATAGACCAAAATTCTGAAAATGGATAGCAATTTCTATACCCCTTGTGCTAAACATGTACCAGGGCAAGAAAGGAAACATCCACAGTGCCAGCTGATTCCTCTGCAGCTCTGCTGTTTAACCTTAAGGCTTGGATTAAAAAAAATGTTAGTTCCCTTGCCAGAAAAAGGCACACATAGAGCATTTTTTGTACACAGTTGAGACTTTCACATTTTTCTTGCCAAAAATCTCAAATCAGAAATGCAAACCAGAAAGGTGTTTTTTTTTTTTTTTTTTTTTTCTCCTCTTGCCTCTAAATGTTAAGCTTAAAATATGGCTGTAATTCTCCTAATGTGCATGGACACATAGGATCACAATGAGCGGCTTCCACAGGCAGAACACAACTCCTGTAGAGGTGGCGATTTTTAAGCCAATGTGCAATGGAGCCTTAGGTTGCAGTGGCTTAGCTTTTGCAGACAGCCCGGAAATCCACAACCTGTTAGTGTAGTGATGTCTCATGGCTGCCCCTCTCCTGCCATGTCTCCTGGAACATATGTGAGACTTCTGTGTAGGATGAAAGGGAAATGCATTCTCCATCTAAAAGGGAAAAATCACTGTAGTGTTAACTGTGACCTCAGTGTTTTTATGGAGAGTAACTCTTCCACAAAGCTCCCCTAGAATATACTTTAACCGCTTGCCGACCGCCGCAAGTAGATATATACTGCGGCGGTCAGCCCCTCACAGGCAAAGTGACGTAAATAAACGTCACTAGCCTGTGAGCCTCTGGGGAACGCGCGCCGCCGGAGGCGCGGTCACGGACCCCCCCCCCCCCCCCCGCGGGACCGGCGGACCAGATGTCCGCCGGTCATTCTGCGATCGTTGGGGGAGAGGGAGAAAGGCAGGCAGCTTGTGTAAACAGGCTGCCTGTCATTCTCCCCTGTGTAGAAGCACTGATTATACGGTTCTACTATGTAGGACCGTTGATCAGTGTTCCTACAGCTCAAGCCACAGCCAATCAGTTAGAATCACGCCCATAGGGACATACACAGCCCCTCCCTCTCAAATAAAGGTAACCCCTTCACTGCCAGTGTAATTTTACAGTAACTGTGTGTGTGTGTTTGTGTGTGTGTGTGTGTGTGTGTGTGTGTGTATGTATGTATGTATGTATGTATGTGTATATATATATATATATATATATATATATATATATATATATATATATATATATATATATATAATCACTGATTACTGTAAAAATGTCACTGGTAACCCCAAAAGTGTCAAAAATGTCAGTCAAGGGTCTGATCTGTCCGCCCCAATGTCGCCGTGCCGCAAAAAAATCGCAGATCGCCGCCATTACGCGTTAAAAAAAAAATCAACAAAAATGACAATCTTTCCCTTTGTTAGTAAACGCGATAACTTTTGCGCAAACCAATCAAAATACGCTTTTTGCGATTTTTTTTTTTTTTTTTTTTTCCCCCCAAACATATGTAGCATAAAACAAATTGGCCGAAAATGTTAAAAAAAATTAATTTTTACTTTTTTTGGGGGGGGGGGAATTTCATATAAAAAAAAATGTGAAAAATATAGTTTTTGCAAAATTGACGCTATTTTTTTGTTAGCGCGTGATCAAAAAATCGCACAGGTGATCAAATATCACCAAAAGAAAGCTCTATTTGTGGGGAAAAAAGGACATCAAATTTGTTTAGGTACAGCGTCGCACGACCGCGCAATTGTCCGTTAAAGTCACGCAGTGCCGAGTCGCAAAATACCCCCAGGTCTTTTAGCAGCCAAATCCTCCGGGGCTTAAGTGGTTAACAAGCAGCATCATATATTCATGCCCAGTAAAGGGGAGAAAAACTCAATGACTGTTCCAGTGTTAACTTAAACACTAACACTCTACATCTAGAGTTGCCTGGGGCAGTTGCTGCAATTTGAAATGCACTTTAATGCAAGTGCATTTGGGATTCCACAAAAAATGAATGGCACTGCAACACAGTGCATGGCCAATTGAGAAACTGGTACCTCTCATTTTAAAGGCTTAACTTGTATCTTCACTGCATCTGAGCACCACAAACACTATTTGACGGTGTTTGCTTTGAATACTAAAAATGAATCCGAGGTACAAGCAATGACCGGAATACAATTGTAAGCAGATGCAGGTACATAGTTGCTAAGGTTTAGATTTAATGTTTTTTGTTTAGATATACTTAATATATTGCAGCTTGCCAATTCTCAAACATGGTGGCTATATTTTTCTATTTCAGGCCAAGTAAATTTTCTGCAAGTATAGAAAATTACCCATTGATTCTGCCATAAATCATGTGCAGTGAACTGAAATCTTAAACCATGTCATCACTTTCTCAGTTATCCTTTGCTACAAAGCACACCCCTCAAGGGATGGAAATTGAGAGCAGCATGTTGTAGTCCAAAGTCAGGGGAGAATCTAAGTTGTAAGCACTTTTCCATAGATACCATTCGGAGTTATCTCCACAGGGCAGGAGGGGTGTTCTGGCAGGATCACCAAGTGAATAAAGGAGAAAATGGAAACTGATGAGGTGGCTGCATTAAAGAACTTGTGATCGTCAGTATTTAAACATTTTGGTTTGCACTTTAGGAAGCTGTGCTTTTCTTGAATAGATGTGTTATGTGCATGCACACATTGGATAGGATTTACTGCTCCTGGTACTTGTGTGCATATAGGATATGCGTATAGTTTGCCTCCCCACATTAAATCGTGTTGGATTTCTTCAGCAGTCAGCATTATTGTATATCTAAAGCCAACTTGTTTTTGTGGTTTTATTTTTCCCCCTGCTCTTAGTTTTCATGGGAACAAGTATGCCCATTGGAAGATTACCTCTATTCCTGTTCTGGTGGCATTTTCAAATTTTGGAGTTACCCTCCGTATCATTCCGGTCTTAGGTTTATTATTGCTGTCTCCAACTGCCCCAATCACTGACAATTTTAACCCCTCACAACACCAAAACAGTTTGCCTATACTTTAAGTACTTAAGTATTGCACAACCTCTGTTACCAGTGACCTTTCTACCGGTCGTGTTTCCCCCCCCCCTTTTTTTTTTTTTTTTTTTTTTTTAAGCGTGCGATTAAACCCTCTTCCCCCCCCCCCCTCCCCCTCCAGTTGGGTGCTGGCATCTGTACCACATACATGCAGCATTTGTTTTGGCATCCAAATCTGACCCCCAACTGTAGCCTATGGGTAAGATGTAGCAGCTGCATTGACACTTGTCGTGTGTCAAAGTTGACTGAACCTGTCTGAAGGAGGCCTTACCTGGTTGGGTTATTTCAGAATTGTCTTTGATTCTATAGGATAGCCTATTTCAAGAGCACTTTAATCTGCTAGAAAAGCCTTTGTGACTGGTGTTGCGATTTATGTGTGTATATATTCGTTGACTAGGGTAAGGCTTACAAGGGTGCACAAATTGCATCCTTTAGTCCTCTAATTGCTTTATAATAATGGCTATGGTCAGACTGGATTTTTTTTTTTTTTTGTGACAGGCCTGTTGAACATGTGCAATACAAGATATGTGTACATGTTGATTTTTTTTTTTCCCCCTCCCCCCTTTTTTAGGTTGATTACAAAGCTGATGAGTGGCTGATGAAGAATATGGACCCACTGAATGATAATGTTGCAACACTTCTTAATCAATCATCTGATAAATTTGTTTCTGACCTATGGAAAGATGGTAAGTCTTTGTAAGAGGGATGTTGTTGAAGGGTTCTATATCGTAATCTTCAACTTTGCAGCTGGTGTACCTGCTGCAAAGTCTTTGAATCCCCTCTTCCAGCTCAGTGGTCCAATCTTTTTACTTCTGTTAAACGTTCTTCATACCTCCTTATTTCCTCCCTATTAGATCTACGGAAATGGACTCTGTGCACCTACAGGTGAATGAAAATAGCAGGTATTGTGGTGCATGGTGTGGCTACTCACCTGTCTAATAAAGTTTGCTCACAAAGCTTCAAACACCAGTCCCTGAAGGGCCTTTAAATACACCCATTGCACAGTGTTCCAATGTAAACCACTAAATCTAGAACACATGATGAAATCATTATTTGATATATTAAGTTATTTTGTAAAGTGTGTGTGTGTGTGTGTGTGTGTGTTTTAGAATTGTAATATCTTGATCGTATCTGTTCCTGCGGGATGGGGGTAGTACCTGGCTTTACGTAAAATCTTAAAGCATTATTAAACACAAAATCAAGCTCAAGCCTTTTATTATATTGCAAGCTACCATTTCTTAGATGTGATGGCTGGATTTACTTTTTAGGATTTCTTTATCTGGTGATCCAACCAGTAAGTGTTTTTTTTTTTTTTTTTTTAAACCGAAAAGCTCTTGCTGTTTCAGGGATGACACAGGAGATAACCCTGATTTTGGGCTTAATACTGCTTTAACTTATCCAGACATGACATGAGTAGGGTTAACTTTTTTGGCTGTTTTTAAACCAGATCAGGAATCATGTTTGGATCTCCCCAGGGATACTGGAAGCTGCTGTAAAGAGCAATAAGCAGGTTAGCCTTTAGGGCATCATACCTGCAGACAACCCTCTTAACTGTCAAGTAAAAATAGTACTGTAAGACATACACCACTATGGTGAATTAAATCGTCACCATATCAAATCTACTAGTGGTGGGTGAATCTTCAGCATCCCTCTACTCCCAGCTGCTACTCCAGTGCCTCTCTAAGTTGAAGGGACATACAACTTCAATGCATCCAATGCACCCTCCAGTATCGGATGCTGTTGAATCCATCATAGCTTACAGCTTTGCAAGAGAATAAGGATTTGATTAACTGGAGGCAGTACTGGTGAGTATTGTGGATATATTTTACCTCAATTTTGTTTACTATTAAAGTCCTTTTTAAAGTCTTAACACCAGCCAAAATGGTTTACTTGGTTTTGAATATAGCAGGAAAAGGAGCCCTTTTCAGATTTTTGTTGCATCTGTTCTTTGGGGTGGGTGTGTTTTTTGTTTTGTTTTTTTTTTCTCCTCCATTAATTTCTTTTACGCAAAGAAAGGTTGTTTTCATTGTCTCTCTTCCTGTCCTGATCACAAATTTTGTATGGGCATGCACAGGGAATGAGGGTAATCTCCCCAGTGGATGCAATGAGAAATTAAACTCTTCCCATTTAGTCTAAAACTAAATTTTGGCTGAAGTTTGGCTTTAAAGTGTGTGTGTATATATAGTCACATTTTAAGGTTTTAGTGTATGGAAGGGTTTAAACCCCTTGCCAGGTGGTTTTGTCTGTGGATTGAGGAAATTTCCCTTCACTTTTTGATCTGAGAAATACTAAAGTTAGGGGGAATTTCCTCCTAGACCGTAGCCATTGGAGCAGGTGCCCCCAGTAGACTTCCCTTGCCTATTTTAGGGACACAGAAAACCTTTACATTTTGACAGGGTCTAACGCTTCACCACCATAGGATTAAAAAAAGTTTGCTGCATTTTGAAACGCATAAGCAATGTTAACCTCTGTTAATTATATTTGCAATTGTGTCCCAAGGGGAGATTCCCCTTCAATTTCTGCCCCATAGTGAAAACAAGAATTGAGGAAATCCCTCCAAAGTGAGGGAGTCCTTGGTTGTCACCAGAACTAGTGGGTTTTTTGGCAGATTTTTCTAGTCCTATTCTGTGACAGCTCAAAATGTTACTTTTTAAGCTTGGTGGTGATGGGACAAATGGGGAGTGCATCTCGCTAATCGGTATTAAACCCAAAACCAAAAATGTAGTATATTGCCGCTTACCAATCATTAGATGTAGTGGCTGTATTAGTTTTGTTCTTTTCCCCTCTGTTTTCACCTGGAGATTTGGCCAGTAACACCTTTCCTGAATTGGTGCCCCTGTGTTCCTTAATCCAGAGCAGTCAGTCTAGGGGTAAGGAAGTGTTTGGGTACTCTAAGCCAATAGAAGCCAAACACCAGCTCACATTGCAGTTAAACATGCAGTGCCACAGTTTTTTTTTTTTTTTTTTCCCTTTTCTTTTCTTTTGGGATAAAGCTTTTACATGAATAAACACTGGTCATTGTTGTAAGACCCCCCCCCCCCCCGTCAGTGGTAAATGTTTGTTCTCATTCCTCGAACTGCTACATTTGTAGGAGAACTTGTTCTGTTGAACAGATTTACTGGCCAAATTGCCAGGTGAAAAATAAAAACTAAAAACGAAACTAAAAAACCTTAATGCAGTCATCTCTAAGAATTGGCAAGCTTCAATGTTTTTTCTTTTGGGTTTAATACCACTTTAAAACCTGCCAGGTGTTCTCACCCCTCTTCACTATCCAAAACTAACTTTTTTTTTTTTTTTGCCTTTTTAGTTATACTTAAGTTTTAACAACCTTTTGTAGAATTGTCCCACCAAGGACATTTGCAGATCATAAAGAAAAAGAAAATGGCGGAACTCACCAATTCTAGCAATAGTACTTCTAAGTTCTGATAAGATCTAAAAACTTTTTAGTACATTACTGAATTTTATGGCATATGTTAGTGATTCCATTTTTTTGTATACAATTTTTAATTGAGAAATGCTCAAAAGAATATGCATTTGCTTTGCTAGCGATTTCTAAAAATCTATGTATACTAATTTGGTTTGAATCCCAAATTTGTTTTTATCTAAATTGCCTTTTAAAATGTTCAACCTCTAAGATCTCTTAAGAGGTGAATAGCTGGCTGTTATCTGATGTCCAGTTTAAGCTATTGGAGCAAAGATTGGTAGTAACGTATGTGGATCTTATTGGCCGTCACTTTGCCGGCAAATGCGTTTTAAGTGCCCAAGCTAAAGTAAAGGTATCAACTTTTTTTTTTTTTTTTTTTTTTTTTTTTTTTTTTTTTTTTTTTAACTGCCTCCCACAGACTTTTGTAACTCCCACTGTGAATGAATGAATCTCCAAAGTTCAGAACTGAGGCACTCCTATTGCAGCTCCTCTTCCCTAATCTCTGATGGCCTACCAGCCTTCTAATTTAAATAGCAGGCACTGTAAGCTGTTGGAAACTGACTGAAACCAACTTGGGACTCTTGTGATATTTATGGATTCATGAATCCACAATTCCTGCAGTTTAAGAAGTCGCAGGACTGGTTTCAAATATTTTATTTTTTAACCGTATATAATTGGTAAACTAGGCACAGGTGCACTTTACTTTATACTATACAAGTAAAAGGGCTCTGTCATGTGAGCATATGGTAAAACAGATTTACTCAGCAGTTTGACTCCAGGGCACTGTAACACAATTTTACTCCATTGTGCAAGAGTCCCATTTCACTTTTTTTTCATGACCATAGCCTGTTTTTGTTTTGTTACTTACACAAAATCACTAGTAACTATTTGGAACAGTATAACCATACAGGTTAAGGCTCCTTTCACACTTGGGAGTCCGTCAGCGGACTCCGTTTTTCTCAGCGGGGTATCGATCCGCCAATCCCCCGCTGAGCAGGCGGTTGGCAGCTGTCTCCGCGCGGTGTGTGCGGAGACAGCTGTCAGGTCCCCACTGTTCTCTATGGGGGAATTGAATGAGACCAGACCGCCTGTGGATGACACCGCTGACATCCGATTTTGCTTCCTTTTCTGTTTGAACGGAGGAAAAATAGGGTTCGGTTCGTTCCAAAAAACGGAACAGAACTGAAAGGAAGAAAATCAGATGTCAGCGGATGGTATTCCGCTGACATCCGCAATGCCATTGACTTACATTATGTCCGTAAATCAGCCGCAAAAAAATAGGATGATTTGTGGACATACGGAATGCCCGTGTGAAAGGGCCCTAAGGCTTTTTGGAAGAGAAGTTTGTTTCTCTTAGACCTTGTTTTTGTTTGTTTTTTTTTTCCCACAAGAATGCAAAATAAAATGGTATCTCACTGTTAATTGCCAATATAATTTTGTCATGTTTTCACCCTTACAACCAACCTTAGCTGGTTAATTGCTATCTCTAACCCTTTGGCAATTTTGCATACATTTACCACATTCTTACACCTACCACTTTAATGTAAGCTCCATTACGCCTCTTCTGGGGACGATCCCCATACCAATCACCTATGCCCATAGAAAAATCCAGCTTTAGATGAAGATGCATTCTCCAAAATAACCACCAGAACCCACAGTAGTAATGTGGTGAACATTTAAAAAATGCCATATTCCCTGAGACTGGTAGCCATCATTTAGTGGTTGGTACACAGAAGATATTTTCTGTTTGCATACAGCAGTGGGAGTAATGCAAAAGTAGGAAAGCAGATTTAACCTCTGTTGTAGATCCCATACAGGAGTTTTTCTTCTGGATAGAGCCCCATCGCATAAAACGCCAAACAAAAGATCATACATTTGTACATTTTAGTTCAGCCATACCATTGAGGTGGTTTTAGTTTTGTTCATGTTTGTGTTAATTTTCACTGAACTAAATGTGATGAATTTTCTTGACACTCTTGCGAACAACCAAATTGTCTAAATTTTGTGTTTTTGTTTTATTTTATTACGGTTAAAAATGAAAGTTAATTTCTCCAATAAAACGTATAACCATTATTTATACCTGTTGGTGCTCATGTGCTTATTTCAACTTTAGTGGATCGCATTGTTGGCTTGGATCAAGTTGCTGGCATGAGTGATGCTGCTTTGCCTGGTGCATTCAAGACTAGAAAAGGAATGTTCCGTACTGTGGGTCAGTTATATAAGGAGCAGCTTTCTAAACTTATGGCCACACTGAGAAACACAAACCCAAACTTTGTGCGCTGCATAATTCCCAATCATGAAAAGAAGGTATGTCATGATAAATTTTGATATTCAATGGTTTCTAGTATTGTTTTTTTGTTTCTCCCCAACTTTTAATTTTCTTTATCTTGTAGTCTGGAAAACTGGATGCCCACTTGGTGCTAGATCAGTTGCGCTGCAATGGTGTGCTGGAAGGAATTCGTATTTGCAGGCAGGGCTTCCCCAATAGAGTAGTCTTCCAGGAATTTAGACAAAGGTATGTAAATGAAAGTGTGTGTGTGTACACTGCATGTAACCTGATCCTTTAAGCAGACAATACCAGTCTCCAATATACAAACAAAGGGGGGCGGTTGCTTCGCTGGTTCCCGGACCCGTGGACTTCCTTGGTGCAAGACAAGTGGGTCCACGAAGTAATACGGTCCGGCTACAAGATAGTTTTTTTTTTTTTTTTTTTTGTTCTTAGGCTCCGGAAAAGGTCTCTCCTTTCCATGTGCGCTTGTCCCCAGACCGCTTACAGGCTCACCTTGAAGTACCAGGTCTTGTACTGCCCCAAGGGGTGATCATCCCAGTTCCGACCTTGGAATATTTTCTTTTCAAGGGTTTAATGCAAACCTGGACCTCAAGACACTGAGCTGCTTTGTGTGGCTACTGAAGTTCAGAATAGTCCATTCGCACGGTGGTGGCATCCCTAAATCAAGGGGATTTTATTGCCTCTATAGACATTAAGGACGCTTAACTACACATTCCAATATGTGTAGGTCAACAGCGCGTTCTCCGCTTTGCTGTGGGAGAGGAGCATTATTAGTTTGTGGTGTTAACCTTTGGTCTCGCCTCTGCTCCTTGTGTAGAAGTCTGCTCTGGTTCCTTCCACGAAGCTGGACTATCTGTGTCTGACTCTGCTCTAGCCTGTGTTCCTTCTTCTGGACCAAACTTTAGAAACTGCATGCTGCAATTAATCTTCTGCGGTCCAGCAGATGGTCATCTCTCCAGACTTGCATGTGGGTGCTGGGCCTGATGGTTTTTACCTTGAGTTGGTTCCGTTTGCACTGTTCCATACGAGGTCCCTGCAAAGGGAGGTCTTGGGCCAAATGGGGCACGTGTCTGAAGTCTCTGGACAATCAGATCCAGCTGAGCTGGGAAATAAAAGGGTCTCTGATCTGGTGGCTTCACTCTCCGGCTCTTCGGTAGGGCAAATCCTTCCTCCCCTTGTGTTGGACAGTGGTCACCACGGATGGCAGTCTGTTCAGGTGGGAAGGTGTCCTAGGCCGGAGCTCTGCTCGTGGTGTCTGGACACTGGAAGAGTCCAGACTACGGAACAATGTCCTAGAACAATGTTACCTTAGATAAAGGTAAGCCTGTGGATGTGGTGTATCTGGACTTTGCAAAGGCCTTTGACACCGTTCCCCACAAACGCTTACTGTACAAACTAAGGAAGGTAGGTATGGACCATAAGGTGAGTACCTGGATAGAGAACTGGCTCCAGGGGAGAGTACAGAGGGTGGTGATTAATGGGGAGTACTCGGATTGGGCGGGTGTGGAAAGTGGGGTCCCCCAGGGTTCTGTCCTGGGACCAATCCTGTTTAATTTATTCATAAATGATCTAGAGGAGGGGATATCTAGTACAATCTCAGTATTTGCAGATGATACTAAATTAGGCATGCCAATATCTTCTATGCAGGATGTGGAAATCTTGCAAGCAGACCTGAACAAAATAACGGGGTGGGCAACTACATGGCAGATGAGATTTAATGTAGAA
Organism: Pelophylax lessonae; assembly: GCF_965119305.1. Lineage (NCBI taxonomy): Eukaryota > Metazoa > Chordata > Amphibia > Anura > Ranidae > Pelophylax > Pelophylax lessonae. Next base: position 142,711,614 of record NC_138775.1, on the reverse strand, counting down.
AAATGTAAAGTAATGCACTTGGGGGCCAGAAACCAGAAAGCAAGCTACTCACTAGGGGGGGAACCTCTGGGTGAGTCTAGGATGGAAAGGGACCTGGGGGTACTGGTAGACAACAGGCTTGGAAGTGGCATGCAATGCCAAGCCGCTGCAAGCAAAGCCAACAGAATACTGGGTTGTATAAAAAAGGGGATTCACTCCAGAAATAAAGAGATTATTCTTCCACTCTACAAGACTCTGGTCCGGCCACATCTGGAGTATGCTGTCCAGTTCTGGGCACCGGTCCTCAGGAAGGATGTGCTGGAACTGGAGAAAGTCCAGAGAAGGGCAACAAAAATAATTAGGGGAATGGAGGACATCGGCTATGAGGAAAGACTACAAGCACTGAACTTGTTCTCTCTGGAGAAGAGACGCTTGAGGGGGGATATGATATCAATGTACAAATACTGTACTGGCGACCCTAGCATAAGGAACAAACTATTTAGAGTAAGGGAATACAATAAGACACGTGGCCACTCACTAAAACTAGAGGAAAGGCGGTTTAACCTTAAAGTGCGTAAGGGGTTCTTCACTGTAAGAGCGGTAAGGATGTGGAATTCTCTTCCGCAAGCAGTCGTATCAGCAGGGAGCATTGATAGTTTCAAAAAACTATTGGATGGACACCTTAAAGACCACAACATACAGGGGTATACAATGTACGGTTAAAAGCAAACACACACACATAGGTTGAACTGGATGGACTTGTGTCTTTTTTCAGCCTCACTAACTATGTAACTATGTAACTAGAACTCTGAGCCATCAGACTGTGCCTGGATCACTGGATGGATCGTCTTCAGGGGTGTCCAGTGCAGATTCAATCTGACAACGCCATGGATTATGTCGATCACCAGTGGGACACAAGTGTCCTGGCAGCTCTGGAAGTAGCCAGCATTCTACGGTGGGCAGAACACTTCGCTCCAACCCTCTCTGGCATGCACATTCCGGCGGTGGAAAACTGGCAGATTAGGTGGATTAGCTCAAGGGGAATGGTACCTTAATCGGTTTTCGTCAGTTGTCTCCTGTGGGGCAACCCGAGGTGGATCTGTTGGTGTCTCGACTCAACAGAAAGGTGCAGAGGTTAGTGGCACGTTCACCAGATCATCTGGCGGATGCCACAGATTCACTGGTGGCCCCATGGGGCCAGTATAGTCTGATTTACGCCTTGCCTTCTCTCAAACTCATGCAGACCCCTACGCAGGGTCGAGGCAGAAGGAATTCTGGTCATTTTAGTGGCTTCAGACTGGCCTCGCCAGTCTTGGTATGCCGACCTGGTGTGCCTGGTCGCCGACGTCCCTTGGAGACTACCTCCCAGAGGAACTGCTGTCCCAGGGGCCAATCTTCCATCCAGCTTTAGTCGCTGGCTTTTATGGCTTGGTTGTTGAAAGCCAGGTGCTAAAGGATAGAGGGTTTGTCAGAGTTGTGATTCCAATGCTGTTAAATGATCGGAAGTCCACTTCTAGGAAGATCTACCATTGTACGGGAAAAACGTACGATACATGGTGTGAGTCTCTTGGGGGTTCTTCCTCTTTTTCGGTGGCTTGGGGTCTTGTCCTTCAACAGGAAGGAAGAAACTGGCTTTGAGTACCATCAAGGGCCAGGTGTCAGCCTTGGCAGACTTCTTTCAACAACCTTTTGGCCACGCACTCCCTAGTGCCTTTCTTCAGGGTGTTCTACACTTCGCTCTTCCGGTGCGGCCCCTATTACCACCCTCAGAACCCAAATTGTTGCTCTTGGTTCTCCAGAAAGTTCCCTTTGAAAATCCCTGATTCTCCTGCTTACACTGTCCCAGAAGGTGGCCTTTTTGGTGGCTAACACCTCTGCGCACAGGGTGTCTGAATTGGCAGCATTATCTTGGCCACCTTGGTGATTTAAGAGATGTTTCCTCGCCCCTGTCTGTTCCTTCCAAAGGTTGTCTCTGATTTCAATTTGCATGAAGACCTTGTGTTGCCTTCCCTGTGTCCCAGGCCAAAACATCCTACAGAAATTGCATTGCATGCCCTGGATGTGGTTCGAGCAATTCGGGTGTACCTGGCAGTTAAGGAGTCTTTAGAGATGGGTCTGACAGACGGTGACTCAGGCCTATTCAATCAAGGGTTAGGTGCCGCCTTTCCCTGTCAAGGTGCACTCGGGCGCTCAGCGCCTCCTGGGCCTTCCGTCAGGCGTCAGTGATGCAGGTTTGCAAGGCGGCCACCTGGTCGTTGGTGCACACATTCAAAAAATTTTATTAAGTGGATGTGTTGGCATCTGCGGATGCTTCTTTTGGCTGCAAGGTTTTGCAGGGTGCTCTTTAGAGGACCTGTTTCCTCTTTGGGGGTGCAATTTTTTTCAGGTGGGCTCCAATTTTTTTTGGTTGAGCTCCTATTACTTGATTGGCTACGGTTTAGCCTTGAATTTTTTCTCCCTTTTCCCACACCTCATGTTTGACACTGCTTTGGGACGTCCAAATGGTTAAGATTAGGAGCGGTGTCCATCAATGAACGAAAGAGTAAATGGGATTTTCGGCTTACTGTAAAAAAAATGTAAAATACATTTCTCTGTTTGACACACACAGCATCCACCCCTCTGTGGTTGTAATTCTTCTGACGTGGCTTGTAACAAAACTGAGTACCTAAACCTGAGTGGGAATATACCGCCAGGGACTGCCCATAGGCTTAGTCAGTCTTTTTTTTTCTGCCTAGTGTCCTACTCCTGTAGGGGGCAGTATAATGCAATGGTGAAGATCAGGAGCTGTCAATGAACATCAGTGAAATGGATTGTAAGGCAAGTCAAAAATCAATTTTTTTGCGATTCAGCACTGTTTCTTTTATAATTGTGCGTCATGCAAAGCTGTACCCAAAAAAGACACCCCCCCCCCCCCAAATAGTACTTTCTTTTGATGGTATTTGATCCCCTCTGGTTATTTTTTACGCTATAAACAAAAATTGACAATTTCAAAAAGTGTATTTTCTCTACCGTTTGATGGATGCAGTCCTCTGATCCATATCAGTAGGGCTATACTGCCCCCCTACAAGAGGCAGTCTCGGAGGGTACACCCCTCTCTTCCTGCATAGGATGTCAGTTTACTGTTTCAGGTGGGCTTCATCTTTTGTTCTGATGAGTCCTATGTTGCCTGGTTTGCTAAGTTTAGCCTTGGGGACTCGTTCTTTTCTGCTGTTCCCACCCCTCATTTTAAAGCACTGCTTTGGGATGTCCCTACTGATATGGATCAGAGGACTGCGTCCGTCAATGAACAATAGAGAACTGGATTTTTACCGGAAAATCCTTTTTTTTTCTCTTATGTTCATTGACGGAAGCAGTACCCGCCCCTCTATTTTGAGTTGGGTTGGTGTTACTTTTCGGACACTGCTTTGATAGAAAACTGACATCCTATGCAGGGGGGGGTGTACCCTCCGGGACTGCCAATAGGCGTAGCCAGAACTTTTTTCGGCCTAGTGTCCTACTCCTATAGGGGGCAGTATAACCCTACTGATATGGATCAGAGGACTGCGTCAGTCAATGAACTTAAGAGAAAAGGATTTTAGAAGTCAATCCAGATTTTTTTTTTTTTACTTTCTGCTATAAAACATCCAGTTGCAAAATCAAATTTTTTTTCAATTTAGGCCAATATGTATTGTGCATATATTTTAGGTGAAAAAAATCCCAACAAGCGTATATTGATTGGTTTGTGCAAATGTTATAGCGTCTAGTAATGGCAGTGAAAAGTGACTTATAGCAATACTGCAATATTGCGGCAGACAAACACTGACACTTGTGCCACTTTTTTGGGGACCAGTGACATTAGTGATCGGTGCTAAAAATGTGCATTGTCACTATGACACTGGCTGGGAAGGGGTGATCGAAGGGTTAACGGTGTGCCTAGCTGGTATTTACTATACAAGTGATCAACCTACAGAGGGCTGAATTTAGACACCCCCGAAAATCAAAGTGAAAAAATTGGTGCAGCATGCTAGTCCATTTTGCTGAAACTTCATTACTTGCATTCAGTAGTTTGGCCCCCACATGCTTGTATACATGCCTGACATCGGGGCATGCTGGTAATGAGGCAACGGATGGTGTGTGTATATGTATGTGTGTGTATATGTATATGTATGTATGTGTGTGTGTGTGTGTGTGTGTGTGTGTGTGTATATGTATATATGTGTGTGTGTGTGTGTGTGTGTGTGTGTGTGTGTGTATATATGTATGTGTGTGTGTGTATATGTATGTGTGTGTGTGTATATGTATGTGTGTGTGTATATGTATGTATGTGTGTGTGTGCAGTGGTAGTCTTGGAGGTGTTTGGGGGTCATTGTGTTAGAACACTGCCCTGCCCTGCGGCCCAGTCTCTGAAGGGAGGGGGGGGGGGGTACATGTTGGCATTCATGGTTCCCTCAATGAATTGTAGCTCCCCAGTGCTGGCAGCCTCAGACCATGACACTCCGCCACCATGCTTGGCTGTAGGCAAGACACTTGTCTTTGCACTCTTCACTTGGTTGCGGCCACACAAGCTCGACACCATCTGAACCAAATAAGTTTATCTTATCGGACAACAGGACATGGTTCAAGTAAATCATGTCCTTAGTCTGCTTGTCTTCACAAAACTGTTATCGGGCTTTCTTGTGCATCATCCATAGAAGAGGCTTCCTTCTGGGACGACAGCCATACGGCCCAATTTGATGCAGTTTGCAGCATCTGGTCTGAGCTCTGACAGGCTGCCCACCCCCTCAAACTCTGCAGCAATGCTGACAGCACTCATACGCCTATTTCCCAAAGACAACCTCTGGATATGACGCTGAGCACGTGCACCCAACTTCTTGTGGTTGATCATGGCGAGGCCTGTACTGAGCGGATCCTGTCCTGTTAAACCACTGTATGGTCTTTGTTATCGTGCTGCAGCTCAGTTTCAGGGTCTTTGCAATCTTCTTATAGCCTAGGCCTTCTTAATGTACAGCAACTTTTTTTTTTTTTTTTTTTCCAGATACTCAGTTTTTGCCATGAGGTGCCATGTTGAACTTCCACTGACCAGTATGAGAGAGAGCAATAACGCCAAACTTACCACACCTGCTCCCCATTCACACCTGAGATCTTGTAACAGTAACGAGTAGCATGACTTCGGGGAGGGAAAATGGCTATTTGGGCCCAATTTGGACACTTTCACTTAGGGGTGTTCTCACTTTTGTTGCCAGCGGTTTAGACAATGGCGATGTTGTTTTGCGGGGGACAGCATATTTACACGGTTATACACGCTGTACACTCACTTTACATTATCGCGAAGTGTCATTTCTTCATTGTCACATGAAAATATATAATACAAGATTTACAAAAGCGTGAGGGGTGTACTCGCTCTTGTGAGATACTGTGTATGTGTATCAGTGCGGTTAGCAAGTGGATATACACTGATTTGGGTTATTTTTCACCAAAGAAATGTAGCCATTTTCATTTTGGCATACATTTATCAAATATTTTATTTTTAAAATGGTATAACCGAAATTCACTTTGCTGTGATTTAAATTCCACCAAAAGAAAGCTCTAGAAAAAAATCTCATAAGGGTACAGTGTTGCATGATCATGCATTTGTCATTCAAAGTGTGACAGCGCTAATGAGCTTAATTGACCTAGGCAGGTAGGGGGTAAAACTGTCTGTCTGGTATTGAGGTGGTTTAAAAATCAACTGGTAATTCAAGACTGGGGATCGAAAAGAGGATTTGTTTTGGGTTATCCTGTCCTTTTATTCTGAGTGGTCTCCCCCATGTGATATAATCCACGTGGTTCATTAAGAAAATAGATTACATATGCATGCTGATGTGTTGAGTCCCTTACAGTGTTTCACTGAATGGGGATTTGTGAACGAAGTGACCTTGATCATAATCTAGCTCTGAGCACAAGAAAAAACAGGGGAAAGGGCCATTCCTTTTTTGGACCTTTAAAACATTGGTACTCCCATCGCCTTTTCACCATGAAACTCTTGATTGAGTTTTAATAAGTTATAGATGGATGTATACATGGATTCCTAAGGGTAGCCACTGCACTCTGTTTGGATTTTTTATAGGTGAGCACTTGGACATTTACCTCCCTCAAATACAAAACTAGTATACAGGCACTCAGTGGGACTCTGGATTTAGTGGTCTGCACTCTTTCATGTGATAGTGTCTTGAGAGAAATGGACTAGACCTCGAAATGCCGATAACCAAACAAAAATGCTGTTTTCATCTACCTCCTCTGCAAGACCAGTAAATGCCTCTATGCTAGTTTTGTATTTATATTCTATTTTGCATTCAGCATGCACATTAATGTATTGTATATGTTTTGATGGGCTTATTCAAATTATTTTATATTAATGGAACTACTTTTATTTCCTTTTTTAAAGGTATGAGATTCTCACCCCAAATTCTATTCCCAAAGGTTTCATGGATGGAAAGCAGGCATGCGTTCTAATGGTAAGATTTAGGATGCATATGATTTAGCATGCTGTAGGTTCTGTAATTTATGCTTTCTATAGTCAATGAAGTGTGTAAAATAAAAAATGCGTGTCTTCTACAGATAAAAGCCCTTGAGTTGGATTCCAACCTTTATCGCATTGGTCAAAGCAAAGTGTTTTTCAGAGCTGGTGTCCTAGCTCACCTTGAAGAAGAGCGGGACCTGAAGATTACAGATGTGATTATTGCCTTCCAGGCCTGGTGCAGAGGCTACTTAGCCAGAAAGTAGGTAACTGTAAAATTGTATTTGCAGTTTGTGTAAGCGATTTTATAATTTTACTCTTCCTAATTAAAGGTTTCAGTAAAATGTGTAGAGTATTTCTAGAACAAAAAATTCTGATCCAGCTAGAGTCATTAGCACAAAAAAACTAAGCGTTTTTGTAAGTGAACAGGACAGAAACAAACTGCCACGCAGAGACTATGTTTTTCCCTTTCAACATAAAACCGAAAACACCATGAGGTTTCCAAATGCAAATACAACAGATCTAATGCCAATTTTTTTGCTTATCTCAGATCAGGCATTTGGGGTTTCTACATTTTTTTCAGGGACCCCCACGCCTGATGACAGTTCACCATAAATGTTTATATGATTGCCTTTTAAAATGAAAACATGAGCACACATTTTATACTTGAGCACCTGCAGTAATGTTCACAAAGCTGAGAAGTCATGTGAGGAAAAGCGATTACACGCAGCTGTTATGGACACAGATTTGTTATAGTAATTACCCTACCTATTGGTAGCAATCCAAAAGGGGTAATTTATTTACTTTTTTATGTACTTAAAAAAAAATCTGTCCAGCAAAACCTGTCAAATGGCATGCATACAGATAGATTGGGTTCTACTATTTGTCATACAGCAGAAGTAAGAGAGAGTTGTCTGTCCCATCACACAACACCATAAATGTAGTTGTACACAGACCCGAGTACAGTGCTTGAGCCCCCTCATAGTATTGCTGTTTCTACTCAGATGCAAAGCCATTGGTCTGTTTAAACTGTCAATTATGAATGCACGCCATGGCAAAACTGCTGTTGAGTATGGCTTATGAAGTTTTTAAAGCCACAATAGAGCTGTGGTACAGGCACCTTGCAAATGTGTTTTTTTTTTTTTTTTTTTTTGCATCAATTTTTCTAGTTCCTTAAGGCCTAGGTTGTACATGGGCAGAAGTTAGAGCTGCTCGATTAATCGTTAAAAGATCGCAATCGCTTGCTTAACTGATGACTCGTTCGGCTGTCAGAGCAGTTCCCCCTGCTCACAGCGGTCAAAGGCAGCCAGCAATATTTATCAGCATTGCTCAGCCACCTGAAAGACGTATATCTGCATAAGATCAACTTCGACAGAAGTCACCTAGGATCTGATGCTGTTCTGATTTGAAGGCTAGCATATTGCCTGGTGTTAAGATGCCTGATTTTCAGCATGGTTACCTAAGAAACATTTTGTGCCTGGTTAATTTTGTAGGTTTTTACTGTAATTGACTTTATGTATGTTTTAACTATATTCAGCTTTGTAATGAGATGGAACTATTTGCTAGACAATTTGTTGAGCAAAAGTATGTTTGCCAGCCATTAGACTAGATCAAAAAGCCCCAGGGTTTTATATATTTGACTATGACCTTTTTGAATTTACCTGCTGCTTATTCTCAGGGCATTTGCAAAACGTCAACAGCAACTCACTGCCATGAAAGTGATTCAAAGGAATTGCGCAGCCTACCTTAAACTCAGAAATTGGCAGTGGTGGAGGCTTTTCACAAAGGTTTGTATTGATTTTTGTTTTAAAAAAAATATAGCATTTCTAATGGCTTTAATTACAAAGTATATGTGAATGCAGACTATTTACAAACCGCACAGGAACACGTGGCACTCCCATGTTTAATTCAAAAAAGTACACGATCGTTAAAAGGTTTGGTGTCACTTGGAGATGTCCTTGTATTTGAAAGAAAAGCACTTTTTTTTTTTTTGGTCCATGAAGAGAACATTAAATTAATCAGAAATACAGTCTAGACATTAATGTGGTAAATGACTATTCTAGCTGGAAATGGCTGATTTGTAATGAAATATCTACTAGGGATGCACCGAAATGAAATTTTTGGCCGAAGCCGAATAATAATGAAATGTTTGGCCGAAGGCCGAATACCGAACGCGGTGTTTCGCATTTTTTCCATTTATTTTGCCAATTTTTTGTCCTCTCTTGTCCTCTCGTGTGTCTCTCTCTCTTGTCCTCTCACTCTCTCTTGTCCTCTCATGTCTCTCTCTCGTGTCTCTCTCTCTCTCTCTCCCTAAATGTTACTGTAGGGAATGGGATTCAGTGCACACTGCAGCCTTTTACCATAGGGTTAATGTTAGTGACACTGTAGGGATTGGGAAGGATGCTGGGAATGGAAATCAGGAAGCATGCAGGCAGCCTTGTAAATTTTAATTGCAGATACAGGGCACTGGGCAGGTCAGGTTTAATGTGGTAACATCAATTACTCAGTGACAGTCAGTCAGTGTCAGTGTGGGCTCGATCAGATTATACAGTGACAGTCTCTCATAGTGGTGGTAGTAGGAGGCTGGAGGTTGACTAGTAGGAGCCTGGAAAGGAGCACAGCCGCATACATACATTACTCACTCGTGCACTGCAGCCCGCCCCACACATTCAGTGAGTCTTACTCTCCTCCCTAGTTTTTTCAATGGCACATTCAGGAAGCCAATCACGCCGTGAGTAGCGGCACAGCGGAACCAATCAGGTGTGCAGGCACGCGTGATTGGTTCGCTGTGCAGCTAATCTCGGCGTGATTGGCTTCCTGAATGTGCCATTGAAAAAACTAGGGAGGAGAGTAAAGCCCCGTACACACACGCAGATCGTCTTCATACAAACGTCTGCGGACGAAAGATCTGCCGATTGTATGCGTGTTAGTATGGTGCCTCCGACAGATGTCTGCACACAATCTGCGGACAAGAGTCTTTCTTGCAAACATGAAAATTTTTGTCTGCAGACACCAGAACGGACAATTGTTTGCCTGTCAGTACAGAAATCAGCCGACAGACCGCAGATTTGCAAGACTGGGCATGCTCAGAAAATAAAAAACACAGGGAAAGTTAACCATTACATGACATCACTTCTGCAGTCAGCTGAAGTCTGCAGACAAAATTCTTGTGCTGTCCTTGTGCTGTCTTTGCACTTTTCAACAGACACCGACATCCCGGGGAGAAAAGATGAACATTTGTATGAAGACGATCTGCGTGTGTGTATGGGGCTTAAGACTCACTGAATGTGTGGGGCGGGCTGCAGTGCACGAGTGAGTAATGGATGTATGCTCACCGGTGAAGTGTCCCGGCTTCACGGAAGTCTGTGAGTCCTCCTCCGAGTCCCTTCCCCCTGTAAATATCGTGACCTCGGCGATATGAATATCGCCTACGGCCACAGAACGATAGTCGATATCATATCGACTATCGTTCAGCCCTATTGTTCGGCACAAAATTATGCGGCCTTTTGACTTATTCGGCCGAATACCGAAAGTGCCATTTTTTTCTATTTTCGGCCGAATAATGTTCGGCCGCCGAATATTCGGTGCATCCCTAATATCTACATAGGTGTACAGAGGCCCATTTCCAGCAACCATTACTCCTGTGTTCTAATTGTGCATTGTTAGCTAATCGTGTTAAATAGCTAATTGATGATTACAAAACCCTTGTGCAATTATGTTAACACAGCTGAAAACTGTTGTGCTGATTAGAGAAGCTATAAAACTGGCTTTCCTTTAAGCTAGTTGAGTATCTGGAGCATCAGCATGGGTTTAATTATACTCTCAAAATGGCCAGAAAAAGCACTTCAACTCGACAGTCTATTCTGAGAAATGAAGGCTATTCCATGCCTGAAATTGCCAAGACACTGAAGATTTCCTACAACGGTGTGTACTGCTCCCTTCAGAGAACAGCACAAAGGGGCTCTAAACCAGAATAGAAAGAGGTGGGAGGCCCAGTGCACAACTGAGCAAGAGGACAAGTACATTAGAGTCTCTAGTTTGAGACGCCTCACAGGTCCTCATCTGGCAGCTTCATTAAATGGTACCCACAAAATGCCAGTCCAAACGGCCACAGTGACGAGGCAACTCCAGGATACTGGCCTTCTAGGCAGAGTGGCAAAAAAAAAGCCATATCGGAGACTGGCCAATAAAAGGAAAATATTAGGATGCGCAAAAGAACGGACATTGGACAGAGGAAGATTGGAAAAGTGTTTTGGACAGATGAATCTTAAGTTTCAGGGGTTTGGATCACACATTTTTGAGATGCAGAACATGTTAACAGATGCTGGAGTGCCTTACGCCATCTGTCAAGCATGGTGGAGGTAATATGATGGTCTGGGGCTGCTTTGGTGCTGGTAAAGTGGAAGATTTGTACAAGGTAAAAGGGATTTTGAATAAGAATAAGGAAGGCTATCACTCTATTTTGCAACGCCATGCCATACCTTGTGGACAGCACTTCATTGGAGCCAATTTCCTCCTACAACAGGACAATGACCCAAAGCACACCTCCAAACTATGCAAGAACTAGGGAAGAAGCAGTCAGCTGGTATTCTGTCTGTAATAGTGGCCAGCGCAGTCACCAGATCTCAACCTTATTGAGCGGTTGTGGGAGCAGCTTGACCACATGGTACGTAAGAAGTGCCCATCAAGCCAATCCAACTTGTGGGAGGAGCTACAGGAAGCGTGGGGTAAAATTTCTTCAGATTACCTCAACAAATTGACAGCTAGAATGCCAAAGGTCTGCAAGGCTGTAATTGCTGAAAATAAAGAAATCTTTGAAAGCAAAGTTTTTAAAGGACAAAATTAAGTTTAAAAAAAAAAAAAAAAAAAAAAACATTCTAGCCTAGTCAATGTCTTGACTATATTGTCTATTCATTTTGCAACTCATTTGATGAATAAAAATGTGAGTTTTCATGGAAAACATGAAATTGTCTGGGTGACCCCAAACTTTTGAACGGTAGTGTAGATATGCTTAAGCCTCTAGGACTAATTCTGAGCCTCCCCCATCCTTTGGCATTCCCTACCCCAATCGGTCTATCTCCAACTCCATATACTTTTTAGGTGAATCCCTGTACACTTTTCTCTTCAGAGAAGCCTATCCTGCCTCCATGCCTCCACCTAACTTTTTTTTTTTTTTTTTCCACCAGCTCATCTCCCAGAGTGATTACCTTTTGTATCATTGGACCCTCCCTTTTAGATTGTAAGCCCTAACAAGCAGGGCCCTCTGATTCTTCCTGGTATGGAATTGGAACTGTCTGCCCTCGCGTTGTAATGCGCTGCACAAACTGGTCTATATAAATCCTGTATGATGGTGTCCTCCATCTATGTGCGGTCATTTCCAAAAAGGCCATCTCTGAAAAGCTGGGAACACAGTGCTCAAAGATGGTTTAATTTTTTTTGTCAAGCCTTTGAATTTAGTGGCTGCAAGAAAAAAAAAATATTTTTACTGGCTAATTCGTTAAGAAAAGCCCAGACACCGGAAATACACATTTAAAGGAGATTGCTGGGAAAGCCAAGTAATATTGCTTTTGAGATTTGTGAAAGTTACTGTGTATCACTATCTGATCTAACCAAAATAAAAATGTAATTGTTTAGGTTAAGCCACTCTTACAAGCTAATAGATTTGATGAAGAGCTGCAATCAAAAGAAGTAGAACTTCAGAAAGTTAAAGAACTTCAAACTGCCTCTGAACAAAAAGTTTCAGAAATGGAACGCCTGCAGATACAGGTGAGCTCCTTGCATCAAAATGTTTGAATAGGCCTCTACATGGCCCTTATGTTTTCCAACATGTTGGCTCCAAAAAAAGCTAAAACCTGACTCCTAATTAGCAAGACCTATTTTTTTTTTATCTGCTTTTTACTTGTTTATTTTGAGACTGACTTTATGTAGATCTCATGTTTTTAATGAACTTGTCGGTTTTAGTACGATCCTGTATTTTGTTTTGCACTAAATGTTTATTGAACATGTCCTTTTTCAGGAAAGGCCTGGAAGAGGTCTCCTGCATTCAAGTAAAGCTTTTGAAAGCCTGTCCTGGGGAAAAAAAAATACTGTTTATGCAAATAACTACTTTACTAAACTGCTTTTTATTTTCCAAGGGCTCAGGTATGGCTACAGTCCTGATAAGTTGGGAAGCTCAGTATTGTAGTAAAAAAAAAATTCGTATGTATATGTAACACTTTTTTTATTCAAAATATAGCATCTAGCCAAGTAAACTCCTGTGATATTGATCTGGTCAGTTAAGTTTATCAGTTTCAGCTGCTTTGATCAATTTAACAGGTGCACTAGATGAGCACCGATGAGACTACCTCCAAACAGAATGGTTTTAAAGGTGAAGGCCACTGACCTTTTCTCTTTAGTTCGTTGACTGAGACAGCTCCTGAATTCTTGGCCATTGGGTTAGCCCTTCCTGTGTTCTTCCTCCTCCTTGTGCTTTCTCCTTTGTCGGCTTCCCTCCTAAGTTGGTGCCCATCTGTCCCCTGTACCGCCCCCCCCCCCCCACCGAAATGGGCTGCATGGTGCTGGGCTGGAGGAGCGGTGGGTGATGCCACTGTCGGCTCCCTTTTGGGGGTGTCTGTACCTGGGTGCTGCTGGGGGGGGTCTCCTCCTGGGGTCTTAACTTTCCGTGGGGACCAGGGTCCCGTGCAGCACCACGTGACCATTTTGCCGTGGTCTCTCTATTCCCAGCTTCGGCGGCCTTGGAGTCTGTTCCCCCCCCAAATAGTTTCAATGGCATAGTTTCCTGTAGTCTGATGCAGTGCTGAGGCTGTGGGGCTCTGGTCCGGTACCTGACCACCTCTTGGCCATAAGCGGGGTCCTTTTTCGGCTGACAAGTGGGAAGGGCTCAAGATCCACCAATAACTGTTATAGTTAGTCAGGTTGAAAAAAGACACAAGTCCATCCGGTTCAACCATAAAAAAAAACAGTATTGAAACATCTACCATACAATCCAATATACACAATCCTATACCCGCTGTTGATCCAGAGGAAGGCGAAAATAAACCCCAGCAAAGCATGATCCAATTTGCTACAGCAGGGGAAAAAAATTCCTTCCTGATCCCCCGAGAGGCAATCTGATATTCCCTGGATCAACTTTACCTAAAAAATTTTAGTACCTATTTATATTATGTACACCTAGGAAAGAATCCAGGCCTTTTTTAAAGCAATCTAGTGAGCTAGCCAGAACCACCTTGGAGGGAGTCTATTCCACATTTTCACAGCTCTTATGGTGAAGAAACCTTTCCGTATTTTGGAGACGAAATCTGTTTTCCTTTTGACGTAAAGAGTGCCCCCTTGTCCTGTGTGTTGACCTTAAAGTGAACAACTCAAACCCAAGTTCACTATATGGACCCCTAATGTATTTATACATGTTGATCATATCCCCCCTTAATCTCCTCTTTGTTGGATTCTCCAGAGACCCTGGAATGGTAAGTCCAAAGTGGGCACTTCTGGTCTGCAGACAAGCCTTCCCCAAATCTGTTTACAGTTCCCAGGAAGGAAGGCAAAGTTTGTCTGATCTTGAATCTCAAGGATCTGAGAAGAGCACGTCAATTCGCGGCGTTACCTTTTGATCTCGCCTCAGCTCCTCGGGTGTTCACAAAAGGTTTTGGCCCAAGTGTTAACTTAGTACCGCAATCCCCGTCTGCCATAACCACCATGTGCCACCTGGACGATCCGCTTCTGCATGTAGTGTCTTCCTCAACTCCAGAAGCCGACTTGGATGTTACGGTGCGCACCCTGCATGAGTTAAGGTGGACACTGAATTTTCAGAAATCGACACTCTCTATTCACAAAGTTGGACTACTTGGGTCTGACGCTGGATTCAGCGTCAGCCCCGGTGTTTCTTCGTCATACAAAACTTCTGAAGTTACAGGATGCGGTTTGGCTCCTGTTGTCCAACCATCAATCATCTCTCGGGACTTGCATGCCAGTGCTGGGGCTGATGGTCTCCATCTTTGAGGCGGTTCCATTTGCACAGTTCCACACCAGACCCTTACAAAGGGAGATTCTGATCAAATGGAACAAGGATCTGCTGTCATTGGACAAACTGATCCTGTGGAGTCGGGGCTCGAGGGAGCCGGTCTCCTATGGTGGCTCTGCTCCCCAGCCCTACGTCTGGGAAAATCTTTTCCTCCCCTGTATTGGACTGTGATTGCCACGGATGCCAGTCTGTCTGGATGGGGAGGTGTCTTGGGAGAGTGTTCCGCCCAAGGTGTCTGAACTCAGGAGAAGTCAAAGTTGCTGATCATCATCTTGGAAATTCGGGTGATCACTTTGTCTCAATGGACGGGTCGTCTGCAGGGATGCCCTGTATGGCTACAATCGGACAGTGCTATAGCTGTGGCATATGTCAATCAAGGAGGCACAGAGTGCCCTGGCGGCACGGAAAGTGTCCGGCATCTTGAGGTGGGCAGAACAATATGTTTCGGCCCTCTCTGCTGTGCACATTTTGGGGTTAGAGGATTGGCAATCGGACTTTCTCAGTCGGCAGACGTTTGATACAGGAGAATGGTCTCTTCACTTAGAGGTATTTCATCAACTGTCTTCGTTGGTCCCCCAATGTGGACCTGCTGGCTTCCCATCTCAACAGGAAGGTGCAGAGATTTGTGTCAAGGTCTTGGGATTCTCTGGCCGCCCCTTGTGGTCAGTATCGTCTGTTGCACTTTTTGTCCAATACAACTTCTGTTGAGACTGCTACGCGGAATCGAGGTAGAAGGAATTCCAGTCATTTTGGTGGCACCAGACTTACCTTGCTTGCACCAGTGGCCGGACAGTTGATTGTGCTTGGGAGGGATAGGATCTGGTGGGAGCAACTGCCAGGGCCCCCCATCCTTCCTGGATCTGTCCTGAGACCTGGTCCCCTCCCATTCTAGGTCCCTTTATGCCTACCGTGCCACCAGTTTTGTTGTAGTCTGTTTCTATACATGGTGGCCATGTTTGTGTAGTCCGGCAGCCATTTTTTGGTGGTTTACCATTGCAAATAGTGGTGGCCCTCACAGTGAAGCCCTGTGGGCGGTGGGAGCCCCTCCTTATCCCCTGGTGCTGCCTCTTGGCTCATTTACCTTCCTGATCGCAGCATGTGTAGAGCAGAATTTTCTGGTGCTTGCAGGTGTCAGCGAGTGAATCTGGTGGGGGTCCTCTCCCTCTCTGCTGAGTATCGCTCTGTGCCTTGTGCTTCGCGACTGGGTTGTGCTGCCGCCAGCACGCTGGGGATTGTCGCTTAGCAGTGTGAGACACTTTTGTGGCGTCCCCCTGGTGACTCATGGAGTCCTTCCAGCACGTTTCCCCAGCTGATGCCCTCTGAAGCTGCAGGGCCCTCTGGGTCCCAACCATCCATCCATGCATGCACTGACGGCGGTCCTGGAGTCTTTTGTGTCCCAGGTGGAGGTGACTTGTGGAGGACGGGCTGGCAAAAAGCGCCACCCCCCCCCCCCCTGTCTCATCAGATCCTGAATCTGATTCGGCCGCTGAGGGCGTGTGGCTTATGTCAATCACAAAGTGCCTTCGGCGGCTCTGGAGGTAGCCAGCATCCTTGGTTGGGCAGAACGGTTTGTTCCAGCTCTCTCCGCCATGCACATTCCCAGGGTGGAAAATTGACAGGCGGATTATCTCAGTCGGCAGGCGTTGGACCAAGAGGCGTGGTCCCTTTTTTTTATCTGGAGGTGTTTCATCAGCTGTGTGTTCGGTGGGGGCCCCCCGAGGTCGATCTCTGTTCAACAGAGGTGCAGAGGTTTTTGGCTCATTCGAGAGATCCTCTGGCGGATGCCACAGACGCCCTGGTGGCCCCGTGGGATCAGTATCGTCTGATGGATTTGCGCCTTTCCTCATCTCAAGCTTCTGCCAAGACTTCTACGCAGGATCGAGGCAGAAGGGATTCCGGTCATCTTGGTGGCTTTTGACTGGCCTCGCCAGGCCTGGTACACTGACCTGGTGCTGTTGGTCGCTGACATTCCTTGGAATCTTCCTCTCCGAGGATCTGCTGTCCCAAGGATCGATCGTCAACCCTGCTTTACAGCTGGCTTTGACGGCTTGGCTGAACGCCAGGTGCTAAAGGATAGAGGTTTATCGGAGTCGGTGATTCCTACTGTTAAAAGCTTGGAAATCTACTTCTAGGAGGATCTACCGTCGTATGTGGAAGACGTACATTGCGTGGTGAGTCTTTTAGGATTCATACTTGCTTTTCCTCGGTGCCTCGGATCTTAACCTTCCTTCAACAGGAGATTGAACAGAAATTGGCCTTGTGTACCATCAAGGGCAAGGTTTCGGCTTTGGTTTTTTTCCAGCAACCTTTGGCCACACCCTCCCTGGTGCATACTTTTCTTTAGGGTGTCCGACATTTGGTTCCTCCAGTGCGGGCTCAGTTGCCTCCATGGGATCCTAAGTTGGTGCTTTCAGCTCTACAAGCCTCCCTTTGAAAATATTCAGGAGATTACCCTGCTTTCGCTGTCCCAGAAGATGGCCATTTTGGTGGCTATCACCTCTGCATGCAGGGTGTCGCAACTGGCGGTGTTATCCTGTCCACCTTATCCGGTAATTCACAAGGATAAGGTGGTGCTTCGCCCCAGTCTGTCATTCCTAAGGTGGTCTGAATTTTATTTGAATGAAGAAATTGTGTTGCCTTCCTGTGTCCCAGGCCTAAACATCCAAAGAACATTGC
Source organism: Pelophylax lessonae (assembly GCF_965119305.1). Taxonomy (NCBI): domain Eukaryota; kingdom Metazoa; phylum Chordata; class Amphibia; order Anura; family Ranidae; genus Pelophylax; species Pelophylax lessonae. Next base: position 142,694,467 of record NC_138775.1, on the reverse strand, counting down.
CTTGCATGTGATCTGGGCAATTAGGGTGTACCTGGCAGCTACGGAGTCTTTCAAGAAGTCAGACTCTATTTGTGCTAACTGATGGCCCTCGCAAAAGGGTTGTCTGCTGCTTCTTTGACCATTTCCAGATAAATCAGAAAGACGGGGTTCAGGCCTATTCCATTGGGGGTCAGGTTCCTCCTTTCCCTGTCAAGGCGCACTCTGGCGCTTTAGTGTCTCCTGGGCCTTCCATTAAGTGTCAGTGACGCAGGTTTGCAAGGCGGCCACCTGGTCGTCAGTGCACACTTTTTTTTTTTTACAAAGTTTTATAAAGTGGATGTGTTGGCATCTGTGAGTGCTTCCTCTGGCCGCAAGGTTTTGCAGGCTGCGATTTAATAGGACCTGATCCCCTTTTGAGGGTGTATTTTCTTCAGGTGGGTTCCATTTGTTTTGCTTGAGCCCCTGTTACCTGGTTGGCTGTTTTAGCCTTAGGAATTATGCTGTTTCCCACCCCTAATGTTGAAGAATGGTCAAGAATTGACAGCTGTGTCCAATGAATGAAAGAAAAGGGGATTTTTGACTTACCGTAAAATCAATTTCTCTGATGTTCATTGACGGACACAGCACCCACCACTCTGTGGAGTGATAGTTCTCCTGACACTGCTTTTAACAAAACTGAGTGACTATAGCAGGGAGTGATAATATACCCCCTGGGTTTTTTTTTTCCTGCCTAGTGTCCTATTCCTGTAGGGGGCAGCATAACCCAATGTTAGAAATGAGAAGAGATGTTGTCCGTCAATGAACATCCGAGAAATAGATTTTTACGGCAATTCAAAAAATCCCATTTTTTTTTTCCCCTTTCCTTACGCTTTTTTTCTTCTTCTTACTGTTACTAGTTTAACATTTGGCTAGGGTCAGTGTCACAATGGTAGCATGAGGTGATGCCTAGACCCTTTAGAAGTTGCACAGGCAGTCCAACTCCTCCAGGATAGCACATTAATATGTGCCATTGCCAGATTTGCTGTCTCCCAGCACAGGCAAGTGCATGGAGGAGATTCCAGGAGACAGGCAGTTACTCTAGGAGATAACCCATCAGCAGGACCAGGATGAGCACTACCAGAGCCCTACGAAATGACCTCCATCCAGCAGGCCACTGGTGTGATTGTCTCGGACCAAAAAAATCAGACTTCATCAGGGTGGCCCAAGGGCCTGACATCCTCTAGAGTGGGCCCTGTGCTCACTGCCTGGCACTGTGGAGCTCGATTTGCTATGGAACACCAGAATTGGCAGGTCAGCCACTGGCGCCCTATGCTTTTTATAGATGAGAGCAGGTTCACTCTGAGCACATGTGACAGACGTAGGGTCCTGTAGAAGCTGTGGAGAACTTTATGCTGCCTGTAACCTCTTTCAGCATGACCGGTTTGGTGGTGGATCAGTGATGGTCTAAAAAGGCATATCTAATGGAGGGAATAAATAAAAATATCTGCGCTTGGTAAAAAAGCTAAATGGAGGCGGCCAGCACCAATAGGTAAGATTGTAACTCAATAAAATAGTAAAACGGGGTGCAATGCCAAAAATACCAATCCTCAGTCCAATAAAGGAATGTCCATAAATAGAATAGGCGATTTCCCCCCCCCCCCCCAAACACCAAATGCTTGCTAATCTTGAAAGCACACGTCGCCACTGTGTCGGAAGAAAAGATCCTGCTTACCAGAGAGTAATGACCCTCAAGTCAGAGTGGTCAAAACGAGTGTGTGAAAAGCCCATGAGCTCAATCTGCATTTGGAGCGGATTGACCCTGTATCCTCAATGCTAGCAATCGATTCACCTCTTCTCCAAAAACTAGGCAGATCGCACACCAACAGGCAATCAAACCCACCTGTCCCGCAGTCTGTGACCGTCTCCTGATGACCCCCAGCAGGCAGAATTGCAGTTTGTATGTTGGGTTATATATGGTGATCTTGTCAGTACCTGGGTGACTTCTGTTTCCTCCTCCCTCACACTGTCAGTGTTCTGAGCTGTCATTCTTAGGACACTGCCTTGGTGGGCCATACAGGCCAGGACTCCCAAGTCCACCCGCTACATTGAGCAAAGAGGAAATGCATCACTGCTTACTGGAGAAAGAACTAGAAGTAGGCTGTTGCAAGACCAGTGCCTGGAGAAATACAAGGCATAGCTGCCAGCGATCTTACAAATGTGAAATCACTGAGAATTAAGGGTTAATTTAGAAATAAACAGGCTTTCTCTTTCGTTCACTGACGGACACAGTTCCATGTCTTCTTAGACCCTTGGGCTTATGCTGCTCTCTTTAGGATTAGGACTAGGCAGAGAAAATTTTGGGTTACCCCCCTGAGGCAGTTCGAGGGGGTATACCATCACTTCCTGCTATAGGACTTTTGTTTGTTTTTTTGTTTTTTTTATGCCAAGTCAGGAGTAAGGACCTGCTTCCCTGCTGGGAACTGCTGTCCTGGCATTTTTCCTTTTTTGAATGGAATCTTTTTCTTTTCGGTTTTTTCTGTTCCTGTGTGAACTACAATCAACAGCTGGGCTGGGCGATGCACTGGATATCCTAGATCCTTATGGTCTTCCCAGTCCTGTGAACGCGATCCAACTATTAGCTCCGCGCTAGGTTGGCCGCGACATAGCCCCACTGGATGGGGGCTGACCGGCGAGTGAAACGCCTTGCGAGGTCGCCCTGGTCACAACAGCAGTCACGATCAGTCGCAGTGTACCTCGCGTTTCTCTCCCCCCCTCGCGTTTCTCTCCCCCCCCTCGCGTTTCTCTCCCCCCCTCGCGTTTCTCTCCCCCCTCGCGTTTCTCTCTCCCCTCGCGTTTCTCTCCCCCCTCGCGTTTCTCTCCCCCCCTCGCGTTTCTCTCCCCCCTCGCGTTTCTCTCCCCCCTCGCGTTTCTCTCCCCCCTCGCGTTTCTCTCCCCCCTCGCGTTTCTCTCCCCCCTCGCGTTTCTCTCCCCCCTCGCGTTTCTCTCTCCCCCCCTCGCGTTTCTCTCCCCCCCTCGCGTTTCTCTCTCCCCCCCTCGCGTTTCTCTCTCCCCCCCTCGCGTTTCTCTCTCCCCCCCTCGCGTTTCTCTCTCCCCCCCTCGCGTTTCTCTCTCCCCCCCTCGCGTTTCTCTCTCCCCCCCTCGCGTTTCTCTCTCCCCCCTCGCGTTTCTCTCTCCCCCCCTCGCGTTTCTCTCTCCCCCCCTCGCGTTTCTCTCTCCCCCCTCGCGTTTCTCTCTCCCCCCTCGCGTTTCTCTCTCCCCCCTCGCGTTTCTCTCTCCCCCCTCGCGTTTCTCTCTCCCCCCTCGCGTTTCTCTCTCCCCCCTCGCGTTTCTCTCTCCCCCCCTCGCGTTTCTCTCCCCCCCCTCGCGTTTCTCTCCCCCCCCTCGCGTTTCTCTCCCCCCCCTCGCGTTTCTCTCCCCCCCCTCGCGTTTCTCTCCCCCCCCTCGCGTTTCTCTCCCCCCCCTCGCGTTTCTCTCCCCCCCCTCGCGTTTCTCTCCCCCCCCTCGCGTTTCTCTCCCCCCCCTCGCGTTTCTCTCCCCCCCCCTCGCGTTTCTCTCCCCCCCTCGCGTTTCTCTCCCCCCCTCGCGTTTCTCTCCCCCCCCTCGCGTTTCTCTCCCCCCCCTCGCGTTTCTCTCCCCCCCCTCGCGTTTCTCTCCCCCCCCCTCGCGTTTCTCTCCCCCCCCCTCGCGTTTCTCTCCCCCCCCTCGCGTTTCTCTCCCCCCCCTCGCGTTTCTCTCCCCCCCCCCCCCCCTCGCGTTTCTCTCCCCCCCCCTCGCGTTTCTCTCCCCCCCCTCCTCCCTAGTGCGGTTTCCCCTGCATTGGTCGTCCTCACCTTCCCCCTGTCCCCTCCCATAGTGCCCTTTTGGGGTGGGGGCTAAATTTGTACTGGGCCGAAGGGCGGTGAGTGTGCCGCTGGCGGCTCCCTTTTTAGGGGTTCCTGCACTTTTGCGCGGGGGGTCCTCTGGTGGGCTTCCCTGGGGTCCAGAGTTCTGCGTGCCGCCGTCATTTTGCTGTGGATGGTTTTCACTAGCCTTAGCGACCAGGTTTGTGTAGTCCGGCAGCCATATTTTGGGTTTCCCTTTTGTAATCTAAAGCGGCGGCCATTTTCTTGTAGGGCAGTGATGTGCAGCGGGGGCCTCTAGTGTCAGCGTTGGCTCTTCCTCTTTGATCAGTGTGGCAGGCTGTTTGGCGCTCTCCAGCTCTGGGGTGGTGAGTCTCTGTGGGTATACAATCCTTGCTCTGCTATATACAGGTCCTTCTCAAAAAATTAGCATATTGTGATAAAGTTCATTATTTTCTGTAATGTACTGATAAACATTAGACTTTCATAGATTTTAGATTCATTACACACAACTGAAGTAGTGCAAGCCTTTTATTGTTTTAATATTGATGATTTTGGCATACAGCTCATGAAAACAAAATTCCGATCTCAAAAAATTAGCATATCATGAAAAGGATCTCTAAACGAGCTATTAACCTAATCATCTGAATCAACTAATTAACTCTAAACACCTGCAAAAGATTACTGAGGCTTTTAAAAACTCCCAGCCTGGTTCATTACTCAAAACCGCAATCATGGGTAAGACTGCCGACCTGACTGCTGTCCAGAAGGCCATCATTGACACCCTCAAGCAAGAGGGTAAGGCACAAAGAAATTTCTGAACGAATAGGCTGTTCCCAGAGTGCTGTATCAAGGCACCTCAGTGGGAAGGCTGTGGGAAGGAAAAAGTGTGGCAGAAAACGCTGCACAACGAGAAGAGGTGACCGAACCCTGAAGAAGATTGTGGAGAAGGACCGATTCCAGACCTTGGGGGACCTGCGGAAGCAGTGGACTGAGTCTGGAGTAGAAACATCTAGAGCCACCGTGTACAGGCGTGTGCAGGAAATGGGCTACAGGTGCCGCATTCCCCAGGTCAAGCCACTTTTGAACCAGAAACAGCGGCAGAAGCGCCTGACCTGGGCTACAGAGAAGCAGCACTGGACTGTTGCTCAGTGGTCCAAAGTACTTTTTTCAGATGAAAGCAAATTTTGCATGTCATTCGGAAATCAAGGTGCCAGAGTCTGGAGGAAGACTGGGGAGAGGGAAATGCCTGAAGTCCAGTGTCAAGTACCCACAGTCAGCTGCTGGTGTTGGTCCACTGTGTTTTATCAAGGGCAGGGTCAATGCAGCTAGCTATCAGGAGATTTTGGAGCACTTCATGCTTCCATCTGCTGAAAAGCTTTATGGAGATGGAAGATTTCATTTTTCAGCACGACCTGGCACCTGCTCAGTGCCAAAACCACTGGTAAATGGTTTACTGACCATGGTATTACTGTGCTCAATTGGCCTGCCAACTCTCCTGACCTGAACCCCATAGAGAATCTGTGAGATGTTGTGAAGAGAAAGTTGAGACGCAAGACCCGACACTCTGGATGAGCTCAAGGCCGCTATCGAAGCATCCTGGACCTCAGCAGTGCCACAGGCTGATTGCCTCCATGCCACGCCGCATTGAAGCAGTCATTTCTGCAAAAGGATTCCCAACCAAGTATTGAGTGCATAACTGAACATAATTTTTTAAAGGTTGACTTTTTTTGTATTAAAAACACTTTTCTTTTATTGGCCGGATGAAATATGCTAATTTTTTGAGATAGGAATTTTGGGTTTTCATGAGCTGTATGCCAAAATCATCAATATTAAAACAATAAAAGGCTTGCACTACTTCAGTTGTGTGTAATGAATCTAAAATATATGAAATATCAGTACATTACAGAAAATAATGAACTTTATCACAACATGCTAATTTTTTGAGAAGGACCTGTACAGCGCTGCGGGTCCGCTAATTATGGTGCTCAGAGCAAGGTGCGGGTTTTTTTTAAACCTTTTTGTGCACAATGCGGCTTCGATTTAACCATGGAGCCCCAGGAACATGTATCACCACTTGACCCACTGCTTGAAGCTGTGGGGCCCTCTGGGTCTGTCTGCCCTGGCGGCCATGACGGCAGCCCGGCAGTCACTTATGTCAAAAGTTGATAGGGCCCTGCAAAGGCGGCCTAGCAAGAAGCGCCCCCCACCTTCATCTGTATCCTCTGCCTCCTCAGTCTGAGGTGGATTTGGCTGCCGCAGACGCGAGTCAGCCCACTGGATCTGTGTCCACGCACTGAGTGCTCGAACGGTGAGGATGAATCCTCCTCTGCAGCCACGCATGAAAACGTTGGTGGAGGCATTGATTGATTGGGTCAGTGCGGGAAACTTTAGTTGGAGGATTCAGCGGAGTTGGCAAAGTGACTAAGGTGTTCCCTTTTCCTGCCTATTTTGACGAGATTGTCAGCAATCAGTGGGTGTGGCGGTGTTGGGTATCAGACCCCTGGTTTTCTCATCCAACTCGTGACCAAGGACCAAGCAATCTCATACCCTGCCGTCACTTGCGTAACAATGCCACTCAGCTGCACCTGGCACAAAGATTTTTCCAGCTTGCAGGACCACAATCTAGATGCCAGTAGGCTGAGTGCGATTGTCAGCGGGCCAATTAAACAACCCTTTCTCTGCCACCACCGCTACGTTTGAGCCCAGCGGACGCTCATAATTTTAGAAATACCAATTATGACTTTAGAATAATCATCTGTAACACGCGCTGTCACCGCAAACAGGAATGTCCAGAGGATTTATTCTAGACAGTAGCGCTCTTCAAGAGACGGGTTCTTTGGTTAGTTTGCGTTAAGAGCTAAACAAAATTAACACTTTTCAAAATAAGGTTTAATTATAAAAAAGGTTAAAATTGGTGCAAATAAAAATATTTACAGAAAAATGGGTTACAAAGAAAATAGAGACACAATTCAGCAATTTAGAAAAACGAGATAAAGAATTGAAATAAGAATACTTGCAGTCAATGTCCTTGTATTAGCATTTCAGAAGCTGAGCCGGTTCTCAAAGTGCTAGGTAGATGTTTCTTCTTTGATGTTACAGGAGAACTGAGAACTGATCTGCTTCTCTCCTTTTTTTTTTTTTTTTTTCTCTCTGAGACCGCAGGGGGTGTCACCAGAGGTCCTTGACCAATAAACACAGTGGCCATGGGCGGCCCTAAGGCTCAGACAACCGCCCGTTTTAGACAGATTTATAACATAATTCATATCTTCCAATATCTACCAGCTGCCTTCTAGAAACTGATAGATTATTGTGCGTCATTGAATGAAACCTCCATAGATACCAGACACGGATTATCTCCAAGTAACCTCTGACCCGTAAGGCATCTGACAGCTAGCTTGTCTTCCATAGGAGCGAACATGATCATGTATCATTTTAATTCGATCGGTATTTTATTTCTCATCCAAATATATACTTTGTTCATGTGTCATGTTCCTGTCTGCATTTATGAATTGGGTATAAATTGTTAGATGTATGGGTACATCTCTAATTGAACAGTTGTCTGAGGAATTTACAAATCAGCTCTGGTTAGCCCTAATGAACGTCTGCTCCGTTTGACCCGGCCTGTCCTGTCCTACACATCTGTCAGGCTTCCTGCTGATAAGGTGTTCTTTGAAGCTCTGCATACTAACATTAATTGGGGTGGGGGCTGGTGAATGTGTGACCCTTTATGGGTTAAAAACTGTCATGGCTGAGCTCTGAGACACAATGGTTGCCTGCGACAGCTTTTCAGGATAACCATCGCAGGATACCATTACAGTGGGGTTCTCCCGAAACGCATGGTTGGAATACCTAAGCTTTTCGCTAGGAGATCCCTTTTGAGGAGTGTCTCCTGAAGAAGCGAACGGTTCCACCATCGGAATCTCAGGTTTCCAGGCTATATAAGGGCACACTTTTGCCAGTGGAGGATTCTCCAGGATCCTGTGGACAAGAGAGCTAAGGCTCTGGTCCATTACGTTTTTTACAGTGCCAGGTTTTAATGTTGAGGCCGGTGTTTGCTAACACCTAGGTATCCCAGGCCTTAATGGAATGGGCAAATCAGGAGGTAAGAGTACATTACTTCTGCAGGTTGCTAGGGGCAAGGAACCTCGTCGTAAACTTGGTCTTTTTTTTTTTTTTTTTTTTTTTTTTCTTCTCTCCTCTGCTCACAAGCTGCCCTTTCATCCGTCTGGTTTGCAGGAAAAGGGTTCAAGATCCACCCATAACTTTGTGGGTGGCTCCAAGAGACCCTGGAATGGTAAGTCAAAAGCAGGCACTACTGGTTCCGCAGACAAGCCTCCCTCAGCATGAAGGGGTTCCCCCACCCACATCTGGGGTGGGGGGACGTCCTTGCTGCTTTCTGGACCCATGGACCTTGCTCATTCAGGACAAATGGGTACACGAGTTGGTTCGGCTACCAAGATCGAGTTTTGGTCTTTGCCTCTGGCAGAGTTCTTTCCTTCCAACTTGTGCCTCTCACGATTGGCTGCAGGACCTGTTAGAACAAGGAGTCATTGTGCCAGTTCTAGAGTTGGAACATTTTTCAATGTTTTTATTCAAATCCGGTTACTGCTACCAGGAAGCAAGGTACCGTTTGCCCAATCTTGGACTTCCAAGGCTCTGAAACTACTTTGTGCGGGTTCAGAAATTTCAGATGGTGTCCATCTGCACAGTAGTGTCTTTCCTTCATCAAGAGGATATTCTGGCTTCTAGCGATCTCAATGACGCTTACTCTAATATTCCAATATATGTCAGGCATCAGTGTTTTTTTCTTTTTGCCGTTGGCAAGGAGCATTTCAATTTGTGGCATTACCTTTTGGTCTCGCCATTCCTTTTGAGTCTCGTTTGTTGGAGTTTCTGCAACTAGGTGTCAACGTTTGGCTCTGGGCACCCTCAAGGGCCATATTTCCCACAAAGGCCCTTGACGGCGAAGTCCTTGGTTCACACTTTTGTGCAGGGAGTTCGCTATCTGGCTCCTCCTCTGCAATCCATGGTAGCCGTGGGATCTCAATTTGGTACTGTTGGTACTTCAAAAGCCTCCTTTTGAAAACATTTGTGAACTTTTGCTCACTCTGCAGAAGGTGGCCTTTTTGGTTGCTATTACTTCTGCGCATAGGGTGTCAGCTGCGTTGTCCTGTCAGTCACCCTAACTGGTGGTTCACAGGGACAAAGTGGTGTTACGACCCTGTCAGTTGTTCCTTCCTAAGGTTGTCTCAGAGTTTCATTTAAATGAAGATATTGTGTTGCCGTCCTTATGTCGAAGCCGAAACATCCTAAAGAAATTGCTCTATAGTACATTCCTTGGATGTAGTTAGGGCAATTCGGGTTTACCCAGTTGTGACTGAGTCGATTCGGAAACCCAATTCTTTGTTCCTCCAGATGGACCTCGTAAGGGGCAGGCCGCATCTGCTGCGACCATTTCCAGATGGATCAGGCAGGATGTGGTGCAGGCCTATTCTATGAAGGGTCAGGTTCCTCCTTTCCCTGTCGAAGCGCTATCTACAAGTGCGCTTAGTGCCTTCTGCCATCAGGCGTCAGTGGTTCAGGTGTGCAAGGCGGCTGCGTGGTCATCTGTACACACGTTCACAAAGTTTTAGGTGGATGTACTTGCATCTTCAGATGCTGCTTTTGGCTGCAGAGTTTTGCAGGTCGTGGTTGCAGAGGCTCCTGCCTTTTTGAGGGTGTATATATTTTTTACTTTTTATTTATTTTTTTTTCCTGGTTGAGCTGGTTGACATGGAGCTGTGTCTGTCAGTGAACGAAAGAAGTGGATTTTTGCCTTTCTATAAAATCCTTTTCTCTGAGGTTCACTGACTGACACAGCACCCACCTGTCCTGTAACAGGAAGTGAAGGTATATCCTCTGGGTCTGCCTCAAAGGTGTAGCCAAAATTGTTTCCGCCTAGTCCTACTCCAGAAGAGAGCAGCATAAGCCCAAGGGTCTAAGAAGACATGGAGCTGTGTCAGTCAGTGAACCTCAGAGAAAAGGCTTTTACGGTAAGACAAAAAAACAGCAACTGAGTGAACCAGAAGATGGAATAACATTCAGTGAAGGTAGGCAAGCAGCAATAATGACACGTTAAAAGGTTTTGCCTGGAGTTCTGGTTTAAAGTAGGTAACTGTCTATTTCGACATTATACAAATCTAAAGGCTTGTGAATAAATACTGACGTTTAGCACAACAGGTGTTCGACCCAACAGTGAACCATGTATAGGCAGTGTTCATCACTAACAGATCTTTCCAGGTCATCGATCGTAGGCTGTTAAAGCATATTATATATTCACATTGTAAATGTTTAAATCATTTTTCTGGTTTTAGCTTCAACAAGAAAAGATGCAACTGCAAGAACAGCTACAAGCAGAGATTGAACTATGTGCGGAAGCAGAGGAAATCCGAGTTCGTTTAGCAGCTAAAAAACAAGAATTGGAAGAAATCTTGCATGATTTGGAGTCTCGGGTGGAAGAAGAGGAAGAAAGATGTCAACTTTTGCAGACGGAGAAGAAGAAAATGCAGCAAAATATTGGGGTATGCCAGATGTGATTTGACTTTTTAACATTTTTCTACAGCATGAATTCTTGATGGAACTCTCCTGTAAAGCCCCTTTCACACTTGTGCAACCTAAAAGCCGTGCAGTTTTTTATATTTTTTTGGCTGTACTTTAAGCAATGCCCATGTCTGTGGACCTCAGGACCTCAAAACCTATCTGACCAAAGTAATTCAGAAACTACTTTGAAGTCGCACAGATATGAACAGCACTCATTGGAAATGATGAATTACGACTTGTCATGCGACTTTGCAGTCCCAAATCGCAGGACAAGTCGCATAAGTGTGAAAGGGGGCCTTTAAAGCTTGATTACTGGGTTTAAAGGGTAACTACACTTTCATGGGGGAATAAATGGCAAAGAAAAAGAGTATACAGTTGCGACACAAGTCGTATTGTAATTGAATGTTGTTAAAAATGACCTTTACTTTTTAATCTGCAATTTTCTGAAAATGCAATATTGCTGCTACCTAGGGCTGTTCTGTACACAGAATGTGTACTGACCACACCCCAGAAACATTTCCTGCTTGTGTGATTGGCTCACCAATTTTCCCAGAATTCTGCCTTAGATAAAAGTCAGATTTCTGACATCCCCTGAAACAAATGTCATTTTTGATGAGATACTCCCAATAGGAACACATCTAAAGAATGCAGGCCCATCAGCTTTCCTCATTAGTGCTCTGCAACTGCCACAGTTGGTTGGCAATTATAAAACCCCTCCCATTAGACCCACTCGGCACAGAACAGAGGAACAAACATGGATTTCTTCAGAATAACAAAAGGTTGGAATCTGCACCAAGTTTGTCAAAATATTTGTAATGTATACAGATCACTCGCAGGGAATTATTTTATTTATTTTTTCTCTACAAAAGTTGTTACCCTTTAATTGTACACATGGATATGAGATGACAGCTGTTGGAGCAAGCAACAATTTACCATTGGATTTCTTCCGAAAAAAAACTGCATGCTTCTAGGGGAGAGACAGTTGGTTAAGGGAATCAAGAGAAACCGATTTGTTTCCTCAAGTCACCTGCCACTCTGTTCTGCCACCTTTCATTAGAATTTGCTTGTAAGCTTGACATGGGGGAAAAAAGTGGATGAAGGTGGAATGCTGCCCTTAGTGATTTTGAGGTGAATAAATGTGAAAAGTATATAAAGTGCGCTATCCTAGAAGATGCAATTGTGACATTGCATAACTTCAATGAAGAGAAAATATAAAAATAAATGAGGAAAGTGTGATAAATGCATAAAAAAATATAATACACAAATAATATAGACATGGTGGGGAGAGAGGAGGGGCTAAAAGGCACTTAAGGGTACTGTCTAATCAATAGTATAGGAAAACAGGATAAAATTTAAAAAAAACATACATTTTTATTACGCACAACATTTTTTATAAATATAATTGCAAAGTGTACACAGACAATACATCGTAAAACTGTTTATGTAGATTAGGACAGCTAAATTGTATATTGTACACAGACTACATCAAGCATGAGCCCTCACTGACTCGGTAGCATGGTAAGATGGGTGTAGCTGCTAAGATGCCCAGAATGCCTAACATGTTTCGCGACGGCACCTGAAAGTGGGGAAGGGTAGGAACTCTGCTTTAAGGCCAATGTCAGATGAGTGATTCTTTAGCAACACGACAGTCACTAAGGTGCAGCAAACAACCGTAACTTTCGCACTAGCAAGGGAGACCTCTTGTATTTCCAGTCAGCAGGACAGGTGAAGGATGTAGTCAACGGAAAGTTCTTAGTGATGGCTGTTATCAGGTTTGCTTCAAACAACTGAATGACCCAAGTGCTCACTCGAATGGGAATTATAGGCGTGCTGCTCTCCTCGGGGAAACTCAAGGACTGAAATCACAAAAAGGAGGCGCAAGCACCTAGTGCATTACCCTTGGACACCTTTAAAATTTATTTAGAATGCCAAAAACATACTTCCAAACCTGAAGAGTAAAAATCTCAATGTATGGACCAGCTCTGAGGAAGGGAACGTGTCTTCTGAAACGCGTCAGCCGTCCTAACATGGGGATAGGCCCTTCCACGTCGAGGTGGACTTATTTTATGCAATTTTTACTCTTCATGTTTGAGTGTTTTTGGCATTTAAAATAAGGTTTAAAGGTGTCCAAGGGTAATGCACTAGGTGCTTGCAAGCCTCCTTTCTTTTATGATCAGGTTTGCTTGCCTGACATGGCCTGAAATGTTTTGAGTTTATGCATGTCTAACTAATTTCTGTCAGGGTCATGTGAATAAATAAAGCTGCAAGTGTGTACGCGCTACGCTATTACCATTTGTTTGAGTAATCCCGGTCTGTGAAATGTTTTTTCTGATTTGACGATTGCTGAAAACACATCAATGAATCATAAACAAAAGTCCATATAATTGTGAAAGTGCTAGTCTCCTACAACTTGTGATGTATATCTAGAGAGATGGAAATCTCTTGGGTAAGTGCTGCAAAACATGCAGGTAGAAAACACCATGAATCCCTTTTGGGCAAACTTTCTTCTCACTGTATTGACCCCCAAGACAAAGGTCCAATATGCGCTACAATAAGACTCCTTTTCCTTCAGAACCCCAGCAGCTTAGGTGGTTGGATGGACATTTCAGTGTGTGTTTACATTTTTTTTTTTTTTTTTTATATTTCTTTATTAAATTTTCCAGGTAAAAAATTATTTACAACACTCCAATCGCTGGAGAATTTTTTCATATACATTTTACACATATTACCTTTTATCCCTTTTTTTTTTTCCCCCCCTCCCTTCCTTATCCCTCCCCCCCCCCCGTCTCTTCTTATCATTCGACTCCTATTATTTCTCTGTATTCCCTTGTGTCCTTAAACTCTTGCCACTCATCCCAAATCTCCTCTTCATTCCCCTGTTCTTCCTCCTCCCAGGTCCTCAGCTGCTCCAACTTTCTTATTTTCTCTACTTTTAACAGCCATTCTTTCCTGGAGGGGGCCTCTTCTTTTTGCCAATTAAAGGGAATCAAGCTCTTAGCTGAGTTTAATAAGTGAGGGAGTAATGTTTTTTATATTGTTTCACTGACATATGGGTTCCATGAAACATGCATTTCCAAGGATCCAAGGGAATATCTATTTTAGTAATTTTACTTATTAATTCTATAACTTCACTCCAGAATACTTTAATTTTTGGGCACTCCCACCATATATGGGCTATAGTCCCTACCATCTGACATCCCCTCCAGCAAAGTCTTGAACTCTCTACCTGAATTCTTCCCATCTTATCAGGAGTGTTGTACCACCTTGTGATCAATTTATAGTTCATCTCCTCCGTGTTGGTGTCTATCGCGGATTTATGTACTAATTGAAGGCTCCTATCCCACTGTTGTTACTACACGGGCCGAGGTCTCTTTCCCATTTTTCTTTTAATGTTATTCCTCTCTCTTTTGTTATTGTTAATAGTATTTTATACACATTCGAAATATTGTTTATTATCTTATCTTTAAGACATAATTGCTCAAGAGGGCGGAGGTCGTTTTTATCTCTCAATGGCTGCGGTAGTGACAATGTGAAGTGCTTTAGTTGGATATACCTCCACTCATTTATCTTCCAGTTTTCTTTCCGTGTGTTTACATTTTAAAGGACAAAAGTCTATGTAGTGCTCACGGCCACTTGCATGTATTAAGAAGACCAGACAAAATTCCGATCTGCAACCGTCTGGGCTGATGGCAATGGATTGGATCCTTCAATCCATTTCCATCTGTCCTGACAGTTGCAGGCTTATGTCTGGTCCTAATACATGAGTGGCTGCCTTTTTATGGTTTTGCAAATAACCGTGAGCACGATATAGGATTTCTTGTCTTTTTAACATGTAAATACACACTAAATCATCCATCTATCCACCCACCTGAGCTGCTGATATTCTCCGAGGGGCAGAGTCTGTTGATTAAGAAGGAAAGGAGTCTGTTGGGCACATATTGATTTTTGACGTGGGGGTCAATACAGTGAGGTGACATTTTTCCCAAAAAGGATTCACTATGGTGTTTTCTACCTGCATGTTTTTGCAGCGCTTAGGGATTTATATCACAAGTTGTATGGGACTACCACATTTACAATTGTATAGACTTTTCTTTTGTTTCATCGATTGGTATTTTTTTATTTGATTGCTGAAAACGCACGCACATCACTTCAGATGATGGCTTTTACTTACTGATAAACTATTGGTCATGGCGCAGCATTCATTTTGTTTTTCTTAAGCCAAAAATGTACCTGTTTTTCCAGAAGTATCTGAAGCACAGTTTCTGAGCTACATGTCTAGGAGGCAGGGCACTCTAAAAAATGTGAGGGTTTGTTTATTTTTCTTAGAGCATACTAGGAGGGAAAAGCCTTCATTTTGTCATGTCTGGATGGTTGCAATGTAGCTTTACATATTTAAAATTTTGTGTAGGAGTTAGAAGAACAGCTAGAAGAGGAAGAAGCAGCCAGACAGAAGCTACAGTTGGAAAAGGTCACGGTTGAGGCAAAACTTAAGAAGATGGAGGAAGAAGTACTAATTCTGGAAGATCAGGCAAACAAATTGAGCAAGGTAAGGACCTACATGTAGTAATCTTAAAAAAAAAAAAAAAATATATATATATATATATATATATATATATATATATATATATATATATATATATATATATATATATATATATATATATGTGTGTGTATAGTTAATTTAAACAGCTCATATTTGTAAATCCATGGCAAATTATTTTTTTTTTTTTTTGTAGGAGAAGAAACTTTTTGAGGACCGTATTGCAGAATTTACCACTAATCTAGCAGAGGAGGAAGAAAAGTCTAAGAGCCTTGCTAAACTCAAAAACAAACATGAAACCATGATCTCTGACTTGGAAGGTATAACAAAATTTGAGACAGCGTTTTTATATCCATTCTATTGTTGAATATGTTCAGTTATAGTTGTCTGCATTTTATGTAATAAATTTAAGGTCAACCACTCAGTCACAGATCAACTGGACAGGCAGGCATCATAATTTTAATAGGAGGCATTCAGTAATCAAGACATGGTTTGGAAGGTGGAGGGTTGGTAATTTTTTTTTTTTTTTTTTTTTTTTTTTTTTTTTGACGAGCACCACAAGGTGCAATTCAATTGGTCTTTTCTTATGACACTCAGGATCTCACAAGGAGCTTCCCATTTTGTTTTTACTATGGTGGTTTCTTTTTATTTACAGTACATTGTAAATTAAAAATACAGTAAAACCTATCCTAAAGCAGACTACTCAACTTGGAAAATACATTTAGATACACATTTACAATGGCAGTATTAAAGTTTTTTTTTTTTTTCACTGCTTTAACATCAAACATGTTATACTTAACTGCTCTGTCTAATGGTTTTGCACAGAGCAGCCCCCCCTCCATGATTAACCTTTTTTTAGATGTAAGATCTGAGGTCTTTTTGACCCCAGATCTCACATTAAAAACGACCTGTCCTGCTTATTTTTATTACAAGGGATGTTTACATTCGCGCCCACATATGTAAGCGATGTTCAAACCACACATGTGAGGTATCACCGCGATTGTTAGAGCAAGAGCAATATATATAAATGTCAAATTTGTGCATAAAGAACTTCTACTTGATAAAAATGTTTTAGTTTACATATCTGATTAGGATTTATTTATTTTTTTTTTTAGTTTGGAATACATTTTGGTAGCTTATAATAAAATATATTTGCAGAGCGCCTTCGCAGAGAAGAGAAGCAGCGTCAGGAGCTAGAGAAGACACGTCGCAAGTTAGAGGGAGACAGTACCGATTTACATGATCAAATTGCAGAGCTGCAAGCACAAATTGCTGAATTAAAGCTACAATTAGCTAAAAAGGAAGAAGAGCTGCAGGCTGCTCTAGCAAGGTTAGTAACATTTGCAACAGATGTTCTTATGAGATGGAATAGGGTAAGTGAGCAATGTCTGCTCTATAGGCATAGAAAAAACCCAGAATCCACTCCATGTACAAAGATGTTGAATCTGCATGATCAATTCTTTGATTTGTTGGGTCGCTTCTGATACCGGCATTTTGCAACATTTCATTCTTGTGAGCATGACTTTTATTCTCTGGCTGTTGCTGTGGAGATGGTTTCCTTCGCCCAAATAGAAGATCTAATTTTGCTTTTGTTCATCGATGGACACATCGCTCCATGAATCATAACTAGTGGGTTAGATTTCCTCCTCCAGGAGTAGGACTAGGCAGAACAAAAAACACCTGGCTAAGCTACGCCCATGGGCCCTCCTCAGCTGGTATATAACCCCTCTTTGCTCTAGGTAATCAGTTTAATCTGTCTAGTGAGGACCTAGGCTCCTGGCTGGCATCTCTCTGGTCCTAGCAATTTTCTCCTTCCTTGCATCTTTTTTTTGTTTTCACTCAGGGGATCTACAATCAACTGCCGGACTGGATAATTTAGATCCAGTGGTCCCCCCCCCCCCCCCCCAGCCAGCGGGTAACCTCCAGGGACGGTCGGACCTGCCTGCAGGTTCCATCCTCCCATCCATAAATCCATCGCTGAGCTGGGCTTCCCCCCTCTCCTCCCATCCCCCCCTGTCTGGACCTAGTCTGGTGGGGTCCCAGGGCAGAGAATGCAGCAGAGACTCCTGGGATCTCCCCCACTATCCCCACTCTGTAAGAGTCCTTGGGATAGTGTGTCACACCCTGGTAGTCTGGAGGGGTCCCGGTGCGGGAGACCCCTAGCTGCATGCCCTGCTGTTTGCAGTGTAGGTATTGTGCAGGGGGGGGGTCCCAGTGCAAAGGCTGGTGCAGTGTCCCCCCCCCCCCCCCCCTAAATGTGTCCTACCTTTTTAGGGGCGGGTCTACTGTCAGAGGATGCAGCATTGCAGAGGGTGCAGAAAAGATCCTGGCAGCATGCTTTAGTGTTTGTATCTGATGTTAAGCTCCTCATAGTGTAAAAAGGTTTTCAAACCTTTATTAAACTCAAACCTTTTTTTATGAAGATTGATGTGCTTTTTTGAGTTTAATAAAGGTTTGAAAACCTTTTTACACTATGAGGAGCTTCTCTCTCTTTCTTCTATGCTGAACGCACATCCATACAAAGGAGCAGCAGAAAAAGCGTTTTAGATTCCTATTGGCGTACGCCATTGGAATCCACACCTTCTGGTAAGTGTGCTACCTTACCCTTTGGCACAGAGTGATGGAATTCAAGGATCACCGGCACGCACGACCCCAACCTCACATTAAGAGACTTTTGAGCACGTCCTTGCACTTTCCTATTTGTGTTCACTTCACGGACTATTTTTCACTGGATATTTTTTATCAATTTTTGCTTATTATGATTTGTCATATAATTGTGTAGCCATAAGCACTTTATAGGTATATCTATTGCTTACACGTTCGCACGTGCACTTTAGTGGTAACCCACTCATTGTTTTTATCACAGTGATTTATTATAGATGTTTTTATTACTTTATATCAGCAAGTAAGGATATATAGCAATCGAGTCCGCCGGTCACACGCACTGACTTGTCTGTGAACGAGCCGCGGCGGGCGCGTGCCCGCCCGCAATTGGCTCGCAAGTCAGTGACAGGCGAGTGACTTATCCATACGTCACTCTGCCTGGCCGAGGCTGACCGCCGCAGTATATAGTCGTGCGGTGGTCGGCAACTGGTTAAGGACCTAGCTGACAAAGCGGAGGCTGTGGCACGCAGCATGTTTACTATGGCTGGTTCGGCGTTGCGGTCATTCTTTGCCTCAGCTCTAGTGTCCCAAATCCTAAGTGAATGGGCCGAGCTTTTGCGCCAGGGCCAAGGGGGTGAGCAGGTCCCCGCTGCTTATGTTTTAGCGGACCAGTTGGCCCATGGGCTGCAGTTTTATTTGTGATGCAGCTTTGGATACAGCTCCCGTGCTGTCTTTGTTTTAGCGGTGATGATTAAGTGTGTGCTGTTGGTCAAAGAATTGGCCCGCAGACCATGGGGGGGGGGGGGGGGGGGGGTAGGGAGCAGAGTACCTTCCTGCCAGTCAAGGAAAGGGAAGGAGACTTGCCGCACACAGGGGCCCATCTTCTCAGCCCATAGAAAATTATTTTGTGCTTCTGGGACGGAGAATAAGGGAAATGGATCTTTTTAAATCTTCCCCGGGAGGTTCCAAGCAATCTTGGTCGGGTAAACCAAGAGCTAGCTTCCCTGGACCAGCAGACAAGACTTCATCATGAAGGTCTGCCCTCGCCCATTTTTGTGGTGGGGGGACATCTTTGCTGATTTCCAGTCCCGTGGACTACTTTGGTGAGCATCAAGGAGATGCACAATGTTTCTTTTGGGGGAAAGGGGGACTAAGCTTGTCCTTTGCAGAAAATCCGGAGACTCGGGATTTAAAGAAAAACCTGGGAAGGTTCAGGTGATGTCTGAACTACCGAAGGGTCCCCCCCCTATCCTTGTCCAGGGAATTGATTTACCTAGGTCTGATTTTTTAATTCCTACCAGGGTGGTCCTTTAAACAACTTTCAGGAACCACAGGCTGTGATTAATGGCTGCTGTTAGAACCTGTATGCAAATTGGGAGAGAGAACTGTCTGAGTCTGGGGGTATCCACCTTCAAGACAGTTCTGTTTGCATAGTCCTACATGCAGCTCCTTTAGCAGGTTTGGCTCCACAGGAGGATACTGAAGTTTGTGACTAGGTCATAGGGTCCTCTGACAGACGCCGCAGGCATCCAGAGCCAGTATAGGGCCAGGACCCTCCTCGGCTAAGGAATCTTCCGCAGTTCCTGCTAGGAATCATGAGCGAGGATCTTGCAATCATCCTGGTGGCTGTAAATGTCTCTTGGGCTTCCTCTCTGAAGACCAGTTGTCCCAAGGGCTGATCTAAGATCTTGCTTTGCAGTCGCTGGTTTTAATGGCCTAGCTTTTGAAAACCAGATACTGAGGGATAGGTCTGTCTGGATTAGTGATCCCTACTATATTGAAGGCAAGGAGGTCGTCTTCCAGGAAGATATTCTATCGTAAATGGAAAGCGTACATTTCTTGGGAGTCGTTTGGCACTCATCCTCTATCCTTTTCTGTGGCTCGGATCTTAAACTTTCTTCAATAGGGCTTTGATCAGAAGTTGGCCTTGTGTACCATTTTTAAGGGCCATGTGTCTGCCTTGGCAAACTTTTTTTTAGCGACCCCCCCCCTCTAGCCATGCACTCTTTAGTTAGTACCTACATTCAGGGGGTTAAACATGTGGCTCCACCTGTACGGTCTCTTGCTGCCATGGGATTTAAATTTAGTACTTTTGTTCTCCAGAAACCTCCCATTTGAGAATATTTGGGAGATTCACTTGCCTATGTTTTCCCAGAAGGTGACATTCTTGGTGGCCATTACCTCGGCCCTTGGTGGCATTATCCTGTCATATTCCCTATTTAGTGGTCCATAGGGATAAAGTGGTTCTTTGTTCCTGTCCATTCCTGCCCAAAGTGGTCTCTGACTTCCATTTGAATGAGGACATTGTGTTGCCTTGTGTCCCAAGCCGGCTCATCCCAAGGAATTTGCTTTGCATACCTTGGATGTGGTTTGTGCAAATCAGGTCGATCTGGCAGCTACTGAGTATTTTCGGACGTCAGACTCGCTTTTTGTGGTTACGGACAGACCAAGAAAAGGGCTGGCCGCTTCTTTGGCTAACAACTCCAGATGGATCAGACAGATGGTGGCTCAAGCCTATTCCATTAAAGGTCGGGTTCCACCTTTCCTTGTCACGGCGCATTCTGCTTGTGCTTCTTGGGCCTTCTGTCAATCGCAAGTTTGCAAGGTGGCCACTTGGTCATCCATACATACCTTTATACAAAATTCTAGAAGGTAGATACTTTGGCATCTGTGAATGCTTCTTTTGGCAGCAAAGTTTTGTAGGCTGCTGTTTAAGTGGAGCTGTTCCCTCTTGGGGTGTTTTTTCTTTAAACCTTTATTTTTCAGTTGAGGCTCCAGTGACCCAGTTAAAACTCCTGTGTCCTGGTTAAGGGCGCTTATGTTTACCCTTAGGTTATTTTCCCCACACCTCACCTTTTTTTTTTTTTTTTTTTTGCACTACTTTTGGACGTCCAACTTGTTATAAGTTATGGAGCGCTGTGTCCGTCGAACGAAAACAGGGGATTTTTGTACTTGCTGTAAAATTAATTTCTCTGAGTTTATCGGCAGACACAGCACCAACTCCTCTATGGAGTTTTGATACTTCTAATACTTCTTGCTACTAAACTGAGGACCTAGAGCAGAGAGGGGGTTTATAGAGGAAAGCCCATGGCCGTAGCCAGGTGTTTTTGTTCTGAATAATCCTATCCCTGCAGGAGGCAATATAACCCTCCAATGATTTATGTACTGCTGTGTCCGTCAAACTCCGAGAAATGGATTTTAGGGTAAGTCCAAAAATCACATTTTCTCAATCCTACATTGCAGAATACAGGGTTCTTCATATTCATATCTATTTGGCTTTTGCTTTGAATTGTGAGTGCCTCTGTCGTGAAGCCAGAGTTTGTTTCCCTGTGAGTGTCCCTTGTGCATTGAGGAAGCTCTGACTGAATTCTGCATGTGGAGCGATACACCACAGTAGCGGTTTTTAAAAGGGGCAGAATGGTGAGGCTACCGTGTGGACTGCGCCACTGATTCTCGCGTATTTGCAATGCCTGGAACTTCAGCCCCTTTTGCGGGATTATAAGCAGTCTGAGGAACATCCTCAGGATCAGAGATGAAGAGGAAGCTGTCAAGGATCAGGAATCTTTTTTTTTTTTTTTTTTTTTTCCCCCCTCCCAGGTGGAATCTCCTGGTCCAAGCTCTCGGACGTGGAAGACCACAGTGGTCCTTCTGACAAACATGATACAAACTTAAGTTATTACTTTGCGTACTCTCCCTCAAGTCACTGCATTTGGGTCCTGGCAGCTGCCAAACATCACAAAATGTTTCTAGTGCCCACTCACAAGTTTTTTTTTTTTTTTTCACCATGGAAGAGACTCACTCCATAGTACGCCATGGAAGAGCAATTCAAGAAAATGGGGTTCTCCGGCTGTCAACCTGGTCATTTTCCTACCTGAATGAAGCCCTGCAGGTCCCAGTAAATGAGGTCCCAGTCTTTTGAAGAGCTCTAACCGGTTTTCCGTGGCATCTTTAATCGCCCATCTCTGGTAGGAATGGCTTCGCAGCCTTTGGTGGGAGTTTTCCAAGTCAAAGTTCCTGCCAGAGCCTTGAGTTTTGATTTGGAAGCCTAAGTGTTCATCGCGTTATTTGGGGTCTGGTTATTGAGGACTTTGGGTATCCCTATTGTGTAGGATACCTGAAAGACCGGTTTCTCAGAGCAGACCGCTCGGACCTCAAATGTCAAGCAGACGTTCTAGAAAGGTTTGGGTTGGATTTTGAACTTTCAGAAATCGTGTAACTTAATTGACTGCTTGAGAGGTGGAGATTTTTATATTTTCTCATGTTTGAGGTGCCCTGTGTTCTGTTATGTACTCCAAGGAATGGATTTTACAGGTAAGCTAGTAATCCTAATTTACGAAGGGTTTGTTTCCCTTTTCCATTGTTGCACGGAGTGTGATTTGCTAAGAGGGGAAATGGACTTTGTCCTAAATCTCATACATGAAGCATGACTGTTCATAAATGTAAAAGTCCTATTTGTAATGAGCTCCATTGCTGTGCCCAGTTTGTATTATGGCTGCTGCAGAAAGCTTCACTTTAGACAAAGGAAATATCATTCCCCCCCTTTATTTTAAGAGATGTTATAGGTGGCACAAGGCATGATTTACCTATCCATGTTTTATTTCTCTTCTCTAAACTTGTCTGCGCTATTCCTAGGGTGGAGGAAGAAGCTACACAGAAAAACATTGCCATTAAGAAAATTAGAGAGTTAGAATCTCAGATTAGTGAACTGCAGGAAGATCTTGATGCTGAGAGAGCTGCACGCAATAAGGCAGAGAAACAAAAGCGTGATCTAGGAGAAGAACTTGAAGCATTAAAGACTGAACTTGAGGATACCTTGGACTCAACAGCCGCACAACAAGAACTCCGGTATTAACGTTTAGAAGTATTAGTACATTTTGAGGCTAGATTCAATCTGTAGATGGGTAGTAACCCTTTTTATTTTTTCCCAGAACAAAACGTGAGCAGGAGGTATCACACTTGAAGAAAAATTTGGAAGAGGAAGCTCGGCTTCATGAAGGCCAAATTCAGGAGCTCAGACAGAAGCACGCACAAGCTGTTGAAGAGCTTTCTGAACAGTTGGAACAGACAAAACGGGTAGGTCAAATAAAGTGATTGCCCTACAAAAAATGGATCCTGTTCCCTTCAAGCATGTTATACAGCACAGTGTTTGTGCTGCGTAGTTTGGTCTGTGTGTCCGTCACCTGCTGTCTCTCCTCTGTCCTCCCTCCCCCTCCTCCATACCTGTCAGCTGTGTCAGTACCTGCCCCTTTCTGCCTGCTGCAAAAAAGTTTTCCTATTTCCTGTGTTATAGTAAATGCACTAGTGTATGTATATTAAAGAAAAAAAAAATATGCCACTTCATACCAAATTTCAGATTGGTGCTCATGTGATTGACTGCAGCTCATCTCCTGGCTGACATCAGCCGGGTATTCTCAGTCCGCTGTATCTTTCGGATCAGAGAAGACAGCGGTGGGCGATCGCGAGAGCGCGAATGTTTATTTAAAAAAAAAAAATCAAAGTATATGCCCCAGTGTATAAAACAGGTGATTATAGGAAGAAAAATCACCACTCAACAAAATAATTAGGGGAATGGAGGACATCAGCTATGAGGAAAGACTACAAGCACTGAACTTATTCTCTCTGGAGAACAGACTATTGAGGGGGAGATATATCAATGTACAAATACTGTACTGGCGACCCTAGCATAAGGAATCTATTCAGAGAAAGGGAATACAATAAGACACTTGGCCACTCACTAAAACTAGAGGAAAGGCGGTTTAACCTTAAAATACGTAGGGGGTTCTTCACTGTAAGAGCAGTAAGGATGTGGAATTCTCTTCCACAAACAGTCATATCAGCAGGAAGCATCGATAGTTTTAAACTATTAGATGGGCACCTTAGACCACAACATACAGGGGTTTACAATGTACGGTTAACAGCAAACACACGCCCATCATGGGTTGAACTGGATGGACTGATGTCTTTTTTTCAACCTCACAAACTATGCATGTCAGCAGGGCTGCTCTACATGCCCATTTTCAGCTAAGGAACTAATTATCAGGAGCAAAATGTCAGCTGAAAACCCTTCTATTCCCCCAGTAAAGGTTTTATTTAGGACTCTTTTGGGTACCCACATTAGAAGATCTTTTGATTTTACGCTGTTTAGACATAATTTTCAGATAATTGGGTCAGTGCCTATAAAGTGTATTACACCATGGAAGTTTTTCTTAATTTCATAGAACACAAACACTTTTTTGTACACGGATTAACACAGTAGGTCTAAAGGGTCCCCCCCCCCCCAAAAAAAAGGTTGTTTTTAGCCTATAGTGTTAGACTATTTTCTCTTTTTTTTTTTTTTTAATATTCTTTAACGCTTTTGGATAAATGCTCAGACTCCCAAAACCAACCCCCCCCCCAGAGTTGAACGTCAGAGAATTTTGTATTCACCCAGCAAAAGACCACAAAAAGGAACTGACCTTTCATACATATTCCAAACCTTATAGGTATTTGTGGCAATCGCATTAATGCTGAAATTTTTTATAAATTGCTGCGAAGTGGCTATATAAGCAGACTAGTGAGAGAGGCCAACAAGAGACCTATGGACAATTTTGAAGTAGTTACAGGCCTTAATGGTGACTTTTTTGGGTGCTTAATTAGTCACGACTTAATTTAGAAGTGGAAAAGGAAACCTCTCAACTAGAACTCGCATGATATCTCGTACAGTTTGCCAGAAGGCTCATGAAAGACTGAAGGTAACAGAAGGTTCTTTGGTATGAGGAGATAAAAATGAAACCTATTGGCCATACACGCTGCTTGGCGCAAGACCATTTCTGCATAGTGACATAAGCCAAATGTTCTCAATATTAAGAAAAGTGACTTAACAACCACTTTAACTTTATGGGAGGCAATAGTTCTAATTTGTCTTTTTTTTTTTTTTTCCTTTTTTCCTCATCTCCCCACTAGGGAGATGCTTTCTGTTCTGCTGTCCATTGCCTCTGGAATGTACAACATTTTGAGATGTGTCACAAATAGAGGGGACAACTTCAATGGGATACTTGTTCCAGTGACCTCTAATGGAGGGTTTTTGTTTGGATAGATTTTTCACTTCTGTTTACCATTTTGTTTTGTTTGAGTCTTGCACTGCCTGTTGCAAAAATAAGTTTTGTGTGCAGTAGGTGTGGCTCAACAGTCATGGGATCTCTAGAGATATTGTTACCAGTTTAGGTAGCTCACCATTGTAATGAATTTGATACTTGTAAAGGTTGAATTGTATTAGCAGGGCACTATGCAAAAGCATGAAGCACTACTACAGGTCATGCTGGCCTATCATTAAAAAAATCAACAGGATATTGGAGGAATGTGCAAACTAAAAATATAAACTAAAAACCAAGTTATGCTTTAAGTGCAGACCTATCCTTTTTTTTTTTTTTTTTTTTTAAATACCCTGCAATTCTCAGTCTACAAAGATGGCACACACGACTGAGTTGGCTTCACATTGATCTGTACTGTGGTTAACACCTGTTTTTTCCTCATAGGTAAAAGGAAACTTGGAAAAGGCCAAACAAGCGCTTGAAAGTGAGCGTAATGAACTAGCCAATGAGGTGAAAGCTCTCATGCAGGGCAAAGGAGACTCTGAACACAAGAGAAAAAAAGTAGAGGTACAGCTTCAGGAATTGCAAGTCAAAGTATCAGAAGGTGACAGATTTCGTGCTGAGCTGTCAGAGAAGGCAAACCGACTGCAGGTACAGTGCATGTGTATATATTGTATTGCTGAAAAAAGATTGATGTGGGGGGGGGGGGATGCACAAACTGTGAGAGATGGGGGGGGGGGGGGGGGGCTGCAGAGACCATAACAGATGAGGGAGGGCTGGACAGTGAACATTATTTACTTAATTTTGGTGTATAAATTTGTCTTTAGGTTGAGTTGGACAATGTCACAAGTCTTCTTTCTCAATCAGACAGCAAATCTAGCAAATTTGCCAAAGATTTCTCTACCTTGGAATCACAGCTGCAAGACACTCAGGTATGTGTAACATTTTCTAGTTTTGTGTGCAAATATACTCAAATCAATAGTCACTAGGGACCATGAAATTAGCATAAGTAGCGCAGATAGTACATGAATCATGCATCAAAAAAACAGAAGAAAAAGAGTCCTTTGAACGTTCATATATAAATACACAATAAAATATATGAATGCTTTCACATATAAACGTCCATCCTTGGATGTATAAGGGTTAAGAGGATTACAAAATCCAGCAACAGTCCACTTCACCAAGCAGGAGTCACCACTGTGTGTCGGGGTCACCAAATAACGAAACCTCCACCGTTGTGATAAACATAGGGGGGTGGCAACTCACCAGAACAAATGGCCCACCTACTCTCATAGGATAGGCACACAGGCTTGTGTATAAATCTCCCTCTTGGAGTCGGATTTCGCTGCAGATAAACATATACCTCTGATGGTCTCTCATATATTAGCGTGCGTCCCTTTTTCCTCACATGAAATCACCCGTCCAGCAAGCATAGAGGAAACAAAAGAGGAACCGCACTAGCGTAATATTGCTTAAACCATAAAAACTTTATTCCAAAGAAACCCAAATACAATGCACTCACAAAACACAAGATATCAATGAGCCTTCATAATCTTAAAGTACCGCGGGTACCGTAGTGGGCAATGTTGGTCCAGCTCACCCTCTCCACGCTGGTGTCCCAGACCTCAAAAGCCTCCGCTCGTGTCCCCCATGTACTTCCGGTCGCCGTGAGGTTAATGCTCTGACGCGTTTCGTCATTTCCGATGACTTCGAAGGGCGTGAACCTCACGGCACACAGATATATAGACGCCTGCTGACAATTTTGACGTACAAGGAACATTCCGCCCCTTTATGAATTCAGCCGCAGCATGGCTGCAAAGACTTCTGCCCACACTAGACTGAAGACCGGTCCTACACTCTTCCGCCCGTGCCCATACTAGGGTCCTAATACCGTAAAGGCGGCTCCAAGCTGCCAAAATGATTGCTATAAGTCTTTACTACATAATATGGGCGGTAGTGCAGCTGTAGACCTCTTGAAGTTACTTTTCCTCATGTCAGCAATCCTCTACTACAATTCACCAACAACAAATGTCAATGCATTGCATACAAAAAAGTGAACTAATAAAATGCATAAAATTAGAACACACATATATGTAATACACTATACACTGCCAATTCATGTAAAAACTCAGATAATAAACCCAATAATAATTAGGTATCAGGATCAGGTAAGAATACATATATAAGACTTCTATATGTCATAATGACCAATCTGAGAAAAAATAAGATAAATTAAAAAAAAATGGAGATCAAATATTCCAATGTATTCTTCAATACAGTTTGTTTTGGATGGGAACCCCTAAATATTGCCAAATAGAAGATTCAACCATACCATATATAGAGAACCCGGATCATAAACAAAAATATAAATATATAAACATGACCAGCATGGGTTTTAAATAATATAATAGAATATAATTCATGAATAAAAATTAATTCATGAATAAAATATTATTCATGAATAAAATTGTATATAAAAATGATTAAAAGTAGATAAAAAGACAAGGATAAACTAGCTTAACATAGAGTAAAAATGGGGACACCCCATCTTCAAAGTTCAATGGATCTATAAATTTTATAAAGGAATTTCGTATAAAATTCTATCAAAAATGAAAATCAACAAAGGCCACACAAACAAATCTAGAATGTCCCTCACAGATCACAAAAGAAACAATTGAGGTCCAAATCAATATTTAATCCTTTGGGGACCAAGGCCTGGGTGAGAAATATCCATTTGGTCTTGAACTTGGATAATTCTCTTACCCAGTTTGCCCCCCTCCAAGAGGGGGTAACCCTTTCTATCCCCCAAAAGTGAAGACCACAAGGGTCCTGGTTATGGTACCTCCTAAAGTGCTCGGAAACACTGATACTTGAAACCGTTCAGAATGTTTGAGATGTTCTCCCACCCGTTTCTTGACGGTCCGTTTCGTTCTGCCGATATAGGTAAGATTGCAAGGGCACATCAGAGCGTATACCACATATGTGGTATCGCACGTCATCAAATTTTGGATTTTAAAATGTTTCCCTATTGCAGGGACCCCAAATTCATCTTTTCTTTAAATTAGACTTTGTAAAAGAACAAGCTCTACATCGTCCACACGTGTGGAAGCCTTTTCTATCCGGAAAAAAGGTTACATTTGGGGGATCCAAGACCTTCACCACCCTATCACCAAAATTGGGGGCTTTACAATATATGAAGGAAGGATTAGCCAGTAGTACTGGACCAAATACCCAATCTTTCTGGAGCATAGGCCAATGTTTTCTAAAAATTGCCTCAACATTCTTAGTCACTCGAAAAATCGGATAAAAAGCTCCATTCCTTCGTATTGTGTGTGGTTTTAATTTTATTTTTCAAAACCTCTGACCTAGGCAGATCAAGAATCTTCTTGATCTCTTGGTCCAGACATTCTTCTTTGTACCCTTTCGTAAACCTATCCTTAATTATTGCTGATTGTGTCAGAAAATCATGGTCAAACGTACAATTCCGCTTGACCCTCATAAATTGACCCCTTGGTATATTTTTTTACCACATAGGGTGATGGCCGCTCATGATAGATAGGTAGCTATTACGGTCTGTTTGTTTTAAAATAAACCTTTGTTGCAAAACCATAAAAACATCTAAAAATTGTATATTAGTTCTGTCCCAATGAAATTCCAACTTAATGTTGTTGGAATTTGAATTCAGATGGGACATGAAAGACAAGAGATTCTTCAGAGCCCTCCCAGATGAACAAGATGTCATCAATGAATCTTTTATAATCGCAATTCATTTTTCCGCTGATTAAAAACAAATTTGTCCTCCCATTCGGCCATGAAAATGTTTGCTAGACTGGAGGCAAATTTGGCTCCCATGGCCACCCCTGTCTTCTGGCTGTAAAAACAATCATGAAACCAAAAATAATTATGTGAAAGACCAAAATCCAGCGTTTTATTCATAAAAAAAAAAAAAAAAAAAAAAATCTTTTGTTCAAACGGAATTTCATCCCTTTTACTAAGAGCCCAATTAAGGGCCAAGAGGGCATCATGCTGGATGATGGTATAGAGTGAGGACACATCGCCCGTCGCTAAGAAGGCCGAGTCCTCACTCAACCAGTGATATCAATAAATCCTTTGTATCCTTCAAAAAGGCCTTGGTGGTTATCACACTCAGTTGAAGGAATTTATCAAGATATTGGCCTAAGCTAGCGGTCACGGAACCAATACCGTTAACTATAGGACGTGCTGGAGACACTTCACATCCTTATGTATCTTGGGGAGCGTATATATTGTGGGAATTCTACACACACTCGGGGTCAGGTACCTTTTCTCCTTCTTGGTTAAGGCATGCATTTTGTAACCAAAGTTAACCAGACCTCTAAGTTCCTCATCAAACCTGGAGGTCGGATCAGCGGATAACTTGGTATAAGTGTTCACATCACTTAACATACTAGTCAGTTGTTGATGGTAAAAACTCTCGAGTATGACTACTCCTCCCCCCTTATCTGCTGGCCTAATAATAATTTCTTTCCTTTTCTCTAGGGATTCAAGGCCTTCAGTAATGCGTCTACTGCTATTTTGAATCTTTTTATTAGGTATCGGTTCTTGTAAATCCTCCAATACCGAATTTTTAAACACCTCAACGTAATGATTATTATTTACCTGGGGGTTCATGATAGATTTGTTTTTTAAACCGCTATTCAACATGCCCCCTCCATTCACATTACTTACAGAGGTGATTGGATTCTTCAATAAGTACTTTTTCAAATTTAATATTCAAAAAGTACTTTTTCAAATTTAATTTTCTGATGTACTTATGGGTATCGATGTATACATTCAATTTGTTTAGCACGTTTCGGTGCACACTTTAATCCTTGGTCCAAAATATACAGTTCTTTCTGAGTAAATTCAACTTGGCTCGGATTAAAAATGCCCTGATTCATTGTTCCCTTCTCCTTTTTCTTGTATTGGACCCTTCGTCCAGCTCGGACTCCTTGTATGAGATTTTCCCCAGGTCTTCCCATTCCCCTTTGTGCGGATTCGGGTAGGGGCGGCGTCTCCCCCCCGTCCCCTCCCTCTCCCTAAAAAAAAGGACCCCCTCTTGAAGTTTGGCCATTAGACGTTCCATACTCTGCAAGGGGTTGGTAATAGTGTGTACAAAATTGGGATTAGGGTAACCACCACTTTGTGCATAAGTGGTTGATCCTAATTTACCCCTTCTCCCATTACCAAATCCTCTAGTAGATTTTCCCCTTTGGGGGACCTCAATCCACTGTTTATTTTCTCTATAGTCTGAATTCTAATTTCCTTGTTGCTGTCTCCAATTAGGAGTAGCATCCCTAGATTCCCACTGATTTTTGGGTGGTCTTCTAGGTGTGGCTCTCCGGATAGGTGTATCTGGAGCATTAATTGATGCCCCTGTAACCACCGTATCCTCAATCTGGACTTCCGGTCCTTCACTATTGGCGGTTTCCACCTGCCATTTATAAATGACTTTATTTTCAAAATCTCTTGTCTCTATTATATTAACTTTCTTTTTCTGAATATCCTTGTCTATTTTATCCAATTTCTTTTGTGTTGCTTCATTAAAATCCTTCAAATCACTAGTTCCCACCACATTATCTATTTTTTCTAGTTTTATTAACCACCTCCTTTTGTAGGAGAATTGAAGGTTTTAAATACAGAAAAGTAGAATTTTTGGGGGGAGCAGGTATGCAACCCACCTGGGGTGGGGTTTGAATGCCTGCATTGGCCAGGGAGCAGCAAGCTGCCAGTATAAAAACATGAGCCACCAGGAAGGCAAATATAGATGCTCTTCTAAAGGCTGGGTGGTTTTTCCAAGTAACCTTTGGTGACGGGGTTACTTTAAACGTTGTCAGGTCTCAGCATTGACTGTATAAATAGGACATGTACCCTTTTGTACTCTACAGCCCATTTGTGGATAGATTGGCATCTGCAATTACCATTTTCATATATTTTAATGTTGGAACATCTTTGTAAACGAGTTGTGGCAGGGCTGAGGGTGATTGAATCAAAGATTAGGTACATTTTTTAGACCAGAAGATTAGGCCTGAAACTATCTTAACTGATATCTGCAGATTCCAGAAAAGGAAAAACAAGTATCTGGCATCTGTCACAAACTCAAAAAGTATATTTTAAATTACAAGGATTTCTGTACCAAATTACAATACAAAATCCTTTCTTTGCTCTTTTTTTTTTTTTTTTTTTTTTTTTGTGTAGTCTTGTTAATTTTGTACCTTAACCTCAATACTGGGCACTTTTACCCCCTTCCTACCCAGGCCAGCTTTCAGCATTGTCACACTTTGAATGACAATGGTGCGGTCATTCAACGCGGTATCCAAATTATTATATTTTTCTCACAAATCCTTTTGGTGATATTTGATCACCACTGGGTTTTTCACTTTTTGCTAACCTGAAAGATTTGAGACATTTTAGTTTGTCAGAAAATGTTGTCAGTGAGGCAAGGAGAGCAGATAACCAGCATTGCCTTGTTTAGCTGTGATTGGACACAGCTGATCACATGGGTAAAGAACAGCATCATCGGCTTTTTATCAAGATGGAGGTTGCGCCGTGTCCCAGGGTTCATGATCCGGTGGTGAGACTGGGGGCGCGCATCCTGCCTGCTGTTGGTCTATACGGTGGGCGGGAGTTAAGAGCTCTCCAGAGTCTTTTAAAAGTAAAATGACATCCAGATGTGTTTGACTGACTGAATCCATTGAGTCCTCAGACTTTTTTATTTATGATCTTCATCTTTTATTTAATCTAGGAACTCTTACAAGAAGAGACACGTCAAAAACTGAGCTTTAGCACAAAACTCAAACAAATGGAAGATGAGAAAAATGGCTTCCTGGAACAATTAGAAGAGGAGGAGGAAGCAAAGAAAAACCTATCGAAGCAAGTCTCAACACTGCAAGCTCAGGTGTGTTTTAATGACTTAGAATGGAGTAGGGATTGTTCTATTTTTGTCTGCAAGGGGTATGCTACATGCATGGGTAGTTCTTCCCTGAAACTTGAACTTTACACTTAACATAATGTAATAAATGGGTCAGTGTGTGTATATATGTGTTTGTGTATATATTTCCTAGAATGGTTTTCCATTTGTATACTGCTTAGATTACTTGCACAAAATCTTTAAGAAACAACCTGTCTTTAATTGTTTTAATTTCACTCTTGAAGTTTAGTTATTGTGACTTTCAATATTTGTATTTCTATAGGGATTCACTATTAATGAAAGCAGGTATTCTGCAAATTTTTAGCTTTATATGCAGCAAAAGTTTATGGGGTGGGGTGATTTCATGTCCTTGTCTATTTGCAGATAGCGGATATGAAAAAGCGAATGGAAGAAAGCGTTGGTTCGTTAGAAAATGTTGAAGAGGTGAAAAAGAAACTGCAGAAAGACCTTGAAGCTTCTAATCAACGCTATGAGGAAAAGGCAGCTGCTTATGACAAGCTTGAGAAGACAAAGACAAGACTTCAGCAGGAACTGGATGATCTTGGTGTGGATCTTGATCACCAGCGTCAGATTGTGTCCAACCTGGAGAAGAAGCAAAAGAAGTTTGATCAGGTAAAAATAAACATTAATCAAAATGGTAATTGTACCTTGCACTGTGTGGGATAATTGATCTGATCTTGGTGAATTAACCTTTTTATATTCTTTAGAATGGTTCCCTTAAAGTGATGGCTAAAAATTTTGAAATGCCATCCTAATTAACTAGCTCCCACCCTTCGGTTCTCTTGGATAACCACCTCTGTGGGGCTGCCAAAAAAGTATGTATGAGACTATCCAATTTACCTTCCTGAAATCTGTTACCCAGATGCAGAAGATGACCGTAAAAACATTAAGGGCAACACTAACCTAATTAAATTGGGGTGTACCACTTATACTGTCTAGGGAACATTTGAACTGTGCCAAAGGTGTTCCCCTTTCCCGCCTATTTCGACAATATTGTCTGTAGTCAGTGGGGTTCCCCCAAACACAATATCGGGATCCCTAAGTGTTTTGCTAGTAGGTATCCTTTTGCAGAGTCCCTGCTAAAGAAACTGACAGTACCACCTGTGGTGGACTCGCAGGTTTCCAGGTAAATAAAGCCACCTTCCGGTGGAGGACTCTGTCCTTTAAGGACACTTTTGATAAGCGCTGAATCTCTGGTCCGATACCAGTTTACCATTTCCGGTTCCATTTGGCGGCCGGTTTTCGCCATAACCTTGGTTTCCCAGACCTTGATGTAATGGGCCAAGATCCTGCACCAGGATTTGGAGGGGGGACAGCCGCCTCCTGACCTGGCAGACCAGTTGGTCCAGGGGTTGCACAACTGCTGTGATGTCTGTCTCTGCATGCAACCCCCTCCCCCCCCCCAGCCTGCGGACCAGGCTTCCAAGAAGGTATTGACGGATTTCCCTTTTGTAGGAGACCGCTTGTTTGGAGCTTCCATGGAGTAGCTTATTAAAGGTCTTACTGGAGGGGAAGAGTACTCTGCTTCCCCAGACTGCCAGGAGTCAAGAGGCTCATCGCAAGAGTTGCCCTTCTCAGCACATAAGCAGTCCTTTCATCCCTAGATCTAAGGACCAGGGATCAAAATCTACCCGTATCGGCTCCTGCTGTTTGACCAGCAATCATCCCTCAGGACTTGCATGCAAGTGCTGGGCCTGATGGTTTACGCCTTCAAAGCGGTTCCATTTGCTCAGTTTCATACCAGGTCTCTACAGAAGGAGATTCTTGCCAAATGGAATAATAAAGTCTCCGGACAATCTGATCCAGTTGAGCCAGGGTACGAGAGGGTCTCTGATCTGGTGGCTCCGCTCTCCGGCACTTCGACAGGGAAAATCCTTTCTCCCGCTGTTCTGGACGGTGGTCACCAAGGATGCCAGCCAGTCTGGGAGGGGAAGTGTCTTGGGCACATATCCGGCTCAGGAGATTTGGACCCTGAAGGAGTCCAGTCTGCCGATTAATATCCTGGCAATTCGGACATCCAGGCTTTGCCTAACCCATTGGACAGATCTGCCGGGGCACCCAGTAAGGCAGGGGCATATGTCAATCATCAAGGGGGCACCAAAAGTATCCTAGCGGCTTGGTAAGTAGCCAGCATTCGAAGGGGGGCAGTACACGTTGTTCCAGCCATCTCATATATATTCCAGGGGCGGTTAATGGCAGAGAGATTTGACACTTTGGTGGGGGGGGGGGGTCTAGTGACCTTACTACAGTAATCAGTGCTAAAAATATCCACAGTTACTGTTCTAATGAAACTGGCAGGGAAGGGGTTAACACCAGGGGCGATCAAAGGGTTGTGTCCCTAGGGGGTGCTTTCTAACTGTGGGGGGGCGGCTTGCTGAATGAACAGAGACCTGTGTTCCTAAATGGGAGGAACACTGGATCCCTGTGTTCATTACTGACTGAACAGCGGTCTGCCGTGTTTACAACAGCAGACTGCCATTCTGTCTCCAAGGGGAGCGCTTGCAGGTGCCCGGCGGACATCACGGGCGTCAGACCACTGATTGGCTCCTCCTGTGGCCTATCAGCGTGGTGCGTAATTTCTTGTTACAGAGCCGACCTGCCGCAGTAATTCTACGGCGGCTGGTTGGCAAGCGGTTAAGCTATAACCTTTTGACTGCCATTACAAACTTTATACACTTTGGCAATCAAACACACTTGTCAAAATAGAAGGGGCTTCCCAAACTGATGTCCTTATGTTGACTCTGTCAAAACTGTATTTAAAATTTTAGAATTTTAGAACTTGGAGTCCATTAAACTGCTGTAAAAATTAGATTTTTAAATAAAAAAAAAAAATAAATGTAAAAACTGAGAACGAAAGGTTTTTGTGAATCTGTGTTAAATAAGTGTTTTACTCAATATTTGAATTACTTTAATAGATGCTTGGTGAGGAGAAGACTGTTTCTGCAAAATATGCAGAAGAACGTGACCGTGCAGAAGCAGAGGCTCGTGAGAAAGAGACCAAAGCCCTGTCCTTGGCTCGCTCCTTGGAGGAAGCTCTAGAGCTTAAGGCTGAACTAGAAAGAGTTAACAAACAGCTGCGTACAGAGATGGAAGATTTGGTCAGCTCCAAGGATGATGTTGGGAAAAGCGTAAGTTAATTTAGATCTATTAAATTTGTGATCTCAGATTATACATTTTTAAATAGGTTTTTGCATAAATAAACTCAGTTTTAATGATTGGAAATCAATTTCCAAACTATTAAAGTACCCCAGTTCACAAAGCTTGAGGTGTGGAATGATGTCTTAGGTTTGTGCATATGTGTAATATAGGGCTTGACAAATTTTCCTGAAATCTAGGAGCCAGCTAAAAAAGTTAGGAGCCAGTTTGTTTTTTTTTTTTAAACTAACAACCAAGCTTTATTTAATAAAACGGATACTAAATTTACACATAAATACGACTAGAACCCCACTCTCCTCTAGCGCAATTGGATGAAAACAGACTGTCTGTCTCTTTCCATCCGATGCCATCTGATCCGATCCACGGGATGGATAGAAAATAGAACCACCATCCGTCTGCTTTTGGCGGACAGGATCAGATGGCGGCAGATTACTGCTCCATAGAGGAGAATGAAGGGTCCGATCAGGTCTGCCTGAAAAACTGACAGGCGGACCTGATCAGACAGCCTGTGTGAAAGGGGCCTTCGGCTGTGGCATGGCGATGAGGAAAAAAAAAAGATTATATATTAATATAATAATATATATATATATATATATATATATATATATATATATATATATAATAATTGGAAAAAATATATATTTTTTTAATAAAAAAAAAAAAGAAAAATATTAAGTTTTTACATTAAAAAAATAAATTAAATTAATAATAACCACACTCCCGGTCAAAGGTAACTAACTGGACAGGGAGATGGTAATGCATTGTGAACAAACAGTGGAAACAGTAATTACAACAGTCATTACTCCCGGCCACCACAAGAGGGCGCCAGTTCCCCATTGGAAGCCTCATCTCAAGTAGGCCGAAAAGCCGGGGCCTCAATTTTCGGACGGGCCGGAAGTCCGTTGCACTCCGTGCGCGGAAGTCCGTACAAAAATGACAGGACACCCTCTGCAGGGCACCCCAGGCGCCAGGTCGCTAATTCTAGTCGCAAATGCGACCTGGCGCCCGGGTTTTGTCGAGGCCTGGTGTAATACAAAGTTTTTGTTTTTGTTCTTTCATTTAAGCATCCTAATAATTTTTCCCCAGGTTCATGAGCTAGAAAAGTCTAAACGAGCCTTAGAACAGCAAGTAGAAGAGATGAAGACTCAGTTGGAAGAACTTGAAGATGAATTACAGGCAACAGAGGATGCTAAACTCCGCCTGGAAGTTAACTTGCAAGCCATGAAGGCTCAGTTTGAGAGAGATTTGCAAGGGCGGGATGAACAGAGTGAGGACAAGAAGAAGCAACTTGTTAGACAGGTGGGTTTTTTTTTTAAATGTTGAAATTAAGTTATTGCATGAAATGTATGGATGTACGTTATATGATTAACACTTATTATTCAGGTGTGATTTAAAAATACTTTTATCATACAGTCTTTTTTGGGTAATCAGCTAATGCAAGGTGTACAGACCAACTTTTATACAGCTTCTATCGTTCTTTTTTTATTCCAGGTAAAAGAAATGGAGGCAGAACTTGAAGATGAGAAGAAACAACGTTCGTTGGCGGTAGCAGCTCGAAAGAAGCTGGAGATGGATTTGAAAGACCTAGAAGGACAGATTGACTCTGCAAACAAAAACCGAGAAGAGGCCATCAGGCAGCTTCGTAAATTGCAGGTACACTAATATGTAGAGCTTTGGGAAACCTTAAGGGCTCTGTATTTATAAAGCTACAAGAATATTTATCTTGTACAAAGAGCACCAGACCAAAAACTTTCAATATTTTTTTGGACTGTCCATTGGCCTAGGGCTCGATTGACTTTGTAGATGTCATTTTTTCCTGGTTTTAAGGTGCACTCTGTCTTGGGTTTGAAAGCAGCCCCACCAGAGCCATTGTGCCTTACATATTTATTTGAACCCCACAATCTATGATCCACTGATAATTTGAATCCAGCAACTCAGTTACACATTTTAGAAATCTGTCGTGTGAACATCATTGGTAATATATATTTCTCTGTCGCTCATTGACAGACGCAGACTTCTTGATTAATAGCAGTAGGGTTATACTGCCCTGTACAGGAGTAGGACACTAGGCAGAAAAAAAGTTCTGGCTACACCTATGGGCAGTCCCAGAGGGTATACCCTTTCACTTCCTGCTATAGGATGCCAGTTTTTTTCTGCCTAGTCAGGAGTAAGGACCTAAGTTCCTTGCTGGGATCTCTGGTCCTGGCAAGCCTTTTTTTAGATAATTTCAGTCATCCCTACTCTGCTCACACTACGGAAAGTGACTTCTAGGACGATGGATTATCGTACGTGGAAGTCATATATTGCGTGGTGTGCGTCTTTTGGGGTTCCCCCAAGCTCTTGCTCCGTGGCTCGATTGTTTGCCTTCTTTCCATGGGGAGTTTATCAAGGTTGGCCTTGCGTATATCGAGGGTCATGTCTCGGCCTTGGCAATATTATTCCTCAGGCTATTGACCATTTTTTCCCTGGTGCATGCTTCATCCAGGTGGTGCGACACCTGCTATCTCCGGTGCGACCTCCGTTACCACCGTGTGACCTTACTTGGTGATGTCGGTTCTTCAGACCCCTCCCTTTGCAAATTTTCAGGGGATTCCCCTGCTGACTTTGTCCCTGAAGGTGGCTTTTTTCTTTGTGGCTATTGCTGCTGCGCGCAGGATGTCGGTACTGACGGCGTTGTCCTGTCCTTCCTATCTGATGGTGCATAGGGATACAGGATACTTCATCCGGGACCGTCCTTCCTTCCGAAGGTGGTTTCCGTTTTTTACTTTGCATGAGGTCGTCTTATTTGCCTCATGTCCTCAGCCTACACATCCGAAGACTTGCATACATGCTTTGGTTGTGGTTCGGGCATTTTGGGGGTACCTGGCAACTATTGAGTTTTTTTTTTCTCAAGTCAGATTCCTTTTTTGTGCTCACGGATGGCCCTGGGAAGGGTTGCCTGTGTCTGCTGCTACTGTTTCCAGATGGGTCAGGCAGACGGTGGTACAGGATGGTTCAATAAGGGTCAGGTTCCTCCTTTCCCTGTGTAGTGGCTTTCTGCTCGAGCTCTTAATTCCTTCTGGGGTTTTTTGCCATCCGGCTTCTGTGCTTCAGGTTGGTGAGACGGCTATCTGGTCGCGCCTTTCCTAAGTTTTATAAAGTTGATGTGCTGGCATCTGCGGATGCCTCTTTTTGCCGCAAAGTTGCGGGCTGCTGTTTAAGGGGGCCCTTAGTCTCCCTTGAGGGTTTCTGTTTCTCAGATGGGTCTCGATGAGTCCTGTTTTACCTGGTGGGCTATGTTTAGCCTTGTGGATTTGTTTCTGCTGTCCCACCCCTCATTTATGGCACTGCTTTAGGACGTCCCTACTGATATTAATCAAGAAGTCTGTCAATGAGCGACAGAGAACTGGATTTTTGACTTACCGTAAAACCCTTTTCTCTTAAACTCATTGACAGACGCAGTACCCGCCCCTCTGTTTTTTTGAGTTGGGTTGGTATGATTTCTGACACTGCTTTGTTACAGAACTGGCATCCTATAGCAGGAAGTGAAAGGGTATACCCTCTGGGACTGCCCATAGGCGTAGCCAGAACTTTTTTTCTGCCTAGTGTCCTACTCCTGTAGGGGGCAGTATAACCCTACTGATATTAATCAAGAAGTCTGCGTCTGTCAATGAGCTTAAGAGAAAAGGATTTTACGGTAAGTCAAAAATCCAGTTACCTATAGTTTTCTTACATAGTTAAGGTTGGACAGTCTATCCAGTTGAACCTGAGTGTCCATGTGACTACTGTTAAAAACATACCCACAAATATTGTTCACTAAGACCAACAGATTTTATTTCTTTTTTTTTTTTTTTAACACCCAAGATTACCACTGGGAAGTCAAGGCCTTTTCTGGAACTTTGTTTAAGGTTTAAATTGGTATTTTTGCTAGAAAAATCTTTACTAACATTTTAGTGTATGTATGTATGTATATGTGTGTGTGTATATGTATATATTCTCAAAATGAAACTCCTGTTTTTTTACATAGATGCATTACGCACAGTGTGATATTTTTAGGGCATTTCTTTCTTCATTTTGATTATGGCTTACAGCTAGTGACAACCCAAAATTCTCAGTATCTGAGAAAATTTGAATATTAAATGAGACCGATTAAAAGATTTTAAAACTGAAATGTACTTACTGAAATGTATGTCCATGTACAGCATAGTATACACTTAATACTTGGTCGGGGCTCCTTTTCATGAATAACTGCATCAATGCGGTGGGGTATGGAGGCGATCAGACTGTGGCACTGCTCAGGTGTTATGAGGCCAGGGTTGCTTTGATAGTGGCCTTCAGCTCATCTGCATTCTTGGGCCTGGTGTCTCTCTTCTTCCCTTGACAATACCCCACATATTCTCCATGGGGCTTCGGTCAGGCGAGTTTGCTGACCAATCAAACACAGTGATACCATGATCATTTAACCAGGTATTGGTACTTTTGGCAGTGTGGGCAGGTGCCAAGTCCTGCTTGAAAATGAAATCGGCGTCTCCATAAAGCTGGTTAGCAGAGGGTAGCATGAAGCGCTCTAGAATTTCCTGCTATAGGACTGCACTGACTTTTGTGTGAGAACAATAGTTCTATCACAAGGGCTCCTAGTTACCTCTAAATTGATGCGCTGTGATGGCTTTTAAACCACTTCTGGATCGGAAGATTTTCCCCCCTTATGACAGGCCATATTTTGCGATTCGGCACTGCGTTGAACGGACAATTGCGTGGTTGTGTGACGCTGTACCTAAAAAAATAAAATTAATTTTTATCTTTTTTTTTTTTTTTTTTTTTTTCTCTCCCACAAAGCATTCTTTTGGTGGTATTTGGTCACCTGTGCTGTTTTTTTTTTTTTTTTTTTTATTTTTATTTTTTGTGCTATAAACAAGAGCGACCATTCTGGAAAAAACATTCCTCTGACAGTCGCAGCCCGTTCAGTATTCCTTCACCATTGCGTAATGGCGCCCTTTGCAGGAGCAGGCTAGGCTGTCCCTCGAACATTAACCTTAGCCACTCGGTGCTGCTCTTAGGTTTCTTGCTGTCTAGCTTAGGAGTAGGTCTAGGTTTCCCAGCTGGGAATGCGGAGAGCCTGTCTTTGCCTGGACGTCTCAACTCTGGAACGCCCTGTGTTGCAGCGTCCTCCCCTTGGCTGATGTCACCCCCACTCCGGGTGGGAGCTGGTCCATATCGGAGCGAAGCCTGTGGTCCGTGGTATGGGGAGTGATGCTAACGCCCCCCCGTGTCCCTGGGACAGTCATCTGAAGGGGAGGTTATGTGGGCCCACTCCATGGGGATGGCAGGACATGCGGTCTCTGTAATATCCCCCCCCCCCCCCCGGACGGTCCCTGCCCCCTTTGTGGGGCGCTCTGCGGTAAACGCTACATGAGGAGGGGTGTGGGGGGTCCTGGTGGATTCCCGTGGTGGCTAGGTTCTTTCCTGACAAATTGGCACGGTTTGTTTCGACTGCCATTTTGGGTGAGGGCAGCCTGGCTGACTCCCTGTAAGGGCAGCAGCCATTTTTTGCATTTTGGATGTGGGCGGCCACCTAGTAAGAGCAGCAGCCATTTTGCTGGTGCCTTTTCCCCATTTACTTCTATTGCATCCATTTTTCAATGGCTCTGGGCGCTGGATCTGCCTCTAGTAGATGAGGGCACTTCCTTTTTGGCTGCTTCCTTTTTCCTGCAGCAGAACGTGAGGTGGTCTGGTAACATTACACTGTGACACTATGGGGGCTGTTTTCTTCCAGTTTTTTAGGCATTTCACTTCAAAACTGTTTTCCTGTTTCTATTTCTATCTAAAGGGGGGGGGGGGGGGGGGAGACTCTGATGGCGGAAATTGCCGATTTAAAGGGCCAGTGTCCAATATTTTAGTTCACATAATAATGGAGTCTCAGGATACCAAATTCCCCCACAGATCTGGTTGGTGCTTCAGGAACTCCTGAAACAACTTCCATAGCCTCTTTATCTGCTGCTCTTGCGATTTTGGAGTCAAAGGTTGATCTGCTGATGTCTCAAAGTACTGTTCAAAAATGGCCTGACTCAGAGCATGATTTGGTTGCCACAGACAATGTCCCCCCTGTGGAGTCCCAGTCCTCACACTCAGAAGGGGAAGAGGAGGAGTCCTCCGGCATGGGAACGCACTCTGGTTGAAGCACTTCACTCCATCAGGGAGACCTTACATATTGATGAGCCCACCCAGTCAGGTAAGATGGTTTCCTTCGGGTCCCGCAAAGGCAAGAAGTCGAGTCAGGTTTTCCCCTGTTCCGAGGAGTTTCACGAAATCGTGGACGAGGCACCTCTGGTTGTAAGGTGATCTGTGGTTGGGGTCGCACTCCGCCGCATGGTTTGGTTGAAGAGCTGTTCGGCTGAGCATGCCTCCAAAAAGACTGTCTGATGTCCCTTATTTGGGGGAATGGCTTTTTGGGGATCCCTTGGATGCAATGGTCAAGGGTCTCACGGGGATAAGAGTACTCTTTTGCCCCAAAACCGCAAAGGCAAATCACCCCGCACTTGGCGGGGTCCTTCTTTCAAGGCTCATCGAGGGGCCTTTCCTGCCTCGGGCACAGGAAAAAGGTAAATCCTTCACGAGGTCGTGGTCTGGGAAGCCCAAGGCCGGTCAGTCCGGTGCGGCGGCCCAGTCTTCCTCAGCCTGAAGGGATGCCCTCACCAGTTTCAGGGGTGGGGGGGGGGGGGGGAATGTCTGTGTTGCTTTCTGAAACCCTGGTTGTCCCAAATCCAGGACAGGTAGGTTCACAAATTGATTCGCTCAGGGTACAAGATCGAGTTTCGATCTCGCCCCGCAGACAGGTTATTTCCATCAAATCTGCCTCCCGATCGTTAACGAGATCTCAAGGGGGCTGTGCAAGATCTTCTTGCCCAAGGAGTTATACCAGTCCCTCAGCGGGACAGGTTTCGCGGGTTCTATTCCAACTTGTTCACGGTGCCCAGAAAAGAGGGCAAGGTGCGTCCGATTCTGGACCTCAAGTCCCTGAACCGCTTGGTGCAGAGGTGTTCTGGATGGAATCCATCCGGTCGGTGGTGGTGTCTTTAAATCGAGGAGATTTTCTGGCCTCCATCGACCTAAAGGACGCGTATCTGCACATCCCTATCTGCAAGGGTCATCAGTGGTTCCTCCGTTTCGCAGTGGCAGAGGACCATTTTTAATTTGTGGCATTACCCTTTAGTCTAGCTGCGGCTCCCAGGGTAGGGTATTCACCAAGGTTTTGGCCTTGGTGCTGGCTTTGCTGTGCAATAAGGGGATTGCGGTCCTAGGTTATCTGGACGATCTCCTATTAAGGGCGAGCTTGTGTGCCACTCGGTGTCAAGCGATCTGGCGGTCATGGTTCAGACGCTCCAGGAGTTCGGGTGGACCATCAATTTCCAGAAGTCAGCACTGACCCAGTCAGTCCGCCTGTGTTACCTGGGAATGGTCTTGGACTCCGCTCAGGTAAGTGTTTCTCCTGGTAGATGAACTTCGGACTTCACAGGGCGAGATCAGGTCCTTCAGGGACTGCGATCTCTCCTCTCTACGGGCCTGCATGAGGTCCCTGGTGCTGATAATCTCTGCCTTCAAAGCCATCCCACACGGGAACTCTGCAAGCAGAGATTCTTGCCAAGTGAAACAAGGATCATCAGTTGGACAGGAGGATATATTTGAGATGCCTCACGAGGACAGAACTTTCGTTGTGGCTCCTGTCACCCACTCTGAAACAAGGCAAGTCCTTTTTGCCTCTGTTGTGGATGGTAATCGCCACGAATGCGTTCTGGACACCCTGTGTGCCCAGGAGACATGGTCGGCGGAGGAATCCTCCTTACCGATGTCTTGGAGCTCCAAGCAATCAAGCTATGCTATGCTTGTTACATTGGCCTTCTTGGCTGCACAGTCACCCGGTTCATGTTCAAACGGAGGGGGACTCCGGACGTGGATCTGTTCACGTCCCGTCTTAACAAAAAGGTGGGAAGGTTTGTGGCCATTGCCCGCGATCCTCTGGCAGACACCACGGACGTGTTGGTGGTGCACTGGTATTGGCTGATTTATGCCTTCCCTCCAATTCAACTGTTGTCCAGGTTCCTCTGCAGGTTGGTGTCGAACAGGTGCAGGTAATTCTGGTGGCTCCAGACTAGCCTTGTCGGTCTTGGTATGCAGACCTCGTGCAGATGGTCGTCAAGCCTCCCTGGCGGCTTCCTCTGAGAAAAGATCTACTGTCTCAAGGGCCGATCTTCCATCCTGCTTTACAGTCTCTGGCTAGCTGCTGCATCGGATTAGTCCCAGGCTTTACCAATCCGTTAGGTATGCCGCCTCTTCCACCGCGTGTAAAAAACAATCAAGCGACTCACTCATTGTGCACTGTTCATATAAAAGAAGGTCCTCCTTATCCTCAAGAGAAAAAAGTTACTTCCTCATGACAGGAAACTCATTTACCTCACATTAGCTCTTAAAATGGTGGTCCTACAGAAATGTGGCCAGTCATTTTGTGTTTCCTCCGTCCAGAGTAGGCATGTTGCCTGTAGCAACCTGTGCTTTTTTTTTTATTTGTTAGGAGGGACTCCACTTCTCAGGGGCTGCCCCCCTCACCTGCATGCTTTTTGGAGCCTCGGATTCTCTCTGCAGTGCTATTTGGAACGCTTTCTCCTCTCTCCAGTGCCCAGCGAGAGAGTTGGGTGGAGATGAGACCATCCTTGGCGGCCTTTGGGGAAAAGGGTGGAGCGCAAGCATGCTGTGCTCACTTCCCATGACCACTAGGCAGGTTGGTGGCCATATGCCAATTTTCTAGCTTGAGGACACCCGGTGTTTTGTGACTGAGGGATATTGTCATCTCGGTGCAGAAGGTTGTGGTTTCCGACCTTTGAGGCACATAGGGCTGGGCTGGTGCCAATAACTAGGTACCAACAGCATGGTCTAAGTGCGCTGGACACCAGAGGATGCAGGGGATATCATGAAGGCTTCATCCCAGGGTCTGGGTGA
Organism: Pelophylax lessonae; assembly: GCF_965119305.1. NCBI lineage: Eukaryota > Metazoa > Chordata > Amphibia > Anura > Ranidae > Pelophylax > Pelophylax lessonae. The sequence goes on along the minus strand of NC_138775.1, from coordinate 142,650,778 downwards.
TGCAGGCTCTGGAGGCACACAGGTAAGATAGCAGGAGGGTATCATTCTGTGTTTTTTGGAGGTGGATGGCGTCAGGACTGGTGTCACCAGAGCCTTCTTGGGGGGGGGGGGGAAAGTCTCCAAGGGTCCACTTAAACTGTTCTTTTGGCTCAGGCTGCCTTGGGTGCTGGGATGGCGCAGTTTGTTTTAGATACCGGTCTTTAACAAAAGCCCCCTTTTGCCTCTTAAAGCTTAGGCAAAGGAGAAGTCAGCAACAATGTCAACCAGTTGTGGTTCCATAGTATCAAATTACGACAAACATGTCATCAGTGTATTTCCAGCCTGTTGAAATCTAAAGCAGATTCTTCTGCCAAATTTCTAATTTAATTTAAAGAGGAAGTGCAGTCCACTTTCTAGGCCATTTGGAAGCTGATTTTTGATGTTGGGTGTCTTCCGGTTCATCCAGTCAGCAGCCAGAGCATGTGCCACCTTCCCCCTCTTCCAAATGCTTCTTGTTTTGGTGGAGGCAATAGCGTGGCAATTTAAGCCTGGGAGTTGGTAAATCAGTTCAGGAATGGTGTCGCATGGATACCGGAGCTTAAATGAGAAGCTTCTTAATTTTTTTTTTTTCCTGTTCACAAGATAATGTCAGACATGATTCTGAAGCAATTTTGCATCATAGCAGATGCCTCGGTTGAGTCAAACGATCTGCAAAGTCTACAGCCTTGTCAGTAGCAGCCAGATCAGTTTGGCTTAAGACTTAGGTGGGGGATACTTTGTCTAAATTGTTTGTGCACTGAGTTAGGTGCTGTTTTTAAGCAGGCGACTGATAGGTTTCTTTTTATTGGAAAAGCTTTTCCTTTCCCGGAGAAGTTTTTCTCCCTTTCAAAGAACTTCCCAGAGAGGGCAAGATGGGGAACCTAAGAAACATGGGTCAGGACACAAGGGAAAAACCAAATGGAAACCTTTTAACCCTCCCACCCAGGGGGGACAGTCTCAATGACTGTGTGGGAGGAAGGCTGGAGGGATTCCTTCCACAGTTGAAAGAAACCACCTCCAATAATTTTTTGTTTAGTATAATAGAGGCTCTGCACTGGAGTTCGAGGCAAGTGCTCCCGTAAGATTCTTAGTTACAAGGTTGCCAAAGGATCCAGTATAAGCACAGGTCCTTCCTTCTGATCCACTTTCTACCAGAAGAAACGGATCTAGTTCATGTTCCAAAACAGGAACAAGGGAAAGGTTTTTACACGTGTTTGTCATGAGAAACCCTTCAGAAAAATGGCTAATTGTGAATCTCCATCCACTGATTTCAGACATTCCCTACAAAACGTTTTGGATAGAGTAGATTTATTCAGTCAGAAATTGACTCCAAAAAGGCTTCTTCATGATCACTATGGATTTAAATTGTACCCCCCCCCCCCCCCCCAAAAAAAAAAATCATGCTCATGTCCCCTTTAAGGCACGAGCTATAGCAAGTTGATTCTGCCTGGTCCTGACTACCTACCCCCCCTCCCTGCCATGAGCAGTCCACATTTATCGTGGCTGTTGAGCTAGGAGATTGTGGTCAGGATATGTTTGCAGAAGTGTTTGCAGATGTCACTTCCTGTTATGGGAAAAAATTAAATGGACCTATTCACAACCAAGAAAAATACAAACGTAGACCTTTTCTCAATTCAGGGGATCATCTTTTAGCAGTGTATGTGCTACAGAGCCCTTGGGCCTTTAAACTGCTACCAGTTAAACATTTTCGCTACATTGTGCTTCTCGTACAAAGATGGGTCTCTTGGGCATTTTGGAACACCCCTGTGATGACCCTCGCTTGGAAAAAGCAGTGAACAGAATGTTGGATTTGGCTGGGAAAATCTATTACACCAGTGGACAAAAAAAGTAAACCCCATTTAAATGTAGAAAGCGTAATCAACACTTAGAAGTAACTCAAAAATGTAAGATGGCAAGAATGGTTTGACCAACTGTTGCCCCGCCAACCTTAAAGGGTAACTCCACTTTTATGGGACAAATATTGGCAAATTTAAAAGTATTGCGTATACAATTGCAACTCAGGTCAGATTGTAATTGAATGTTATTAAAAATGACCTTCCCTTTTCAATCTGCAGCGCTGTAATTTTCTGTAAAGCGCAAACCAAAAGGGCTACCTGGAGGCGTTCTGTACACACAGTGTACAGAACACATACACACCCCCTTTAGAAATGTAATTTCCTTTTTGGGTGATTGGCTCACTGATTTTTTTTTTTTTTTTATCCCAGATGTTTTCACTCAATCTGGGAAGACGCAAGCCAGTTTTCTCTTACGTCCTCCGACAGTCGCCGCCTCTTCATATTCGTCACATATGGGGTATTAGACTTTGCTCCGAAGGAGTAGCTAGGCAACAGAATATGTTAACAATAAAGCTTTAACATATCCCACCCTCAAGGGGTGGTCCCCTCAGTCAATACCCTCCTACTTCCTGCAACCATATCTCAGTTTTAATGTCTAGCTTGTCAGGAGTGGCTGGCTCTCTCTGTGCTGGGACTTTTTGTCCCAGACTCTTTCTTCTTTTTAATATTTTGTTTGAGTTTTTTCTCTACCTTTACTTAGCTGTTATTTTTGTCAGCATTAGTTAGTTCTTCGGACGAAGAGGATCATGCGGACTGGGTCTCGGGCTGATCCCCCTGATCGCAGGTCGTGGGTCAGTGGCTTCCCAGTCTGCCATCGAGCGTTCAGCCAGGTAACGCTCCTGGCACAGTGAACGACCCATCCCTGTTCGGTGCAGGGATGATTGGTGAGGTGGCTACCTCACCGGACGCTGTGCGGTTTCTTAACCGCCATTGTGTGCGTCTTGAATTGCGACTCTCCCTGCCTCATGTGCAGCGGCTTGTTCGCCTGTGCGGGTTCCCCACGCCATGTGAGGTAAGTGTATCTATGTGGGGACCTGTCTGTCTGGGGGGGGTCTCAGTCTGGGACTGTGTGACCTGCCTTTAATCACACTGCTTGTCTCCCTATCTCTCGGCTGCATGCTGTGGGCTGCAAGGGGGGGGGGAGCTGTGTGACACTGTGTGTGTCAGGCTGGGCAGTGTGGGAAGCTGTGTGCTGTGGGGCATGTTTTTATGGCATGTTGGGGCATATACAGCGATCGCTGCGGCGATCTAACATGTATCCATATAATGGGATAAAATTGTGTGTGTTTTTATGCACTATGGAGCGGCGATTTCGGCGCCAAACGACGCCATTTTACCGGCGCCCGCTCCGGCCGCATGGTTTACATGCACGGCGGCCATTTTCTTGTAGCCTCCATAGGCTTACATAGAGCGCCCTGGCAGCATCACTTCCTCTTTCCTGGAACACCGATCGAGGCAGCAGCAGCAGCGGGGTCTCCTCAGGTTTTATCCTTCTATTCCTGTTTGCCATTGCCTGTATTCAGTCTGTATATTCCCTGTGGGGGTCTCATTGTGCCTGAGTGTGGTGCGGTGGGCTGCGCTTGCCGCGCTTGCTGAAAGGGGGCAGTTAACCCTTGGTTGTCTGGCATACAGGGGCAATGGATTCTCAGGAGGGCAAGTTTCCCACAGTACTGGTGGAAAGCCAGGGGACCGCTGTTTCCCCCCCAGGGGGGGATTTAGCCACTATTGTGGCTGGCCTTGCTGCCCAGGTGCAAATGCTGGTGGCTGCTCAATCTACTAAACGGCCCAGAGTTGCTCTGTCCTCTGATTCTGAGGGTGAAGGTGATGGGGCTGTTCTGGCAGGGACCCCCTTATCGGGGTCCCGCTCCTCTCTTGATCTAGTGGGGTCTGAGGTGGAGGCTGAAGTTGAGGGGGTCGATAATTCTCCCCCTGGCTCGCCTGAAGAGCTTGCAATCATGGATGAGTTGATTGCTTCCATTAAGCAAACGCTGCGTTTGCAGGACGGAGTGTGTCCCCCCGCTGCCTTGGCGGCTTATGGGACGCAGAGAAAACGCAGGACGCCGCAGGTTTTTCCCTGCAATGCTGATTTTCAGCGCGCTGTTAAGGATCAATGGCGCGATCTGCGCAAACCTTTTGCGGTACCAAGTAAATTCAAGCTGCGTTATCCTTTCTCGCCTGCCACTGATGAACGGTGGTGTGTGCCTCCGCCAGTGGATCATGCAATTGCGGTTTTGAACAAAGCCACTGCGATTCCTGCAGAGGGTTCCCCTGTTTTCCGTGATGCCACGGATAGGAGACTGGAGTCTCTTGCCCGTCATACTTATTCTGTTACGGGTTCTATGCTTAAGGCTCTGTTTGCTTCTCTCATGGCGGCCCAGGCGATCGCAAGTTGGACGCAGATGCTTAGGCGCGTCCTAGTGGCCGACTCGGCCTCGGCGGCGACCCTGGATATGGTGGATCAGATCCACCAGGGTGTCATGTATCTGTGTGATGCGGACCTGGACCTGATTCCGTTGGCTGCACGTGTGCACAGCGTGGCGGTGTTGTCTCGCCGCCTGGTTTGGTTGAAATGTTGGTCGGTGGACCAATCTTCACGTACAACCTTAACCAATCTGCCTTATGATGGGTCTCGCCTTTTTGGGGAGTCCCTGGATGTGTTGATTAAGGGGATCACCGGGGGTAAGAGCACTCTCTTGCCCCATTTCCCCAAGGCTAAGGGGGCTTCTGGGAAGAAGCATGCAACTTTTCGGCCCCCTCAAGGGTCCTTTCGTGCCTTTCGGCCGCACTACAAGGGCAAACCGTTCAAAGGCCAAGGCTCTCAGAAGAAGCCCTGGTCTGGGAAACAGGAGTCCGGCCAATCCGGACCTGCGGCCCATAACAGTTCGGCCTGAAGGGGCGCCCTCACCCAGTTTTGGGGTGGGGGGACGCTTGCTCGGTTTTCTTCAGCCCTGGTTGGCCCGTGTGCGGGACAGATGGGTTCTGGAAATCGTTCGATCTGGTTACAAGATCGAGTTTCTCTCTCGGCCGGAGAGCAGATTTTTTCCCTCAAATCTACAACTGTCTCCAGAGCGCCTGCGGGATCTGCACCTGGCGGTGCGGGACCTGAGGGCTCAGGGTGTGGTGGTTCCGGTACCTCATCGGGACAGATTTCGGGGGTTTTATTCCAATCTGTTCACCGTGCCCAGGAAGGAGGGCAAGTTTCGTCCGATTCTGGACTTGAAGGCTCTGAACCGCTCTGTGCGGGTTCGCAAGTTCCGCATGGAGTCCCTGCGCTCGGTGGTGGCTGCCCTGGTTCCGGGGGAATTCATGGCCTCCATCGATTTGAAGGATGCGTACCTTCACATCCCCATATTCGAGGGTCATCAGAGATACCTTCGATTTGCCATTGCGGAGGATCACTACCAGTTCGTGGCGTTGCCCTTTGGGCTCGCCTCGGCTCCGCGGGTCTTCACCAAGGTGCTTGCACCGGTTCTGGCATTATTGAGGGCCCAGGGCATTTCTGTCCTGGGGTATCTGGACGACATTCTGATTCGGTCTGCGACCAGTCAGGGTCTGGAGAAGGACCTGTCTGTCACAATGCAAACTCTGCAGGAGTTCGGTTGGACGATAAATGTTCCAAAGTCGACACTGAGTTCGTCGGTTCGTCTTCCCTATCTGGGAATGATACTGGACTCGGTGCAGGCGAAGGTCTTCCTGCCGGAAGACAAACTCAGGACTCTTCAGGAGGAAGTCAGGTCCCTCAGGGACGTTCCACACTCGTCTCTGCGGGCGTGTATGAGATGTCTGGGATTGATGGTCTCGGCCTTCGAGGCGATTCCTTTCGCTCAGTTTCACACGCGGGGTCTCCAGGCGGAGATCCTGTCCAAGTGGGACGGGCGACCTCAATCTCTGGATCTTCAGATCTCGTTGAGTCATCGCACCAGGGAAAACCTTCTGTGGTGGCTCCAGTCCCCGTTGGTGTCCGGGGGCAGGTCGTTTCGTCCGATCTCGTGGACGATAATCACTACGGATGCCAGCCTGTCGGGCTGGGGTGGTGTTCTGGGCGTTCTGTCCGCCCAGGGGACCTGGTCGGAGGGGGAGTCTTCCCTCCCGATCAACATTCTGGAATTACGTGCGATAAGGCTCTGTCTTCATCGCTGGACGGACCGGCTGCAGGGCTGCCCGGTTCGGGTGCAGACGGACAATGCCACGGCGGTGGCCTACATCAACCACCAAGGGGGCACCAGGAGTGCCCGAGCGGCTCGAGAAGTGGCCGACATTCTGTCTTGGGCCGAGACTCATGTCCCGGCGATAACGGCGGTTCACATTCCGGGAGTGGAGAACTGGCAGGCGGACTATCTGAGTCGCCAGACCCTGGATTAGAGGGAATGGTCTCTCCATCCGGCTGTCTTCCAGATGTTGTGCGCGAAGTGGGGTCTTCCAGATGTGGACCTGTTCGCGTCTCGCCTCAACTACAAGGTGAAGAGGTTCGTGGCAAGGACGCGCGACCCTCGGGCAGACGCGTCGGACGCGTTAGTGGCCCCGTGGCATCAGTACAGGCTGATGTACGCTTTTCCACCGATTCAGTTGCTGTCCAGGTTCCTTCGCAGGTTACACTCGGAACGCAGCACGGTGATTCTTGTGGCACCGGACTGGCCTCGCCGGTCCTGGTACGCAGACCTCGTGAATCTGGCGGTCGACGCCCCCTGGCGTCTGCCTCTTCGAGACGATCTACTGTCTCAAGGCCCGATTTACCATCCTGCTTTACAGTCGCTGGCTTTGACGGCCTGGCTGTTGAGACCGAGGTCCTGAAGGAGAAGGGTCTCTCTCCAGAGGTCGTTCATACCTTGATCAACGCGAGGAAGTCTTCCTCGGGAAAGGTTTATTACCGTACTTGGAAGGCCTATTTTGCCTGGTGTGAGTCCAGGGGGTTTTCACCCCGCACGTACTCCGTTTCCCGTGTGCTGTCTTTCCTTCAGACGGGTGTCGATCAGCGTTTGGCGCTGGCCACGATAAAGGGTCAGGTGTCTGCGCTGGCCGTTCTGTTTCAACGTCACGTGGCTTCCAACTCCTTGGTTGGTACTTTTATTCAGGGTGTGCGGCATCTGGTTCCTCCTAGGAGGGATCCTTTGCCCCCCTGGGACTTGAATCTAGTTCTTTCTGTGTTACAACGTGCTCCTTTTGAACAGATCAGGGAGATCTCGTTGTCTCTGTTGTCCAAACAGGTCTCCTTTTTGGTGGCGATCACTTCGGCTCGCAGGGTGTCGGAACTGGCGGCTTTGTCCTGCAAGTCTCCGTACCTGGTTGTTCATTTGGATAAGGTGGTCTTGCGACCTAATCCTTCTTTTCTGCCGAAACGAGTTTCGGAATTCCATCTTAACGAGGATATTGTTTTGCCTTCGTTGTGCACGAAGCCTAAACATCCGAAGGAGGTAAGATTGCACTCTCTGGATGTTGTTCGGGCGATTAGGGTTTACCTTAAATCGACTGAGTCTTTTCGTAAGACGGACTCCTTGTTTGTTCTTCCAGAGGGTCCTCGGAAGGGCATGGCGGCTTCGGCCTCTACCATCGCCAAATGGATCAGGCAGACCATTGAACAGGCCTATGCCTTGCAGGGGAAGGTTCCCCCTGTGCCTGTGAAGGCGCACTCTACTAGATCACTGAGTACGTCTTGGGCCTGCCATCATGGGGCTTCTGTAGCCCAGGTGTGTAAGGCGGCGACTTGGTCGACCGTGCACACTTTCACAAAATTCTACAAAGTAGATGTTCAGGCATCGGCGGATGCTTCCTTTGGCCGCAAGGTTCTTAGTGCGGCTGTTCCATAGGGTCCCTTGTTGGGGACTCCTGGCTGTTGGGATATCTTCGTATTCCCTGGTTTTTTTTTTGTCTTTTCCTGGGTTGTTGCTCCTGTTGAGCACTTATTTTTGCTGTTGCCCAGCTGGTTTCCTTCCTTTGGTAAGGTTCCTTTCTTTGATGTGGAGACTGCGTTGCCTTTCGGCGCGGATGCGTTTCCCACCCCTCATGTTTGCACTGCTTTGGGACGTCCCCATATGTGACGAATATGAAGAGGCGGCGACTGTCGGAGGACGTAAGAGAAAACGGAATTTTTGTAAAATCTTACCTGTAAAATTCCTTTCTCTGAGTCCTCCGACAGTCGCCGCCCCCGCCCCTCTTTTGGGGTTTGAATGTATGCTCTACTGCTATTCCACTAAAACTGAGATATGGTTGCAGGAAGTAGGAGGGTATTGACTGAGGGGACCACCCCTTGAGGGTGGGATATGTTAAAGCTTTATTGTTAACATATTCTGTTGCCTAGCTACTCCTTCGGAGCAAAGTCTAATACCCCATATGTGACGAATATGAAGAGGCGGCGACTGTCGGAGGACTCAGAGAAAGGAATTTTACAGGTAAGATTTTACAAAAATTCAGTTTTTTTGGCATCCCCTTCAACATAAATTTTTTTTTTAGTGAGATCCCAATGGGAAATCCTGTCTAAAGGGATGCAGGCTCTGCCACTTTCATCAGAGCATTGCAGGTGCAGCAGTGAAGCCACTCCCATACAGATTCACTTTGCACCTGGACACACACCACTATTTCTTCAGAACAAAGTTTGTTAAAATCCCTGCAATGTACATTGCCCAGGGGGAATTTTTTTTTCTATCAACAGAAGTAGTTACCCTTTTATTAAGTCTTAGGGGTTTACAGACCCCAGAATATAATGATCTGTCCCTCCTTACCCTGCCCTTCTATCCCCTCTTCCACTTGTATCGCTAACGTAATGAACACCCAGACCACAATTTATTGCAAATTTATTTTTGTTTTATCTACTCAATAACTGCAACACTCTTCTCATGTAATCAGTTTACTGATATGTTGTACTTCTGGGCTTAATTTAGTTACTTTAGATGTATTCCCCTACTAAAACTACTTTTACCAATGGAAACTTTTTTTTTTTTTGCTAGTAAATACCTTATTTTCTTCTTTATTCATCGTCTCATCACTTCCGGGTCCGGCCTCAATACAAACCGCTCAGCTCCTGTGTAATAATGCGAGATTTCATGCCATCCCAGCACCCCCTGCAAATCGCCGAATGACTTAATTGGCGGCCGGACTCGGAAGTGAGGAGGGGATGAATAAAGAAGAAAATAAGGTGTTTACTAGCAAAAAAAAAATTTCCATTGGTAAAAGTAGTTTTAAAGGGGATTACATACATCTATGTAATCCAAGTTATTAAAAATGGGTGGAACTCCACTTTAACTTGCAGTCCATACAAGCTGTCTGTAATCCATAGAATAAAGACAGCATTTCTAACTCTTCAGATGCTGTAAGCCAAATTGCCCTATCCCGGTCTGTTCTTTCTGTAATCACAAAAATCTGCACATTGAAGAATGATGTTCTCAACTTACTGATGGGTTAAACAAAAAGTGTATTTTCCACAGGCGCAGATGAAGGATTACCAGAGAGAGTTGGAGGAGGCAAGAGCATCCAGAGATGACATTTTAAGTCAGTCCAAAGAAAATGAGAAGAAACTTAAGAGTTTGGAAGCGGAGATGATCCATATGCAGGAGGTAATGCCTCCCTATATATTCATTTATCAGTTTTTTATAAGCAAAATTCTAACTGAGGACTTTGCAGAACCATAAACCTGTAAGACCCATTTTAGTTTATACCCAATTGTCATATTTTTAAGTTGGGTAAAGTATAACCTTAATCTTATGTTTTTTTATGTGACAATATTTCAATATAATTAATAACAATGCAGCACAATGGCAGTAACCCCAATTGAAGTTTAGAGATGCCAAGATTAACTTCCTGTGTAAGCGTACACTAGCAAGTAGGTTGTAATCTTCCATGCACTGGATTTCCAGCAAAATGTGTTCAATTAAATCATCCCTTGTACCGCTAAGTCTTTCCAATTCATATGTTTTGTAGGATCTTGCTGCTGCCGAGCGTGCCAAACGCCAAGCCCAGCAGGAGAGAGATGAACTGGCGGAAGAGATTGCAAACAGCAGTGGCAAAGGGTATGACTGCAACTTTCACTGCCATCAGCATATACACTTTAATAGAGCCTTTAAAGGGTTAGTTCACCTTTTAATGACTTTTTGCCATAAACCTCCCTATGCATTCATTACACATTCTGCAGTGTCCTTTTTTTTGTAAATTCTTTTTCTCTTTTGTTCATTGACTGACACAGCTCCAAATCTTCTTGACCCTTGGTTTTATGCTGCCCCCTACAAGAGTAGGACACTAGGCGGAAAAAGTTTGACTACGCCTATAGGGAGTCCCAGGGGGTATACTCCCACTTCCTGCTATAGGTCTTCAGTTTTTTTTTTTTCTGCCTAGTCAGGAGTGAGGACCTAATTCCTTGCTGGGATCTCTGGTCCTAGCATTTTTTTCCTTTTTTAAACTGATTTTTTTTTATTTTATTTTTTGTTCCTGTGAACAACAATCAACTGCTGGACTGGGAGACGAACTGGATATCCTAGATCATTATGGTCTTACCAGTCTGGCCAGCAATCGGGACCCGACCTTCGCTCCATGCTAGGTTGGCCGCGACATGGCTCCACTGGACCGGTGAATTAAACGCCTCACGAGGACGCATAGCCCTTGTCATGACCTGAGTCGCAGCGTGCCTCTGGCCCGCAGAACACCCATTTCAAGATGGTGCAGTGGTCTGCCTGGAGCGGTGCCTGCCCAGTCCAAAGGTGTGGTGAGTAGTGTTCCCCCCTCCCCCCCCCTCCCTTCTGGTGGGGTTTTTTTATTTCCAGGGTGGATGTGGGCCCATCCCTGGGTAGGTCGGACCCTCGAGTGCCCTTCCCTACATGTAGCTCCCCCTCACTATCAGGGTCCCTCTGCGGACCGCCTCCCAGTCAGCCATGCCTAGCTCCCCCCCTCCCAAATAGGGCGAGCAAAAAGTGTCCTCCGCCTTCACCTGCATCCTCTGTCTCCTCAGACTCTGAGGTTGATTTGGCCCCACGGACGCGAGTCACCCTACTGGGTCTGCGTCCACGTACCCTGATAGTGAGGATGAATCCTCTTTCACTACAGCCGCGCATGAAAAAGCGCTAGTGGATGCACGGATTGTATCAGTGCAAGGAACTTTGACATTGGAGGACGCAGCGACCGCTGCGCCTACTGTGCCTGTGCAATTTGGTACCCGCAGAGCCTCCAAAGCGACAAAGGTGTTTCCCTTTCCCGCCTATTTCGACAACTTTGTCGCAGGTCAGTGGGGTTCCCCCTAACGCACTGCCAGGGTCCCTAAACGTTTCGCTAGAATGTATCCTTTTGAAGAGTCCCTGTTAAAGAAACTGACAGTTCCACCTGTGGTGGACTCAGGTTTCCAGGTGGAATAAAGCCACCCTTCTTCCGGTGGAGGACTCTCCGTCCTTTAAGGACTGTTTTGACAAAAGCTGAACCTCTGAATACCTTTTTTTTTTTTTAACCATGGCCGGTTCCATTCTGAGGCCAGTTTTTGCTATAACCTTGGTTTCCCAGACCTTAACAGAATGGGCTAAGCTCCCGTGCCAGAATTTTGGAAGGGCGACCAGACCAGTTAGTCCAGGGGTGAAGTTTCTTACTGAAGGAAAGGGTACTCTGCTTCCACAGATTATTAAAAGCAAAGAGTCTCGTAAACGTGGCCCCTTGTTCTCTGTCCATAAGCGGTCTTTTCGTCCCTCGGGATCTAAGGACGAGGGATCAAAATCCGCCCTTAACACTGCAGGGGGTTCCAGGAGGCCATGGCCTGGTAGGTCGAGAGCAGGTTCCTCCGGGACCACAGACAAGCCCACTTCTGCCTGAAGGGGCGCCCTCACCGTATCTGGGGTGAGGGGGGGGGGGGGCGTATTCGCTGCTTTCTGGATCCGTGGACCTCCTCGATTAAAGATAAATGGGTCCACGAGTTGATTCGGTCCAGTTACAAGTTCCAGTCCTTGCCTCCTGCGTTTGACCCTAGATCGCCTACGTGGTCTTCTTAGGGCAGTACAGGATCTCCTTTCACAAGAGATCATTGTACTGGTTCACAAGAGATCATTGTACTGGTTCCAGAATCGGAGTGCTTTGAGGGGTTTTATTTAAAACGATTTACTGTTCCTAGGAAGGCAAGGGGTGTCCAATTCTGGACCTCAAGGCAAGGCCTTGAACCGCTTTATGCGGGTTCAGAAATTTAGAATGGATTCCATCCGCATGGTAGTGGCATGCCTTCATTGGGGATTTCCTGGCCTCTATCCATATCAAGGACGCTTACTTTCATATCCCTATATGTTGGGCATCAGCATTTCCTTTGCTTTGTCGTGGGCGAGGAGCACTATCAATTTGTGGCGTTACCCTTCGGTCTCGCCTCTGCTCCTTGGGTGTTCACAAAAGTTTTGGCCTCGGTGTTAGCATTGGGATTGCTGTACTGGGGTACTTGGGCGACCTCATTCTGCGAACAGTCTCCGAATGCCTTAAAAGACATTTCAGTGCGAATTCTGCAAGAGTGCGGATGGAATCTGAATTTCCAAAAATCTGTTCTGGTCCCATTCACCAAGCTGGACTATCTGGGCCTTACCCTGGACATGGCCTGAGCCCAGGTGTTTCTTCCAGAGGTGAAAGTCCAGAGGTTGCAGGATGCGATACGGCTCCTGTTAAGTCGGCAGTCAGCTCTCAGGACTTGTATGCAAGTGCTGGGCTTGGTCTCCACCTTCAAGGTGGTTCCGTTTGCTTAGTTCCATACCAGATCCCTGCAAAAGGAGATGCTAGCCAAATGGAACACAAACCCACAGACACCAAACCCACAGTCTAGACAATCTGATCCTGTTGAACCTGGGTACGAGGGGATCCCTCATCTAGTGGTTCCGCTCTCTGGCGCTTCGACAGAGAAAATCCTGGGTGGCTATCACTTGTGTCAGAGTTATGCCCCGTACACACGTGCAGATTATCTGAAGACTTTTGTCTTCAGATTTACCTTTTCTATGTAGTGCAAGGGCCTGCCGGATTGCATACAAATTGAAAGTGTTTAGGTTTGACCTCATATTATATGGTTTTGGTAAGTCTGCAGACAAAAGTCTTCAGATAATCTGCACGTGTGTACGGGGCATTAGGGTGAATGACCAGACAATGCAGCTATCTAGTGGTTCACAGAGACAAAGTGGTGCTTTGTCCCTGCCATTCGTTCCTTCCTAAGGTGACTGAGTCGTTCCGAAAATCGGATTCTCTTTATCTTTACAGATGGACTTTGTAAGGGGCTGGCCGCGTCTCCTGCGACCATTTCTAGATGGATCAGACAGACGGTGGTGCAGGCTTATTCCATTAAGTGTCAGGATCCTTCTTTACCTGTTAAGGCGCATTCTACAAAGGGCGCTTAGTGCTTCTTGGGCCTTCCGTTATCAAGCGTCGGTAGTTCAGGTGTGCAAGCCGGCCACCTGGTCGTCCGTGCACACTTTCACAAAGTCTTATAAGGTGGATGTTTTGGCATCTGCGGATGCTTCTTTTGGCTGCAAGGTTTTGCAGGCCGCAGTTGGATAGGATTAGTCCTCTGAGTGTGTTTTTTTTTTTTTTTTTTTTTTTTTTTTTTTGTCAGGTGAGCTCCAGTTGTTCCTGGCTGAGCTCCTGTTTTTACCTGGTTGGCTATGTTTAGCTTTTGGGAAGTGTTTTCCTGCTGTGTTCTTCCCACCCCTCATATTAAAACAGCTTTGGGATGTCCCAGGGTCAAGAAGATCTGGCGTGCTGTGTCCGTCAATGAACGAAAGAGAACTGTTTGTCTTGCCGTAAAATCCTTTTCTCTGATCATTGACGGACCCAGCACCTGCCCCTCATTTGGGTTTTATGTTCTTCTGACACTGCTTGTTACAAAACCGAAGACCTATAGCCGAAAGTGGCAGTATACCCCCTGGGGACTGCCCTATAGGCATAGTCAAACTTTTTCCACCTAGTGTCCTACTACTGTAGGGGGCAGCATAAACCCAAGAGTCAAGACGTTCTGGTGCTGTCCAATGCACATCAGAGAAAAGTATTTTACGATAAGACAATCTAGTGTGTGTTTTTTTTTTTTTTTTTTTTTTTTTTAGCACTAGATGTTAATGTATGGAGGACACTGTAATGCATAAAGAGGTTTGTGGCAAATGTCCACAAAGGTGAACAAACCCTGCCCAGGGGATAAACTTGCAAAATGCAATAGCCGCCCCCCCCCCCCCCCCCATTGGGCGTGGCCACTGTTCACCTCAGTGAACACAAGGGTTTCTGATTGGATGAGGTGGAGAGGCAGGGTTGGGGACATTGCTATCTTCCCTTTGTCTAATCAGAGAACTTTGTATTCATTGGGGGGGGAGAGAAAGTGAATGGTGGCCTAGTAAGCAAAACTACATCCACTTGTCACAGGGCCCAGAAGACCACAGTAATCACTCCAGTATTGCCAACTTCTACAGTGATTGTCTACTTTTGTGGCCGTCACTCAGGTTTGGAATATGCATGCTTTACCTTGGTCCAAGCTGGACACTTGTTAGACAATGTAATTATGGAAGAGAACTTGTGGAGTATGTATGCAAAAAAGCAGTTTGCCAATAATAGCCTTGGGGTTAAGGCTACCTGCAGTGCTAATTGCTTAATATTCAATGCTATATGCAATGGACTATAATTACTATATATTATAAATAAATGTGCAATAAATCCGGTTAAAAAAACAATATATATCAAGGCAAAAAAACAAAGAATAAATTGTGCAATATTCCAATATAATGTTGCAAAGATGCCTGGTAATTTATAAGAAATAAAAATATATGGTGTGTGTGTGTGTGTGTGTGTATGTGTGTGTATATATATATATATATATATATATATATATATATATATATATATATATATATATATATGTGTGTGTATATATATATATATATATATATATATATAGTGTGTGTGTCCGGTGCAGATTTAATTCCAGTCCATAAATATGACTGTAGTTATTAGAGTCCAAATTTTCCTATGTGCAAATGCTCTTCCGGACTAATCAAAAGTGCAGGTGCTCAATGTGAATCTTTATCCAATTCGACTTGTGATTTATAAGTGGCATAGGTTCCTTTTTCCACAGTGGTAAGGTAAAGATGGGTGACTTACCAGATATAATGGGTCTCATGTACCATATGGCACTAAGACCAATCACACTTGTAGGCCCCCAGGGCCAAGGTAGGTTCCCTCGTGCCGTTCCAGGAGTGGGGTAATGTTAGATTCCTCCTTCCCTTTCCTCACATCAGTATAGGGCCAGGGTATGAAAAGAAAATGCTCCAATAGTGTAGTATATTCAATAAAAGATTTATTTCCCATCCATGGGTTTAATAAAAACAAAAGGTAAACAGGATTCGTGACAGTTTATTCAGGCCCTATCTTTGAGAACGTCACAGAAAGTGACGAAACGCGTCAGCTTTTGGAACGCACGGCGTGACTGCAGCTTGCAGGTGAAATGCAAGCCGGAATTCTCCCCTCACCACTCTGCATGTAGCTTGCACTGTATATACTGTCACGAATCCTGTATACCTTTTTCCTTTTATTTAACCCATGGATGGGAAATAAATCTTTTATTGAATATACTACTCTATTGGAGAATTTTCTTTTCATACCCTGGCCCTATACTGATGTGAGGAAAGGGAAGGAGGAATCTACCATTACCCCACTACCAGAGCGGCACAAGGGAACCTACCTTGGCCCTGAGGGCCTACAAGCGTGATTGGTCATAGTGCCATATGGTACATGAGACCAATTATATCTGGTAAGTCACCCATCTTTACCTTACCACTGTGGAAAAGGAACCTATGCCACTTATAAGTCACAAGTCAAATTGGATAAAGATTCACATTGAGCACCTGCACTTTTAATTAGACCGGAAGAGCATTTGCACAAAGAAATTTATTTGAACTCTGATAACTACCGTCACTATATTGATGGACTTGAATTAAATCTGCACTGGACACTCACCTTTATTTATATATATATATATATTTTTTTTTTTTCTTATAAATTACCATGCATCTTTGCAACAGCTGTTTATTATATTGGAATATAGTTATTGCACAATGTATTCATTGTTTTTTTTTTTTTTTTTCTTTTGATATAATTTGGTTTATAAGCTGTATTTATTGCACATATTAATACAGTAATTTATTATATTCAATTGCATATAGCATTTAAGAATATTAAGCAATTGGCAAGCGCTGTAGGTTAACCCTAAGGCTATTGACATTCCTATTCCCTATTTCTATAGCTGCTGCCTTATTCTCAATTAAACTTTACATACACCATTAGGTGCGGGGGATACACCACAGGTGTGCTCTTTTTTCCAAAAAATCAGTTTATTATTGGTTTTGATATTTCTTCATATTCCATCTTTGTCATTTTAGTGCTCTAGCTGTAGAAGAAAAGAGACGTTTGGAATCGCGCATTGCTCAGCTTGAAGAAGAATTAGAGGAGGAACAGGGCAACACAGAACTGGTCAATGACAGACTGAGGAAAGCAACACTTCAGGTTCAGTGGCTTGCTTTTTGTGGATATTTATCACCTCTCAACATTGTATAGCTTTTATGGAAAAAGTACTGTTTAAAGATGAATATAAACATTTTAACATCAAAAACCCTTAGCATTAACTATCATAAATTTGTGTGTGAATCAATGTCCGAAGTTGGCAAACCATATAAAGATTTTTATTTTCATAATTTCTGTGGAGCATGGCATATTTATTTTTCCATTTTATTTAAGATTGACCAGTTGAACACTGACCTGAATGCAGAGCGCAGCAATGCTCAGAAAAATGAAAATGCTCGCCAGCAAATGGATCGCCAGAATAAAGAGTTGAAAACTAAGCTTCAGGAGTTGGAGGGATCTGTTAAATCAAAGTTTAAAGCTTCAATCACTGCATTGGAGGCAAAGATTGCACAACTGGAGGAACAGCTTGATACAGAAACAAAGTATGTATAATGCTGAAGTGGGTAAAATGGTAATCACTGTAACCGCTTTATTACCTGTTGATTTTGCCAGTAAATCCATTACTTTTCTACTTTCTGGAACAGCTCTGAAAGACAGCATTGTCACCCTGTAGACCGTGTAGTCTCAGTTGGATGTAGTTTTATTTGACTTTCGGTGACATACTTGTTACAACTTGGCTACTGGCAGTTTTGAAATTTTTTACATGTAAATATCTGCCATTTTTTTTTTCTAGAAAATTACGTGGAATCCCCAAACATACATTTTCTGAAAGCAGAGGCCCTGGAGAAAAAGATGGCTGCTGCAATTTTGTCACAGCATTTGCACAGCCATTTATCAAATGCAAATATTCTGAAATGCACCTAAAATGAGTTGGTGCATGCAGACAGTATCTACTACCTAATTTATTTGGTAAAATAAAATTAGTGGTGTAACTAGATACCAAACCTGTCGATTTTAAATTGTGCACGCCTGTGAAATGGCGACAAGCTAAGTTTTTCCATAGGCAAAGTTTTAAAAGCCTTTAACAGGTTATCAATTTAGAGTTAAATGTGAGCTATGGTGCTAAAATTATTGCTCTCTCCATTCGTGGCAATTCCTAACGTGTGTGTGCGTTGCAAGCATCATGTATATATGCGTGCCAGACTTGCGCGTTTGCATTCGTGCTTGAGGGAATGGGAGTGATTTGGGCAGTGACTGGTACGTTTTATGGAGACAGGGTTTTCTTTCCTTCAAAGCATCTGATCAAACACAGATCTGTTTGATCAGATTCTTCCCTAGCTGTACCAACCAGGGAAAGACCGATCTGAAACGAGGAGTGATGAAATAATTTCCAGCTTCATTCGTTAGTCTTCCATCTTAGTGCGCAGCCATCCTGACCACTTACAGCGGTTCCATTCTCCCCTGTGTAGGGAGAGAACCCGAGAACTGCATTGAGAGTGCGTAGGGGGCCCTTCCAATTGCTGTGAAAATGATCATGTGGCTGTAGTCACTTGGCATTTACTGGAAAGGCGATTGCTGGTTTTAAAAATGAATAAAAATACCAGAATCATGACTGCAGCCATGATGTGAGCACCCCTAGCAGTATTGGGCCTTGTTCAAATGGGAGTGGTTGGGGGTGGTAAAAAGCTGTTGGTTGAGTTGTGGTCTTACCACCCGCCTAAAAGATAGTATGCAGCCGCCCAGGCCTGTACACATGCTATGGCAAAAATTGTGCCCCTGTCACAATCAACCTGTAGTACCACTGGCAAATGACTCATTCAAGCGAATGGCGCACGTTGCAACTAAACACTTGGCTTGCACCGTATCTACAAACTCCCCATTCAGCTCTCAGAAAAAGCAGGAATTTAGGAGGAGGAAGTATCGCCTACTGAATGCCTGGCAGCTACTAGTACCAGAATATAAATTCCCTTCAGTCCAGAGTGGCAGAGGGGAACAAATGCAAAGTCTGGTCTGGTGACAGTAGCAATTGTAGGGATAATGCTAGGGATGCACCGAAATGAAAATTTTGGGCCGAAAATGCAGGGTGCCCTTGGCCGAAAACCGAAAATGACTTTTTCCCCCAAATAATTTTAAATTGGATAGAACAGGGGCATACACCAAAAACAGGCAGCATTGTACACCTGTCGCTGCCACCCTGTCACAGTATATGTACTGTGACGGGTTGGCAAGTGGTTAATTTAATTACCAATGGTGTTTGTATTATACAGCATGAGGGGGTTAATGTATTGTCACTGATACATTAGTGACCAACCAGTGGCAGTTAATTAACCCCTTTGTGCTGCATTAGTGCAACCAGTATCAGTGTTAACACTGGTTGCACTGATACTGGTTGCACTAATGCAGCACAAAGGGGTTAACTGCCACTGGTTGGTCACTAATGCAGCAGTGACAATACATTAACCACCTCATGCTGCATATTACTAATACCAATGGTAAGCTCGCCTCAGCTCCCCCCCACCTCAGCGTCCCTCTTCTACTCACTCAGCTCCTCCGGTGTCCATTGTTCAAAAGACGCGCCTCTGGCCGGCCTCCCGGTGATGTCACTACTACTACGATCTGTGCATAAATGAACTGACACGGCGGGAGGGCGGGCGAGCGGCCGCTAATAGCTGTAACTATGTGAGCCTTCACTTCCCTGTCAGCGGCACGATGTACATGAATGAACTGACACTCCGGGCGGGAGGGCAGGGGGAGCGGCCGCTAATAACTATAACTATGTGAGCCTTCACTTCCCTGTCAGAGGAGATACCCGCATGACAGGGAAGTGAAGCGCTTACATAGTTAGCGGCCGCTCCCCCAGCCCTCCAGCCCGGAGTGTCAGTTCATTCATGTACATCATGCCGCTGACAGGGAAGTAAAGGCTCACATAGTTACAGCTATTAGCGGCCGCTCTCCCGCCCGGTCTGTTAGTTCATTAATGCACAGATAGCAGTAGTAGGGACATCATTGAGAGACGGGCTGCCGGCCAGAGGCGGGACTTTTCAAACCTGCGCTGCGCCCTCCTCCTTCCTCACGCCGGCCATTAATTTTGGCATTTTTAACCCATTTTCGGGCGAAATGGGATAGGCCCATTTTCAGCCGAAAACTTCGGTGGCCGAAATTTCGGTGCATCCCTAGATAATGGGGATGGTTTTAACTGACAATCATTGCTGTGTGACCTTTACATCAGCCTTTTTCAACCAGGGTGCCTACAGGTTTCTTCAGGGGTGCCTTGGCAAAAGGCCCAAAAATTGTATACAAGCCAACGTGTGGATGAAGCCCGTCTTTTAGTTACACAAAGCCACAGGTTTTCTTTGTGCACTATTACAACCTTGTAGATCCTAAATATCAGTGGTATCAGTTGATATGGAGGATGTCCGTTACTTGCACAGTATCCTTGTTTGACCCCTCCCCTGCCCCTCTCCACCAGCGTTGAGGTCACATTAGCTGAGTGGAGGTGGAGTGGGGAAGAGAAACACTAGTCAGTACAAGTTTGTAAAAGTGTATTTGCTTTGGAAGAGTAAATCACTTTGAGCGTTTTGGTGTCCTACTTGTGTGGATGTTGCTACAATGGGTAAAATTATTAGAATACTTTTTACATTTTAGATTGGGGTGCCTCGAGACTGTTGTCTTTTAAAGGGTGCCTTAACTGAAAAAAAGTTGAGAACACTGCTTTACATAATTGAGGTTGAATATGATTTCTTTCATGGTAAGGAATCCTATGTTTGTGTCCATCACAGGGAAAGACAGAATGCAAGCAAGCAGGTGCGCCGTACAGAGAAAAAACTAAAGGATGTCTTGATGCAGGTGGAGGATGAAAGGCGCAATGCAGAGCAATTCAAAGATCAGGTAAGAAATTAAATCCAATTATTCTTTTGAACAGTTTAGTTCTTGAACAATGTTTAAAAATATGTATCTTGCTACCAGGCTGAGAAGAACAATGTTCGAATGAAACAGTTGAAACGCCAGGTGGAGGAGGCCGAAGAAGAAGCACAGCGTGCAAATGCAATGCGCCGCAAACTGCAGCGTGAACTTGAAGATGCCACAGAAACGGCAGAAGCCATGAATCGAGAGGTTAACACTCTTAAGAGCAAGCTTCGGTAAGTCATTGCTTAAACCTAAAAGCTACAGCAGACTTGCTCTCAACTCTTGGTACACTGCAGCTCTGTTCTTGATAGTTGGCCAGGGTAATGCATCAGTCTTGTGATATAACTGGATATCTTGTACAGGACATGGAACAAGGTATTCCTAGACCCTGGGTTATAGGCTTGTACCTTCAGATGATTGGACACTGGTAAACTTCTGAGGATATGCCCACTGAGCATCTTCCCCTATCATCCTACCCCATTCCTTTGAGACCTGAGCTTTGTGCCTGTGGTTTGATGTGATGGGCCTCTTCTCATTTATGGTGAAATCATTCTTGGCCTAACTAGTTTATTTTATTATTTTTTTTTTTTGTCTTCAATTTCTTCCAACTCCTCACTGTCTTCTAGTAACAGTGCATCCGTATCAGCACAACCTCGGTAAACCTTGAAAACTGTACCCAGACCCCATGCTGTGGTGCTGCTTTGGGCAGTGTGTCCTGTATGGGCACTCACCTTGGTGCTTAGTGCAATGTGTTTAGTCAGCCAGAGTGCTATACAAATCCAGGCCTGTAGCTTGCTTGGTATCCCTACTGAACCCAGTCCCTGAAGACCCCTTCAAGGCTAAGAGAGGCCAAGCTTGGACTTAATGTACAGTCCAGCATCATGGACAGGTAAGAGTCACCCTGTATGCTTCTGACCATGATTGTAAAAGACTGGGGCAAGATTTCAGTTATATTCACTACAGTATAAAATTCAAATTTGGTGCAAAAACCACTTAGAGCTTAGTCTTAGGTGGATGACCTAGTGTTGCATCACACTGTAAGTTGCACACTTTACCACTTCTGCCTAGATCTCTTATAAGATATTCAGGCACTTCCTCCGACCCTTTCACTATGAGGATTGACTACAGAATGGTCTACACCCAGGTTTCTGCATTCTGCTAGACCCACTTACCCTATATTGTGCCCCCCCCCCCCCCCCCCACGCAGAGTACGCTACAGGGGAATACCCTCTCACATTGCTGTGGTGGAAACCAAGTGGAATAGAGCCGTTTCAAAACTGCAGGCGAACATTTACTCTGCTGAAAGCCCACTCAAACAATTAATCTCAGAGTGGCAATTCGACCCTTGCGCCAAAGCAGGAGACAACTCTACCACTGGTCTTTAGATGCAATACTAGCTCTTTCAGAAACTCAAGTGGCCTATTTGGCAAAAACAGAATTTTATGCATCTGTCAATTTCACTGACGAATAATTGTTTTAACACAGCTCTCTTTGCCCAATGCTCAAACGCCACTCTTCCACCCCTCAATAATGCTGCCTTAGATGAGGTAATCACAGAAGGGGAAAGAGGACATGGAAGACCATGTTGGAGGAAGCTGCAAAAGCGTTTTCTTCCTCAATTCACTTTAGCAAGCATGTTGCATGATCTGAGGCGATCTATCTCACTGCTGCCATCCGCCAAATCCTTGGTTTGTGCAACACAATTCTCCATATCGCTATGCCCATTTTGGTTTCCTTTTTAACCTGTTTCAGAATCATGCTTTCTCTTTTGTTCACTGACAGTTACAGCTTCAAGTCTTCAGACCATTGGGCTTTAGGCTCTCTATCTCTAGGAGTAGGACTAGGCGCAAACGTTTCTGGTTACGCCCCTGGGGCATTCCCAGAGGGTATACCATCACTTCCTGCTGTAGAACTCCATTTTTTTTCTGCTTAGTCAGGAGGAAGGACCTGGCTCTCTGCTGGGATCTGCGGTCCTGGCATTTTTTCAGATTGTAATGGAATTATTTACTTTGTAGTTCACACAGGAACAAAAAATAATCAACAGCTGGACTGGGCAACACACTGGATAGCCTAGATCCTTACGACCTTCCCAGTCTTGCCTGTGAGCGCGATACAATTATTAGTTCTGCGCTAGGTTTGCTGCGACCTAGCACCACTGGGATAGGAGCTGACCGGCGAGTAAAGAAAGAGAAAAAAAAAGCCTTGCGAGGGTGCATTGCCCTGGTCACGACCAGAGTCTCAATGGTGCAGTAGACTGCTGGGAGTGGCACCCACCTGGTGACCGTGGTATGGTTAGTAGTTTCCCCCCTCCTTTCCTATGAAATTGCTGGGGTAGTCATGGTATCTAAGCGTTTTGCTAGGAGATATCCCTTTGAGGAGTCTCTTCTGAAGAAACTTACGGTTCCACTGTCGGTGGATTCTCAGGTTTCCAGGCTAAATAAGGCCACTCTTTTGCCGGTGGAGTATTCCCTGTCTTTTAAGAACCCCGTGGACAAAAGAGCTGAAGCTCTGGTCTGGTATCTCTTCACAGTGGCTGGTTCAATTTGAGGGTGGTGTTTGCGATCACCTTGGTATCCCAGACTTTTAACGGAATTGGCTAATATTTTGTGCCTGGAACTGGAGGGGAGTCAACAAACCTTCTGAGCTGGCGGACCAGTTGATCCAAGGGTTACAGTATCATTGCATCCCTGGATGCCGGCAGGGTTTCGGTAACGACTGTGACCCTTGCCCTCATGATCTGGTTGAAGTACTGGTCAGCTGACTAGGCTTTTAAAAAGGTTTTGACTGATCCTTCCTTTTGTAGGTGACCATCTGTTTGGTGCCTCTATGGAACAGCTCACTAAGGGCCTTGCGGGAGGCAAAAGTACATTGCTTCTGCAGGTTGCTAAGGGCAAGGAACCTCGCCGTAAGCGGAGTCCCTTTTCGGCTCACAAGCGGCTCTTTCATCTGTCTGGTTCGCAGGAAAAGGGCTTGAGATCCATCCATATCTCTGTGGGAGGCTCCAAGAGACCCTGGAATGGTAAGTCCAAAGCGGGCACTTCTGATTCCTGCAGACAAGTCTTCGCCTGAAGGGGCGCCCTCACCTGCGGCTGGGGTGGGGGAATGTCTTTGTCACCTTCCGGATCTGTGGACCTTGCTTATTCAGGACAAGTGGGTCCACGAACTGGTTGGTTCGTTTACAAGATCAAGTTTCGGTCCTTGCAGTTTCCATTTGTGCAGTTTCACTGCAGACCCTCTCAAAGGGAGATTCTGATCAAATGGAACAAGGATCTGATGTCATTGGACAATCTGATCCCGTTGAGTCGTTGCTCGAGGGAGTCTCTCTCCTATGGTGGCTCTGCTCCCTGGCCCTACATCTGGGAAAATCAATATTTTCCTCCCCTGTATTGGACTGTGATCACCACGGATGCCAATCTGTCCAGATGGGGAGGTGTCTTGGGAATGTGTGTTTGGCCCAGGGTGTCTGGACTCGGAAGGAGTCCAGGTTGCCGATCAACATCCTAGAAATTCGGGCGATCAGACTGTCTGGACGGATCGTCTATAGGGATGCCCTGTGCGGATACAGGGCTGTCTGAGTCAGTGATTCCTTTGCTGTTGAAAGCTAGGAAATCTACTTCCAGGAAGGTTTATCGAGTTTGGAAGGAGTACATTACTTGGTGTTAGTCGTGAGTGGTTTCTCCCCGCTCCTTTTCTGTCTCGCTTGTTGGAGTTCCTACAATTGGGTGTAGATCGTTTGGCTCTGGGCACCATCAAGGGCCAGAATTACACATTTGCTAGTTTTTTTTTTCCAAAAGGCTGTTGGTGACAGTCCTTGGTTCACAGGCTCCTCCGGTGTGATCCCTGGTACCTCCGTGGAAACTCAACTTGGTCCGGTCAGTGCTTCAAAAGCCTCGCTTTTTTAAAATATTCGAGAAATTCCTCTGCTCACTGTCGCAGAAGGTGGCTTTATTTTAGTAGCTATTCCGCACATCGTGTTTTGGAGTTGGCTGCGTTGTCCCGTTGGTCACCTTGGTGATTCATAGGGACAAATTTGGTGTTGTGACCCTGTCAGGCGTTCATTCCGAAGGTTGTCTCTGGGTTTCATTTGAATGAAGACCTTGTTACTGTCCCTATGTCCGAAGCCGAAACATCCTAAGGAAATTCCCTTGCATTTCTTAGATGTGGGAAGGCTGGTTCGGGTGTACCTGGCAGTGACTGAACCGATTAGAAAATCCAATTCTGTTTTTTCTTACGAATGGACCTCTGTAAGGGGCAGGCTGCATCTGCTGTGACCATTTCCAAGTGGATCAGCAGCGGCTTCTGCTTCTTAAGGGTGAAAATTTTTCCTTGTGGCGAGCTTTGCTAGTTGAGCTCCTGTTACCTGCTTGGCTATGTTTAGCCTTGTTGGGGAATTCTGCGTTTGTGGTGTTTTTTCCCACCCCTAATGTTGACACTGCTTTGGGACATCCCAATGGTCTGAAGACTTGAAGCTGTCTGTCAGTGAACGAAAGAACTGTTTTTTTTTTTGTCTTACTGTAAAATCCTTTTCTCTGACGGACACAGCCCCTCTTTGGAGTAGTTATGTTCTGACACTGCTTGTTACAAACTGGAGTCCTACAGCAGGAAGTGATGGTATACCCTCTGAGACTGCCCCAGGGGCGTAACCAAAAAGGTTTCTGCCTACCCCTAGAGAGAGAGCATAAAGCCAAATGTTCTGAAGACTTGAAGCTGTCAGTCAGTGAATCTCAGAAAAGGATTTTACGGTAAGACAAAAATCCAGTTTTTACCATAGCAATTACCTTCTGCTCTACTTGTTTATGTGGATGCCCAAGAACATTTCATTAAACAAATTTCCAGTATGGCTCTATTCTCCATGAAAATGTCCAGAATCTTGTGGCGAAAAAGTAAGGATCGACCGATTATCCACAAAGCCGATATATTGAGGGCCGATATGCACTTTCCCTGACTATATCGGAATCTGCCACCGAGGTGGCCGATATTTCGGAAAGTGCTTGTACCGGAGTGATACCTGCAGCTAGAGGCATCACCCCGGTATCTGCGTCAATAGCCGACGGTCGGCTGCCTTGTAATGACAACCGATGCGGCTGAGAAGCCGATTGGCTGTCATTACAAGGTGCAGGCCTATCGCGGCTCGCCCAAACAACCAGCCTGCACGGCCGCCGAAAACCCGATCTAAGCCACATTCGGCTCTGATCGGGTCTCCATGCAAAAACCTGAAAGTGATGTCATGACATCACTTCCGGGTACTCTGCGCCAGATTAAAAAAAATTACAACATTCAATGCTTTTAAGTGCAGAGGAGGGGTTTGGGGTCTTTTAGACCCCCAGATCCCTCCAAAAGGGTACCTGTAGTGATAAAATTAAAAAAAATACATTTTTTAAATGTACGAAAATATCGGCCTATACCGATATGCAATGGCCAAAATATCGGTATCGGTCGATCACTACTAAAAAGCCCCTCCCTGCTTCATTGCTACTAAAACCCAGAGCATATAATTGCTTCAGCTTCCAACCTATGTTCAGCCCCTCCTTTTGGCACAAGACCTGGGTTACAAAGCCCAAAGAGTCCTCAAGGCCCTCTTCCCAATAAAAGGGTGCCCACATTCCTAGGAATGGGGGGTACATCGGTTTGCCTCTTTGGGACACAGATGTCTCAGACCTGTGGGTTCAAGCAGTCTCTTCAACGCTTGCTTCTCTGAGGCCCCATTCACACCCACCAATTTAAAATCGTAGCAAAACCGGGATATAGGTGCCATTCATTAGTGGCTCCCCAAAAGCGGTGTGATTTTACCACAATTGTCACGTGTACATTGTAGCAAAATGCAGTTGATAAAATTGCATGAACCTCATTACCCAAACAAGTGCATTAATTGACTTTTGAGCGACAACCGCACATAGGGAAGCCCATTCAAGGTAATGGGCTGCTCTGTGTGTCTCGCTAGGCAAGATGTGAACAGGATCTCAAATCAACCAAGAACTTGGCCAAGGAGAGTCAAATTTGCAAAATGCCCTGACCATCTCTTGTCCCAGGGAGTAGTTGGTACCCCCCACAAGACTGGTTCAAAGGATTGTATTCAAACCTGTTCATGGTACCATTCCCAAAGGGGGTTTTCGACCTATTCTGGATTTGGTGTATTTCCACTTTTGCAGACAAATTGTAACAAATAAAGTAGGTATTCTCCCATGTCCTTGTTCACATAACATAACTTAAAAAAAAAATAACTGCAGCTGACCTTTTTTAGATGCTGTATTCTGGACCCTCCCAGCAAGGAAAAAAAAACCTTGGGTAGTTAATTTGAGGTGGCTGGGCAGCGGCTTGCCCTATATAACCCTGTCTGTACTGAAAAGGCATTCATTTTCAGTTGCAACTAGATTTTGAACACTGTCCTAACAGGCCCGCTCTTCTTGCATTGTATAGTAATGAGAGATCAGGTATTCAGTCATTTAGTCGTGTCCGACCCTTCGTGACCTCATGCATTATAGCGCGCCAGGTTTCCTGTTCTCCATTGCCTCCCAGAGCTTGCCTGACTTCATGTTTATTTTTTCAATGATGCTATCTATCGATCTTGTCGACGTCCTTCTCCTTTTTCCGTCCATGTTTCCCAGCATCAGGGTCTTTTCCAGTGAGTCCTCTCATCGCATTAGGTGGCCAAAGTATTCGTGTTTCAGCTTCAGGATCTGTCCTTCCAGTGAATATTCAGGGTTGATTTCATTCCAGATTGACTGGCTTAATCTTCTTGCCGTCCAAGGGACTTTAAAGAGTCTTCTCCAACACCATAGTTCAAAAGCATTCTTCGGCGTTCAACCTGCCTTATGGTCCAACTTTCACAGCCATAGGTTACTACTGGGAATACCATAGCTTTGACTATACGGCACTTTGTCGGTAGGGTGATGTCTGCTTTTTATAATGTATAGGTTTGCCATTGCTTTGCTCCCAAGAAGCAAGTGTCTCTTAATTTCATGGCTACAGTCACCATCTGCCGTGATCTTGGAGCCTAGGAAGATCAAATCTGCTATGATCTTCGTTTTTCTTAATGTTCAAATAGAAGAAATGGAAACCGTGGCAATTTCAGGCCAGCTTTTGCACTCTTTCACCTTCATTAAGAGACACTCTAGTTCTTGACTTTCTGCCATTAGTGTGATATTGTCTGCATATTGCAGGTGGTTGTTTCTCCCTGCGATCATAATTCCGGCTTTGTGATTTGTCGATCCTAGCATTTCGTATGATGTACTCTGCAAATAAGGTAAATAAGAAGGGTGAAAATATACATCCTTGTCACACTCCTTTCTCAATTTTGAACCAGTCAGTTCCATGTCCTGTTCGAACTGTTGACTTGCATACAAATTTTTTTAGAAGAAAGGTGAGGTGGTGGTCTGGTATTCCCATTTCTTTCAGGATTTGCCACATCTTGTGAACACAATGGAAGGCTTTACTGTAGTCAAAGCAGAAGTAGACATTCTTCCAGGACTTTTTTTTTTTCTCCATGATCAAGTGAACGTTGGCAATTTGATCTTTATTTCCTCTGCCTCTTCAAATCCAGCTTGTACTTGTGGTAGCTCTCAGTTCACATGCTGCTATATCCTAACTTATAGAATTTTCAGCATAATCTTGCTAGTGTGTGAGATGAGTGCAATCGTACGGTAGTTTGAACATTCTTTGGCACTGCCCTTCTTTGTCAACGGAATGTAAACAACCTCTTCCAGTCCTTTAGCCATTTTGGAAGTTTTACAAATTTGTCATATTGAGTGCAGCACTTAATAGCATCATCTTCTCGGATTTTAAATAACTCACCTGGGATACCATCACTTCTGCTAGCTTTATTAGCAATGCTTTCTTGACTTCACTCTCCAGGATATTCAGATCAAGGTTAGTGACTGCATCATTGTGGTTATATGGGACATTCTGATCTTTCTTGCATAGTTCTGTGTTTTTATCTCTTCTGCTTCTCAGGTCCTTGCTATTT
This sequence comes from Pelophylax lessonae, assembly GCF_965119305.1. NCBI lineage: Eukaryota > Metazoa > Chordata > Amphibia > Anura > Ranidae > Pelophylax > Pelophylax lessonae. The sequence goes on along the minus strand of NC_138775.1, from coordinate 142,622,671 downwards.
TAATTTTATCTTCTAGTCTGTCTTGCTCTCTTGTTTTCTTCTTTGCATTGATTTGATAAAAGGTCGTTTTTTTTCTCTTCCTCCTATGCTCTTGAAGTCTGAATTCAGTTGGGTATATTTTTCTCCATTGCCTTTTGCCTTCCTCCTTTGTTCAGCTATTTGTATGGCCTCATCAGCCACTTTGCTTTCTTTCATTTCTTCTTCTTTGGAATGGTTTTCATTGTTGCACACCTCCTTCCATAGTTCCTCAGGCACTCAGTCTATCAGATCTAATCCCTTTTAAATCTGTTAGTCACACCTACTGAGTATATTACAAGGGATCTGATTTAGATCATATCGGAAATGCCTAGTGGGATTTCCCACTTTTTTTAAATTTAAGCCTGAATTTTCCCATACGAAGTATGGTCTGAGCCACAGTCAGCTCCAGTCAGTCAAGACCAGGGATAGGCTCATTCTATTATGTTCAAAAATACCTTGCAGTCAGCCTCCTGAAAAATCTCTAAAGTAAGAATTTTTTTTTTTTTCTCAAATTGACTGCAAAAGTGGAAATGTGCTTTAAATCTCTCTACCAATACCCTTCAAATTCCCAAATTTCACATGAAGTCTACAAGGGTAGTATTTCTGTCCCTAAGAAAAGAATAAATGGCATCTGTAGATCTAATGCTTGCTGCGCTGTGGAAGACAATCCCTTTGTCACCTATCCTCTGCTCCCCACAGTAATCGCTAAGATCATGCTTGAGAAATGTGGCAAGACGTCTCATGATCAGATTCTTAATGTTCTAGGCCCTGTACCATTTGCCTGGTCTCATTCGAGAAATCGCCAACACCGCATCTTGTTGACTGGAACAACCAAGCCCCTTCTCTTGACCTACCAGTGTTCCTATCCAGCAAAGCAAGAAATCCCCTAACTTGCTGGATCTCAGTCTTCGTTCTGACAATAGGAAAGTGTTTCCTTAGCTATTACTGGAAAGTGATAACAGATGCCAGTCATTCAGACTGGGGAGGAGTGTCCTAATCCCTCATGGTCCAGGGAACATAGACACCTGGGGAAGCTCCCTGTTGACATCCTGGAGCTCAGCAGTTTGGGCAGCTCTGCAACACTGGGACCCCAGTTCTGTGTGGAAACCTAATCTAGTTTGCTTCCTTTAAGGCTACACCCAGAGAAACTCATGAAATGAAACTTACTGATTTGAGGGGACTGGGGCCCTTCACCAACACATCTTCAGTCTGACATGTCGGAAATGGATGACTTGGGATGTAGCTATCCTAGCCTCCAGATTCAATAACAAACTACCTGCCTGCATAGCCAGGATCAGGCATCCCTTAGCATTAGCCTCAGGTGCCTTGATTATTCCTCTGTGCTTTGTTCAGGCTAATCTACGCCTTCCATCCAGTGCAAAATTGGGCACTGTTTGCTCAGAGAGCAAGAGTAAAAAGGTTGATTTTCATTATACTGGACTGAAAGAACCAGGTCACAGACCTATGCAGTATAGTAGATGACCCCCTGCCTCCAAGGCCACATCTGCTTCTTGTTTTTTTTTTTTTTTTTTTTTTCTTTTTTGAAGCACGTCTTGAAGATTATTGGGGTCTCCCAAGTCTGTTCTTGCCGTGTTAAAAGCAAGAAAAGCCACTTCCTGGAAGACTTGCTGTTATACCTGGAAATCCTTTTGCTTTGTATAAACAGAGGCACTTCAGTCCCAGAGATTACCCTGTGCCTTGCATTCTGGCCTTCCAACAATCAGATCTTAACCAGAACTTGGCCTTAAAGCAGAACTTCATTCTCTCAATCATTGACTATTTCTAATTTTTTTGCTGCTAGCATTAGTAAATAGACAAAAAAAAATCAAATTTGCTTATTTATTTTTTTCTGGTTTCTTCAGTTACTTCTGGAGTTCCAGACCTAGACAAATTATATCCTACATCCTAAGTCTTCAGGAAGGAAAGGGTTTTTTCTGCATGCTTTGACTAAGGGTAGATGGATTCTAGGAAGTAAATGCAACAAGAATTATCCGCCCTTATGCAAGATGGCCATGGACAGAAATACTAGTTTGTTTTTTTTTTCAAAGTGATTTCTCGGCAAGATAAAGCATGGAGGACATGACTTCTGTAAAGTAGCCTTTTGGTTGCTGTCAGATGTCTGTGTTGGTGGCTTTCTTCTGTAAGGAGCCCTTCCTCATACTCGCAGAAAAACAAGGTTGTCTTGCTCCCAAAACAATTCTTTCTTCCGAAGGTGGTATCCATCTTCCACCACAGTGAAGATATAGTCCTACCACCCTTATGCCTTGCTCCTAACTTTCAATGGATATCTTTCTTCATTGTTTCTACAAAGTCAGAGCCATTTGTGTACCTTAAAGCTACAGTTTTGATCAGATTTGATTCTATATTTTTCCTGTCTTTAGGACCTTAAAAGGGTCACCCTGCTTCCAAGTCCATTGTGAGATGGATAAGAGATGTAATTGCTCAAACTTATCTTGTGGACAAACCTCTTGTGTTTTTGCGCACCCATTCCACTAGTTCACTAGTAGTTTCCTAGGCATTTCGGCATGTCCTCAAAAGCTTTGGCAGTGTCCAATAATGTGAAGATACAAACATATTGCACAGGGTCTATGAATACTTTCTGGCCTGTACTGTTTCCAATGTATGAGATTTAACAGGCAAGTCAAAATTCCTCTTTGTCGGAACATTTTACAGGGCAGTTCAGAATGAATGTTGAGGTTTTCTACTTCAGTTTTCCTTGTAAAACAGTGAGCAAATGTGCATTTTACTGGGGGATTGTATTTTTGCAAGGCCATATTATGAAAGGAATGTCTTGCTTACCTTTTTAAAGTGTTACTTTTTAGTATTAAATATTGACAAAGTTATTGCCCCATAAACAGGTTCATAGCATAAATTTAAAAATTGCTTTTGGTGCCTGGGACATCTTGGTGCTATGTACAGTCACCTACAGACATGAATAGGTGGAGGCTGGCATATGCAGCTTTCTCTACATGTATAAAGTGGCACATGCACACAGGCGTTACTGTCCTGAATGCACACTACCTGCATTCTGAACCTTCCTGGTCATCCCTGTACACAACTAGCAGTCTCAGTAGCAATCAAAAGGTTATCGTTGATAATAGGAACTAATAATTTTTAAGGCCGGAAACGGGCCGGCCAGCTATTTGACAAAAAAAAGCACAGTAGTCCTTTAAGTTATAACTTGCTTTTCTGAGGAGGTGGGGGAAAAAGCTGTGCTTTAACATAGATTTTGCTGAGCTAAGCTTCCTTCAGTTAAGTCTTCTATGATATTCACAACTTTTTTGGACATGGGTTTATATGCCCTGACCGCAAGATTTATCCCCAGTTTTGGAGTTTGCGGGCAGTCCATAGATAAAGTGGTTTTCTTGGAAAGAAAACCACTCGATTCCCCCATCAACAGTCAGTGTTGATGGGGGTATCCCTCCCATGGAGCCAATTGCATGTAAAATCTGACAGGCTGGTTGTACTTAAGTTGATTGATCAACTTGGGATAGATTCGGCCTGCTCATGCCTGGTTCGAATCTCGGCTAGTCCCTGATCAACAGCCGAGATTTGAACCGTCTGTGGTTGGCTTTACTTTGTATGCATTTTGCATATGGTGTTTAATAAGGCACTGAGCAAGGTGGGAGGGGTGTGCTTTAAAGTAGGGTTTTTTTTTTTTCTATGAATGTGTAGCATGCCCAGTGTCCACAAATGCCTCGTACACCCATTCAGATAATCGGACGACTTACTGTTTGCATTTTGTTGTATACTATTATCGAATTCAACAATGCGTACTAAACGTAGGAATTTTTTTTTTGTACGATTCTGGAAAAGCTTCCTGGTTGCATAGCTATGTGTCGGATAATGCAAAACAATGGCAGGCTTTTTTCCAGGTTATTTTCGGGTTTCTGATCATGCGTGATCTTTGTCTATCGCTTTTTAGCGATCGGCTGTTGAAAGCTGTGTATTAACGATCAGATTATCGTGCGATCAGTTGGAAAGCAATTTTTTTTTTTTTTTTGGATAATTATCGGATTGTGTGTGCGAGGCATAAATCACATTAAAGTTGTTCACCCTTGAGACTATATATATATATATATATATATATATATATATATATATATATATATATATATATATATATATATATATATATATATATATATATATATATATATATATATATATATATATATAATCATGCACAACAAATCCTCCATCTTAACCACAATTCATTTTTAATTTTTTTTTCTTTTTTTTCCCTCCTTTTGGCACAGACGTGGTGGTGGTGGTGATGTACCATTTGTTACAAGACGTGTTGGAAGGAAAGGTGTTGATGAAGCTTCTGATGAAGATCTGGATGGGAAGGCAGATTCTGGAGATATAAAATCTACTGACTAAGAATTTCACTAAGACATTTCATCTTGCCCTTGTGTAATACAGGAATTGCTCAGTCAATTAAAAATTGCCATATTATTCAAAGCCTGTTAAAGGGGGGAGTTTTTCTCTTTTGTCATTAGGGGAAAAATGAATGGGGCCTTAAACCGAAAGAAACTATGTCTTCCTTTAAGATACCAAAGCCATAGCTTTCATCATATTTGTAATTATCATACATTTGATCATGGCTTGTGGTTATAGCGGTTTCACAGTTTTAGGCAATGTCTGTGCACTTTCTATTGTGACAGCCAGAATGGATTTGTAGACTTTAAGCACTGTATCACTTTTTGATCTTGACTGTTCTGAATTTCAGTCTTTGAATCTCTTGCTGCCTTTTACAGTTTTGCTTATTGCCACTTTCTGACTGGATGCATTTATTCTTGCTATCTTTAAGATTAGTATCCAGAGGGCAAAACCCACTGGCTGTTTGGGAAGAATTTAGTTAAGGACCAAATTTATTGATCATAAATATGGATCACGTTTTTACAAGTATTTTTTTATACTTGTATATCTAGAAGATATAAATATGTAACTGGAGAATTGTACTGCGCCATCTATATGAACTGTTAATCTGCACACACCTAAATGTATTGGTCAAGTGGTTTTTGAAATGGATTTTTTTGTATCACTGCCTATTTAGGGTGCTCATTTCAGATGAGCTTTATTCTAATGGTTCATCCTGTGTATTATAAGTGCCTTTTTACTGCTGCCTGGTCATGTTCAGAATCAAGATCTCATAAACCAGGAAAATGTTGCTGTTGCTTTACATAATAAAATATGATCAGTGCTGCAAAAGTTGTAACCTGTTTTTTTAGGAATCCTTTGAACATGCATTCAACAAACTGTCATTGCCAATATCTTCGTACCTGATGACATAATTAAATCAACAACTGCAAAGAATACAAGAGATTTGTTCCCATCTATACTGCAGAACATGGGTGTTCTCAGTAGCACTTATCCAGCTTCATGTTTAAAATCAAATGCATCAGACACAGGAAACTTCTCAGCCCGGGCCTGTTAAAAGTGCAGGCTCAGCGTGTGTGTGTATGTAGTTTTAAAGTAGTGAGTGTACAGCTTGTATAACAGTGTAAATTTGCTGTCCCCCTCAAAACACACATCCATTAATGTCAAACCGCTAGTAACAAAAGTGAGTACACCCCTAGGTGAAAATGTCCACATTGGGCCCAAATTGTCATTTTGTGTGGCCACCATTATTTTCCAGCACTGCCTTAACCCTCTTGGGCATGGAGTTCACCAGAGCTTCACAGGTTGCCACTGGAGTCCCCTTCCACTCCATGACGACATCTTAGAGCTGGTGGATGTTAGAGACCTTGCGCTCCTCCACTTTCCAATGAGGATGGCCCCACAGATGCTCAGTAGGGTCTGAAGACATGCTTGCCCAGTCCATCACCTTTACCCTCAGCTTCTTTAGTAAGGCAGTGGTCATCTTAGAGGTGCGTTTGGGGTCATTATGTTGGAATACTGCCCTGCAGCCCAGTCTCAGAGAGGGGGGTCATGCTGTGCTTCAGTATGTCACGGTACGTGTTGGTATTCATGGTTCCTTCAATGAACTGTAGCTCCCCAGTGCCAGCAGCAATCATGCAGCTCCAGACCATGACACTCCCACCACCATGCTTGACTGTAGGCAAGACAAACTTGTCTTTGTACTCCTGTTGCTACACACGCTTGACACCATCGGAACCAAATAATTTCATCTTTGTCCCATCAGACCACAGGCAACGGTTCCAGTAATCCACGTCCTTAGTCTCCTTGTCTTAAGCAAACTGCAGGCTTTCTTGTGCATCATCTTTAGAAGAGGCTTCATTCTGGGGTGACACAGTAAGGGGGTTGAATATAATCAATGCATCGCAATTCAGACATTTGCGATTCTGCTTTGATGCGGAGAGTGTGCCGAATCGATTGCCAATGTCATCTGGCGCTCTGTGCAGTGCTCTGCCTCTCCTGCAGAAACAGGCATAGCCTGCCTGGTGACCAAAGCACCCCCCCCCCCCCCCCCCGATCCTTCAAGGTGGACACTGGAGCTGAAAGTCAGCTGATAAGCTGATTGCCACTAGAGTGAAGGAGGAGGAGCTTGAGAAGACCCCACGTCAGCAGAAGCATCACTGGTGGCAGGAGAGAAGCATAGACCCACAGAGGGGGAATCTACTGACACTGAAAGCGAGTGCCAGTGTCACTGATCCCATTCCCCCCCCCCCCACCATCCCTCTACCTGATCCCACCCCCCCCCCCCCACCATCCCTCTACCTGATCCCACCCCCCCACCATCCCTCTGCCTGATCCCATCCCCCCACCACCATCCCTCTGCCTGATCCCATCCCCCCCCACCACCATCCCTCTGCCTGATCCCATCCCCCCCACCACCATCTCTCTGCCTGATCCCATCCCCCCCACCACCATCCCTCTGCCTGATCCCATCCCCCCCACCCACTATCCCTCTGCCTGATCCCATTCCCCCCCACCACCATCCCTCTGCCTGATCCCATTTCCCCCCCCCCCCACCACCATCCCTCTGCCTGATGCCATTCCTCCCCACCACCACCCCTCTGCTACTTATATTTGGTGCCTTCAGGACAAACGCATTACAGGTCTTTGTTTTTAACAGTCTGCTGAGCAACCCAGAACTAGTCAGTCTATTCCACTTTCACAGCTCTTTATGGCAAAGAAGCCTTTCTGTTTTTCCTCCTAGGTGTAAAGAATGCCCCTTGATTCTCTGTAATGAACTGAATGTAACTTGTAGCCCTGTTTTGGGATTATGAGAATTACCCTCCCCAAATACGATATTGCCCTTAGAGAAAAGTACATTAAAAAAACAATTATTTTTTGGGAAAAAATTAAGGGCATTAATCGTGATGCATTGTGGAATCAAATCATTGATGGGAATGTGAGACCAGTAAAGATGTGCACCAGCCCGTGTGTGTCTAAAAAAATTAAAGGAACACTTTGAAATTGCATCAGATCTTAGTGAGGAAAATATGCTGGATATCTATACTGATATGGACTGAGTAATGTGTTAGGAAAAAGAGGATGCCACGTCATTTCATGGAAATGAAAATTATCAACCTACAGAGGGCTGAATTCAAAGACACCTTGAAAATCAAAGTGAAAAAAATGATGCAGCAGGCTTGTCCATTTTGCTGAAATTTCATTGCAGCAACTCAAAGTGGTGCTCAGTAGTTTGTATGGCCTGCACATGCTTGTATGCATGCCTGACAAAGTCGGGACATGCTCCTAATGAGATGGGTGGTGTCCTGGGGTATTTCTTCCCAGATCTGGACAAGAGCATCACTGAACTCCTGAATCAGACTGGAGTTGTTCTATTGGATTTAGGTCAGGCGAGGGTGGGGGCCATTCAATGGTATCAATCCCTTCATCCACCAGGAACTGTCTGCATACTCTTGCCACATGGGGCTGGGCATTGTCATGCACCAGGAGGATCTGACAAAGGGTCCAAGGATTTTATCCCGATACCTAATGTCAGTCATGTTGTCATTGTCAAGCCCAGTGTTTCTCAACCCCGGTCCTCAGGGCACATGAACAGGCCAGGTTTGCAAGAAAACTGAAATGCGTCACAGGTGATATCAATTGCTGCTCAGTGATTGCAGTATTCTAGTCTTCATCTCCCCAAGGTAATACTTCAAATCTGGCCTGCTAGTGTGCCCTGAGGACCGGAGTTGAGAAACACTGGTCTAGCCTGTAGAGGTCTGTGCTTCCCTCCATTAATTTGCCTCATCAGACTATCACTGACCCAGCACAAAACTGGTCATGCTGAAGGATGTTACAGGCAGCGTAACATTCTCCACAGCTTCTCCAGACCCTTTAACATCTGTCACGTGTTCAGGGTGAACCTGCTCTCATCTTTTAAAAGCACAGGGAGCCAGTGACAGACCTTCCAATTATGGTGTTCAATAGCAAGTGCCAATTGAGCTCCATGGTTCCGGGCAGTGAGCACAGGGCTCTCTAGAGGACGTGGGGCCCTCAGGCCACCCTTTTGAAGTCTGTTCATGATTGTTTGGTCAGACATTCACACCAGTGGCCTCCTCAAGGTAGTTTTGTAGGGCTCTGGCAGTGTTCATTCTGTTCCTCCTTGCACATAGGAGCAAGATACCAGTCCTACTGATAGGTTAAGGACCTTATACGGCCCTGTCCAGCTCTCCTATAGTAACTGCCTGTCTCTTGGATTCTCCTCTATGCTCTTGAGACTATGCTGGGTGGCACAGCAAACCTTCTGGCAATGGCACGTATTGATGTGCCATCCTAGAGGATTATGACTGCCTGTGCAAACTCTATAGGGTCCAAGTTTCGCCTCATGCTACCAGTAGTGACATTGATCCTAGCCAAATGCAAAACTAGTGAAAAACAGTCAGAAAAGATGAAGGGAAAAAAATGTCATTGGCCTCCACCTGTAAAACTCATTCCTGTTTTGGAGGCTGCCTCATTGTTGCCCATCTAGTGCGCCTGATGTCATGAACACCAAAGCAGCTGAAACTGATGAACTACCCCCTCTGCTACTTAACTGACCAGATCAATATCCCAGGAGTTTACATGACTTGATGCTATACTCTGATTAAAAAGAGTTTCTCTGTCGCTCATTGACAGACGTAGTCCTCGTTGATTCAACACACTCGGGTTATGCTGCCCTCTACAGGAGTAGGACTAGACAGGAAAGAAAACACTCTGGCCACACCTTAGGGGCAGTCCCAGAGGGTATATCCTCTCTCTCTGCTGCAGCAAATCAGTTTTTTTCTGTCTAGTTAGGAGTAAGGACCTAGATACCTTGCTGGGATCTTCGGTCCTGGCAGGATTTTTTTCTTGGAAAAGATTTTTTAGACCGCTTTTGTTCTCCAGTGTTCCTGTGAGATCTTCAAGCAAGAAAGCTGAACTGGGCGACGGGCTGGATGTTGAGATCCAGTGGTCACCCCAGTTCAGCCTACGAGCGCGTACAGGCCATAGCTCCGCGCTGGGTCGGCCGCGACATAGTCCCACTGGACGGGGACTGACCCTGCGAGTTAAACGTCTCGCCGAAACGCCTAAGACCATGAGTCACGGCATCCGTACTGGTCGACAGCCCTCCCACCTCGGTGGAGAGGGGTACTGTCAGGAGTTGGCGCCCGCCTGGTTCCGTTATGGTGAGTAGTATGTTCCCCCTTTCCCCCTGACAGGTCTTGTGGTGAACGCGGGCCCCTCGCTGTAATGGTAAGGATGGGTCTTCCCTCTATCCTATAACATGTCACAGATCCCCCTTTTTGAGTGTGATTTTTGTGAACAAAAAGCCAGGAGGCTTGGTTTGGGAGCTGACAATCTAATTGCAAAGATGTTAAAATGATGAAGTCAGTGGCAGTACTAGAACTTTACTGTGATAGTATAAAGTATCCTACCTGTCAGAAGCCACTGGGCGATGTCTATATATGTATACTGCATTCCAGATCATTCCTCCAGATGCCTCCCGACGGCCACGGACCGCATACGGCCTGCCAGGGTCAGGTACCGCGATCACGCTGACCACCATGAGGGTGAAGGGTTGTGAGGCCGAGATCCTTCTGCAGACATGCCGCTATTCTGTGCAGGCCGCCGCCATGGTCTGGTAGATCGCACGAGGCCGCCATTTTGGCGTAGCCTTGTGTCTCCAGCATGGGGGCGGCCATGTTTGAGGTGACTCAAACACCTCGTGGAGCTAGGGGAGGCGCCGGAAGGCGTGCAGAGGGGCGGAGCCGCCTCCTTTCTTCCCGGGAAGCCAGCCAAGAGACTTCCTGTCTGCTCTAGACAGTGCTGAGACAAGTTGCAGTTGAAACTCTGAGCATCAAGTGGTGAGCCCTGGGGTCTATCTCTCTCTCGCTCTATAGGGGTCCCTAAGCAGGTACACTGAGGGGCTTTGTGGTGCTGGGGGTCTGAAAAAAAAAAAGAAAAAAATGGTTTTATTTTTTTTTGGCAAATTGTTTTTTTACGGGTAGCATCTGGAATTATCATGGACCCTGCCACACAAGTACCCCCACCTGTTTCCCTCGAGGGGGCCGCGGGACCCGCCGGTGCACAGAGTATGGATGCATTTACAGCAGTTTTGGAGTCTTTGGTGGCTCGGGTGGAGACGGCCTGTCAGGAACGGGGGTCAAGAAAGCGACCCCCGCCTACCCCTATATCATCTGATACTTCAGATTCTGAGATGGTCATTGCAGCTGCAGGTCCCTCTGCAGGGGCTGTTGTCTCAGGTAAAGTTCCCTCAGACAGTGAGGAGGACGTTCATGCTTCCGCCATAATTCAGGAAGAAGCATTGGTGGACGCACTAGTTGTGGCGGTTCGGGAAATCTTAAGACTTGAGGTTTTACCGGCAGAGGCAACTGAAACAGAGATTCCCTTTGGTACTAACAAACCCACCAAAACGGTGAAGGTTTTTCCTGTACCCAAGTGTTTTGGTAATAAAATTAAAGAAGAATGGGAGCATTCTAAGCGTACCTTTACTATTTCCAAGCGCATTGCTAGACGCTATCCGTTTGAGGAATCCCTCATTAAGAAATGGACGGTACCACCAGTGGTGGATCCACCTATTTCCAGACTGAATAAAGCCACGGTTATTCCAGTGGAGGACGCTTCTTCCTTTAAGGATCCGGTGGATCAGAAAGTAGAAGGGGAGTCCCGCACTATCTTTTCCCTGATAGGGTCAGCCTTTAGACCAGTAATTGTCATTGGTTTAGTGTCTCAGACATTAACGGAATGGGCGAGATTGGTGCGCCAGGACCTGAAGGGGAAAGATATCCCCCAGGCAACATCTGATTTGATGGAACAGATTATACAAGGACTACAGTTTCTGTGACGCAGCCTTGGATGCTACCCCCCTATTAGGGCATGCATCTATGTCAGCGGTAATTCTCAGACGTGTGCTGTGGTTAAAATGCTGGTCAGCGGACCTAGGTTCCAAAAAGACCTTGACGAATCTCCCCTTTCAGGGGAATCGCCTATTTGGGGCCACCCTAGATGAGATCATTAACCACTTGCCTTCTGTGCACTTAAACACCCTTCCCATCCAGGCCAATTTTCAGCTTTCAGCGCTGTCACATTTTGAATGACAATTGCGCGGTCATGCTACACTGTACCCATTTGAAATTTTTATCATTTTTTTCACACAAATAGAGCTTTCTTTTGGTGGTATTTAATCATCTCTGGGTTTTTTATTTTTTACAAAAAAAAAGAATAAAGACAAAAAATTTTGAAGAAAAAGTTTTTCTTATTTTCTGCGAGTAAATTTTGAAAATAAATTTTTCTCCTTCACTGATGTGCGCTGATGAGGCGGCACTGATAGGCTGCACTGATGGGCACTGATGAGGTGGCACTGATGAGGAGGTACTAATATGCCGCACTGATAGGCGGCACTGAGAGGCGGCACTGCTGGGCACTGAGAGGCGGCACTGCTGGGCACTGAGAGGCGGCACTGCTGGGCACTGAGAGGCGGCACTGCTGGGCACTGAGAGGCGGCACTGATAGGTGGCACTGGCGGATGGCACTGGACACTTGACAGGTGGCACTGATGAGCGGCACTGATGGGCAGCACCATCAGTGCCCACACTCAGTGCCCATAGTGCTGCCAGTCAGTGCTCATCAGTGCTTAGATGAGCAGGCACTGATGGGCACTGACTAGCAGCACTATGGGCACTGATTGTGGGCATTGATGGGGGGCACTGATGGCGGGCACTGAGTGTTTTTACCTTGTGTAATCGGGGCACTGGTGATCGGTGCCCTGATTACATTCTCCTGTGTCCCCGGCGCTGTGAGGCTCCCCCTCCTTCCTCACACTGCAGGCTCCGTGTGAGGAAGGAGCGCCGGCGATGAGAGATGATCTCGTATGTTTACATATGAGATCATTGCTCATTGGACGGCCAGATCACGTGGTGAATGGCCGCTGTGATTGGCCATTCACCACGATCTGTGATCGGCCGTGTCCAAGGGACACGGCCGACACAGATTTTCCCCGCAGCGCGCTCCCGGGAGCGCGCTGGGGGCGTGTCACTGGGAGGCCGTTTAAAAACGGCCTCCCGAAAATTCGAGTCCGCGCTGCAGCCGTATATAGGCTGTAGCGCGGACGGGGGGTGGTTAAGGATGCCACTGGGGGCAAAAGCACTTTTTTGCCACAGGCTGCTAAAGCTAAAGGACCTCGTAACAAGCGGGGACCTTTCTTTACCGCCCATAAAGGGTTCGTTCGCTCAGCTGGAGCAAGCGGGAAGGGCAAGACTCCTCCAGGAGGGTTCAAGAAGGGCTGGTCGGACAGACAAAAGACCGACTCAGCCAAACCTGAAGCAAAGGATTACACAGCTTGAAGGTGTGCCCCCACCCGGCTTGAGGGTGGGGGGACGTCTTCACCGGTATTCAGGGCATTAGATCGAGCATCGACCACTGCTACCGGTGCGATTCTTCCCTTCCAACATCTAAGTACTACTGGGAGCGGTAGTTACCGTTCCCTGAACAGATCATTTTCTTTACCTTTTCCAAAGATTAGCCTCAGTTCCCCACAAGAATCGGATCCGGTTGAACAGACAGACCAAGGAGCCTCTAGCCGGGTGACTTCGGTCCCTGTGGTTCAACCAGGAGAAATCACCACTCCTGATAGGAATCAGGTGTCTGATAAATGTGTGGGAACAGAGTACGATCAGACTTTGTCGGATGGCCGGGGCCAGATAGCTCTAGGGCAGCCTGGTTTGGATCCAGTCAGCGCCAGTTGTCCTGGAAATTCTAGGATGGCCTCTTCAAGCCGGTCTGGCCGACTTGGACATGCTAGTCGCGGACGTTCCTTGGGAACTTCTTCTCAGAGAGTGTCTGCGGTCTCAAGGACCGATCTTCCATCGTGCTTTACAGTCGCTGGTTTTAATGGCCTGGCCATTGAGACCCAGGTACTGAAGGACAGAGGTTTGTCAGCTTCAGTTATTCCTACTCTAATTAAGGCAAGGAAAGCGACTTCCAGCAAGGTCTATTATCGCACATGGAAGACTTATATCGCGTGGTGCGAATCGTTAGGAATTCCTCCACGTACCTATTCGGTGACCCGAATATTGGCCTTTCTGCAAAAGGGGGTTGAGCAGAAACTAGCCTTGAGCACCATCAAGGGTCAGGTTTCAGCATTAGCAATCTTCTTTCAGAAGCCTTTGGCTACAAAATCCTTGGTGCGGAATTTCATCCAGGGGGTGCGGCACCTGGCTCCACCAGTCCGCGCGCCCTTACCGCCTTGGGATCTTAATTTGGTTTTGTCGGTTCTGCAGAAACCTCCCTTTGAAAACATCAGGGAGATTCCCTTGCTGACTTTATCCCAGAAGGTAGCCTTCTTAGTGGCCATCACTTCTGCACGCAGGGTGTCAGAACTGGCTGCATTGTCATGCCAGTCACCATACTTAGTGATTCATAGGGATAAGGTAGTTCTTCATCCTAAGCCATCCTTTCTTCCAAAGGTGGTTTCAGACTTTCATCTGAATGAAGATATTGTACTACCTTCCTTGTGTCCTCAGCCCAATCATCATCGGGAACATGCGTTGCATTCCTTGGATGTGGTTCGGGCAATCGGGGTATACCTGAAAGCTACGGAATCGTTCCGTAAGACGGATTCACTTTTTGTGATCACGGATGGCCCCAGAAAGGGGTTGCCTGCATCTGCCGCGACTATCTCCAAATGGATTAGACAGACGGTGGTACAGGCTTATTCTATTAAGGGTCGGAGTCCTCCGTTCCCTGTTAGGGCGCACTCCACTCGAGCGCTCAGTACTTCCTGGGCCTTCCGCCATCAGGCGTCAGTGGTCCAGGTATGTAAGGCGGCCACCTGGTCGTCGGTACATACCTTTACAAAATTTTATAAGATTGATGTGATGGCATCGGCGGATGCCTCATTTGGCCGCAAGGTTTTGCAGGCCGCAATTTGAGGAGACCGGTGGTCTACCTCGAGGGTTTTTTTCTGTTGGAATTTTCTGTTGAGTCATCTTTGATGAGCATTGAAGACTTCTAGTTGGCACCGGTTGGGCCTTCTAGATTGGATTTAATTTCCATTTTCCCACCCCTCATTTGTGGTACTGCTTTGGGACGTCCCGAGTGTGTTGAATCAACGAGGACTACGTCTGTCAATGAGCGACAGAGAAAAATGGATCTTTGTAAGATCTTACCGTAAAATCCTTTTCTCTTAAGCTCATTGACAGACGTAGTACCCGCCCCTCTATTTTGAGTTGGGTTGGGTTAAATTTTCTAAACACTGCTTTGTGACATAACTGATTTGCTGTAGCAGAGAGAGAGAGGATATACCCTCTGGGACTGTCCCTAAGGTGTGGCCAGAGTGTTTTCTTTCCTGTCTAGTCCTACTCCTGTAGAGGGCAGCATAACCCGAGTGTGTTGAATCAACGAGGACTACGTCTGTCAATGAGCTTAAGAGAAAAGGATTTTACGGTAAGATCTTACAAAAATCCATTTTCTCTAGCGCTCATCGACAGACGTAGTCCTCGGTGATACACCACCTTCGGGTTATGTTACCTCCGCAGGAGCAGGACTAGACAGGAAATTAAAAAGCTCTGGCCACACCCTAGGGGCAGTCCCAGAGGGTATATCCTCTCTCTCTCTGCCTCAGCAAATCAGTTATTTTCTGTCTAGTTAGGAGTAAGGACCTAGATACCTTGCTGGGATCTTAGGTCCTGGCAAGAAATTTTTTTCTAAAAGGATTTTTGGACAGCTTTTTTTCTCCAGTGTTCCTGTGAGATCTTCAAGCAAGAAAGCTGAACTGGGCGACGGGCTGGATGTTGAGATCCGGTGGTCACCCCAGTTCAGCCTACGAGCGCGTGCAGGCCATAGCTCCGCGCTGAGTCGGCCGCGACAAAGTCCCATTAAAGGACTGAACCCGCGAGTTAAACGTCTCGCTGAAACGCCAAAGACCATGAGTCACGGCGTCTGTATCGGTCGACAGCCCTCCCGCCCCGGTGGAGAGGGGTACTGTCAGGAGTTGGTGCCCGCCTGGTTCCGGTATGGTGAGTAGTATGTTCCCCCTGTTTTCCCTGACGGGTTTTTGTGGTGAACGCGGGCCCCTCTCTGTATGGTAAGAAAGAGTTTCTTTCTATCCTATAACATGTCACAAATCCTCCTACTTTGAGTGTGATTTTATGTGTGCAAAAGCCAGGAGGCTTGGTTTGGGAGCTAACAATCTATTGTATACATGTTTTAAAGATGTAATCTGTGGCATTCTGGGAATCTTATGGGCTAAGTATAAGCTACCTACCAGTCAGAAGCCATGGACATGTAGACTGCCTTCCAAGTCAGATCTCCAGCTAATAGCAGGCCTCCCGAACGGCCATGCGGTCCGCCAGGGCCGGTACCGCCAAACACGCCATATCCCCATGCAGAGAGAGTGTTGTGTGCCTGCAGCACACCGCTAGTCAGCACAGGCCGCCGCCATTTTTTTTGCTGGATCGCACGAGCCGCCATTTTGGCGTAGCCTCGTGTCTCCAGCATGGGGGCGGCCATGTTTTAGGTGATTCTACACCTCGTGGAGCTTGGGGGAGGCGCCGGAAGGCGTACAGAGGGGCGGAGCCGCCTCCTTTCTTCCTGGGCAGCCAGCCAAAAGACTTCCTGTTTGTCTAAGACAGCGCTGTAAGCTGTTGCAGTTCAACTCTGAACATCAAGTGGTGAGCCTGGGGGTCTATCTCTCTCTCTCTCGATCGATAGGGATCCCTAGCAGGTAACACTAAGGGGTTTTTTGTGGCGCTGAGGGTCAAAAAAAAAAAAAAAAAAGTTTTTTCTTTACTTTGAATTATATCATCCAGGAAGTAACTGGAGTTATTATGGACCCTGCCACACAGATTCCCCCACCTGTTTCCCTCGAGGGGGCCTCGGGACCCGCCGGTGTACAGAGTATAGAGTCATTTACAGCAATTTTGGAGTCTATGGTGGCTCGGGTGGAGGCGGCCTGTCAGGGACGGGGGTCAAGGAAGCGACCCCCGCCTACCCCTATACTATCTGACACCTCTGACTCTGATTCAGAGATGGTCACTGCAGTTGCAGGTTCCTCTGCAAGGGTTGCTATCCCAGGTAAAGCCCCCTCAGACAGTGAGGAGGACGCTTCTTCTCCTGCTATAATTCAGGAAGAAGCATTGGTGGACGCACTAGTTGTGGCAGTGCAAGAAACCTTAAAACTTGAGGCTTTACCGGCAGAGGCAACTGAAACAGAGAGGCCTTTTGGGACTAATAAGCCCATCAAGACGGCGAAGGCTTTTCCTGTACCTAAATGTTTTGGAAATCAGATTAAAGGAGAATGGGAGCATTCTAAACGTACCTTTACTATTTCCAAGCGTATTGCTAGACGCTATCCGTTTGAGGAATCCATCATTAAGAAATGGACGGTACCACCAGTCGTGGATCCGCCTATTTCCAGGCTGAATAAAGCCACGGTTATTCCAGTGGAGGACACTTCGTCCTTTAAGGATCCGGTGGATCGAAAGATAGAAGCGGAGTCCCGCACTATCTTTTCTCTGATAGGGTCAGCATTTAGACCAGTAATTGTTATTGGTCTAGTTTCCCAGACACTTACAGAATGGGCGAAGATGGTACGCCAAGATCTTAGGGGAAAAGATATTCCCCAGGAGACATCTGATTTGATAGAACAGATCATACAAGGGCTACGGTTTATCTGTGACGCAGCCTTGGACACTACTCCCTTGTTAGGGCATGCATCTAAGTTAGCAGTGATCCTCAGACGTGTGCTGTGGTTAAAATGCTGGTCAGCTGACCTAGGTTCCAAAAAGACTTTGACCAATCTCCCTTTCCAGGGGAATCGTCTATTTGGAGCCAACCTAGATGAAATCATTAAGGATGCCACCGGGGGCAAGAGTACTTTTTTGCCACAGGCTGCAAAAGCTAAGGAACCTCGCAATAAGCGAGGACCTTTCTTTACCGCCCATAAAGGACGCCCGGCTGGTACTTCCGGGAAAGGCAAGACTCCTCCAGGAGGGTTCAAGAAGGGCTGGTCGGACAAGCAGAGGACCAACCCAGCCAAACCCGAAGTAAAGGAGTACACAGCCTGAAGGTGCGCCCCCACCCAATTTCAGGGTGGGGGGACGTTTTCACCGGTATTCAGGACATTAGATCGAGCATCAACCACTACTACCGGTGCGATTCTTCCCTTCCAACATTTAAGTACAGGAAGCGGTAGTTACCGTTCCCTGTATAGATCTTTTCCTTTACCTTTTCCTAAGATTAGTCCCGATACCTCACAGGAATCGGATCTGATTGACCAGATAGGCCAAGTAGCCTCTAGTCGGGTGACTTCGGTCCCTGAGGTTCAACCAGAAAAGATCACCTTGCCTGATAACTATCAGGTATCTGATAAATGTGTGGGAACAGAAAACGACCAGACTTTCTCGGATGGTCGGGGCCAGATACCTCTAGGGACGCCTGGTTCAGATCCAATCAGCGCCAGTGGTCCTAGAAATTCTAGGCTGGCCTCTTCAAGCCGGCCTGGCCGACTTGGACAGGTTAGTCGCAGACGTTCCGTGGGAACTTCGTCTCAGGGAGTGTCTGTAGTCTCAAGGACCTATTTACCTTCGTGCTTTACAGTCGCTGGTTTTAATGGCCTGGCCATTGAGACCCAAGTACTGAAGGACAGAGGTTTGTCTACTTCTGTCATTCCTACCCTTATTAAAGCAAGGAAAGCGACTTCCAGCAAAGTCTATTATCACACATGGAAGACTTATATTGCGTGGTGCGAATCTTTAGGATTTCCTCCACGTACCTATTCGGTGTCTCGAATATTGGCCTTTTTGCAACAAGGGGTTGAGCAGAAGCTAGCCTTGAGCACCATCAAGGGTCAAGTTTCAGCATTAGCAATCTTCTTTCAGAAACCTTTAGCTACCAAATCCTTGGTGCGGAATTTCATCCAGGGGGTGCGGCACCTGGCTCCTCCAGTCCGCGCGCCCTTACCGCCCTGGGATCTTAATTTGGTTTTGTCGGTTCTACAGAAACCTCCCTTTGAAAACATCAGGGAGATTCCCTTGCTTACTTTATCCCAGAAGGTGGTCTTCTTGGTGGCTATTACTTCTGCTCGCAGGGTGTCAGAACTGGCTGCATTATCATGCCAGTCCCCATACCTAGTGATTCATAGGGATAAGGTAGTACTTCATCCTAAGCCATCTTTTCTTCCTAAGGTGGTTTCAGATTTTCATCTGAATGAAGATATTGTACTACCTTCCTTGTGTCCTCAGCCCAAGCATCATCGGGAACATGCGTTGCATTCCTTGGATGTGGTTCGGGCAATCAGGGTATACCTGAAAGCTACGGAATCATTCCGTAAGACGGATTCACTTTTTGTGATCACGGATGGCCCCAGAAAGGGTTTGCCTGCATCTGCCGCGACCATTGCCAAATGGATTAGACAAACGGTGGTACAGGCTTATTCTATTAAGGGTCAGAGTCCTCCGTTCCCTGTTAGGGCGCACTCCACTCGAGCGCTCAGTACTTCCTGGGCCTTTCGCCATCAGGCGTCAGTGGTCCAGGTATGTAAGGCGGCCACTTGGTCGTCGGTACATACCTTTACTAAATTCTATAAAATTGATGTGACGGCATCGGCGGATGCCTCATTTGGCCGCAAGGTTTTGCAGGCCGCAATTTGAGGAGACCGGTGGTCTACCTCGAGGGTTTTTTTCTGTTTGAAAAATTTTTTTGTTGAGTCTCATCATTTAGGATGAGCATTGTAAACTTCTAGTTGGCACCGGTTGGGCCTTCTAGATTGGGATTTTGATTTCCATTTTCCCACCCCTCAGTTGTGATACTGCTCTGGGACGTCCCGAAGGTGGTGTATCACCGAGGACTACGTCTGTCGATGAGCGCTAGAGAAAAATGGATTTTTGTAAAATCTTACCGTAAAATCCTTTTCTCTTAGCTCATCGACAGACGTAGTCCCCGCCCCTCTGTTTTGGAGTTGGGTTAAATTCTCTAAGCACTGCTTTTTCACATAACTGATTTGCTGAGGCAGAGAGAGAGAGGATATACCCTCTGGGACTGCCCCTAGGGTGTGGCCAGAGCTTTTTAATTTCCTGTCTAGTCCTGCTCCTGCGGAGGTAACATAACCCGAAGGTGGTGTATCACCGAGGACTACGTCTGTCGATGAGCTAAGAGAAAAGGATTTTACGGTAAGATTTTACAAAAATCCATTTTTTCTTTAATTTTTTTGAGCAGTGTGTATGTATATGTGTTATGATGGGATGGGGTGAACAGCACACAGCAGTTCAGTGCAAGCAATGAGGCCATCCTACAGGCCATATCTAAAACAGACCTCCTGAGGGATTGCTGCACATAAGTCTTGGAAAAAATCCAAATCGAACGTGTCGGTTTGTCAAAAATACATGCAATAACCATTTCGGGCTTTCATGCTAACCCCCCCCCCCCTTCAGGCAGGAACATTTTTAATGACAATGATATACATTACTATTCAAATACAATGTATTATTGGAACTACCTGTCCTATAAATTAACAATTTAACCACGTTAGCCCCGGAGGATTTTGCTGCTTAATGACCAGGCCACTTTTTTCAACTTGGCACTGCGTGACTTTAACTGACAGTTGCGTGGTCATGCAATGCTGTACCCAAACTAAATTTACGTCCTTTTTTTTCCCCCCATAAACAGAGCTTTCTTTTGGTGGTATTTGATCACCTCTGCGCTTTTTTATTAATAAAAGCAAAAATTATGAGCAGACATTTTCTAACTTTAAAAAATATCCAATATACTCAATTTGTCATATTTTGGCCAAAATGTATTTAGCTACATTGTCTTTGACAAAAAATCTCAAATATTATTATTGGTTTGCGCAAAAGTTATAGCGTCTACAAACTATTGCGCAAAAGTTATAGCGTCTACAAACTATGGTGTAAATACTGGAATTTATGCAGCTTTTACTTTCTGACTGCCTATCTCATTTCATGAAGTGCTAAAATGGTGAGCAGTATGAATTACCACCCCCATTACCACTTTTTTGTAAAGTAGACATCCTAAGGAGTGTCCTGAGAGGCATGTTGAGCTCATTAAATATTTGTCACAGGTGTTTGGAAAAATTACTAAAAAGAAAGAAAACAATGTTTTTTCTTTACATAGTTGTCATTGAAATGAGATATTGCTCAGGCATGCCATGGGTATATGTGGAATTACACCCCAAAATATATTCTGCTCCTCCTGAGTACAGGGATACCACATGTGATTTTTGGGAGCCTATCTGTGTACGGGACCCCGAAAACCAATCCCCACTAGGTTTTCTAATGGTGTAAATTGCTTAACCACTTAAGCCCCGGAGGATTTGGCTGCTAAAGGACCAGGGGTTTTTTTGCGATTTTTTTACTGCGTGACTTTAACGGACAATTGCGCGGTCGTGCGACGCTGTACCTAAACGAATTTGACGTCCTTTTTTTCCCACAAACAGAGCTTTCTTTTGGTGGTATTTGATCACCTGTGCGATTTTTTGATCACGCGCTATAAACAAAAAAAGAGCGTAAATTTTGCAAAAATAACAATATTTTTCACATTTTTTTATATGAAATTCCCCAAAAAAAAAGTAAAAATCAAAATTTTTTAACATTTTTCGGCCAATTTGTTTTATGCTACCTATGTTTGGTAAAAAAAATCGCAAAAAGCGTATTTTGATTGGTTTGCGCAAAAGTTATCGCGTTTACTAACAAAGAGAAAGATTTTTGTCATTTTTGGTGTTTTTTTTTTTAACGCGTAATGGCGGCGATCTGCGATTTTTTTTCGGTACTGCGACATTGCGGCGGACAGATCGGACCCTTGACTGACATTTTTGACACTTTTGGGGTTACCAGTGACATTACTGCAGTAATCAGTGCTATACATATGCACTGTTACTGCAAAAATGACACTGGCAGGGAAGGGGTTAACTTTATTGGACAGGGAGGGGTTAAGTGTGTCCTAGGGGCGTGCTTTCTACTGTGTAGGGACATTCCTATTGGTGTAAAAGCAAAGATCAACCGTTCTACATAGTAGAACGGTCAGATCTTCACTTTTACACAGGGAGAACTGACAGGCAGCTTGTTTACACAAGCTGCTCTGTCTTTCTCCCTTCACAGGAGCGATCGCAGTGTGACTGGCGGACATCGAGTCCGCCGGTCACACGCACTGACTTGCCTGTGAACGAGCCGCGGCGGGCGCGCGCCCGCCCGCGATAGGCTCGCAAGTCAGTGACAGGCGAGTGACGTACCGATACGTCACTCTGCCTGGCCGGGGCTGACCGCCGCAGTATATAGTCGTGCGGCGATCGGCAACCGGTTAAATTACTTCCTCATTTTTTTTTTTCAAAACAAAGTTGTCACTAAAAGATAAATTGTTCACACATGCCATGGGTATATGTGGAATGACCTCTCAAAATATATTCTGCTGCTTCGCCTGAGTACAGGGATACCACGTGTGAGACCTTCAGGTCTTCCAATGGCGTAAGTTGTGCATTTCACTTCCTCACCGCCTATCACAGTTTCAGAGGCCCTGAAATTTCAAGATAGCACAACCGCCCCCCCCCCCCCCCCCCCAATTACCCCATTTTGGAAAGTAGACACTCCAAGCTATTTGAGAGGCATGGTGAGTCATGGAATATTTTATATTTTGCCACAAGTTCCGGGAAAACTATTTTATTTCTTTTTTATACACAGTTGTCACTAAATGATGCTCACCCATGCCATGATTATATGTGAAATGACACCCCAAAATACATTCAGCTGCTTCTCCTGAGTATGGGGATACCCCATGTGTGAGACTTTTTGGTAGTCTAGCTGTGTACAGGACCCTGAAACCTAATCACCACCACCTTCAGGCTTTCCAAGGGCGTAAATTGTTGATTTCACGTCTCATTACCTATCACAGTTTCGGAGGCCATGAAATGCTAAAGCACAAACTCCCCCCAATAGACCCCTTTTCAGAAAGTAGACACCCTGAGCTATTTGCAGAGAGGCATGTTGAGTGTTTTGCAGATATCCCTTTTTGTCACTGTTTTGAAAATTGAAAAAAAGGGAAAAAAATGCATTTTCCTTCATTTTCCAAAATAAATGAGAGCTGCAAAATACTCACCATTCATCTTGGCAAATACCCTGGGATGTCTACTTTTCGAAAAGTGGTCATTTGGAGGGTTTTGTGCTATCTTGGAATTTTTATGGCCTTCAAAACTGTGATAAGGTAGCCGCCCAAAACATCCAAACCCACTTTCTAATGATGGGTATACATGAAAAATTCCATGTAAACCTTTTTTTTTTTAACTGCGGTGGTGAAATCACCTCCTACAGCGCTGCCATCAAAGATTTCCATATATGCTTAGTGCAAACGCTGTTTGTGTCAGAATATATAAAATCAGTGTGGCAGCTAATGAGTGTACCTGCAAGGCAAGCTGGTTAACAATAGAATAGAAATAAAAGATTACATTGGTAACCATTTTTACTTTTCAGGTACCAATGAAAAACAGTAATAAAGTAAAATAGGAAGAGTAGAAGAGCAGAGTAAGAAGAGAAAAATAACTAAACGACAACTATTTTTGGCTTTTTATTTTAT
This sequence comes from Pelophylax lessonae, assembly GCF_965119305.1. Lineage (NCBI taxonomy): Eukaryota > Metazoa > Chordata > Amphibia > Anura > Ranidae > Pelophylax > Pelophylax lessonae. The sequence goes on along the minus strand of NC_138775.1, from coordinate 142,599,676 downwards.
ATTTTTTGTCATTTATATATTTTTTTTCAACTGCAACATTCCAGCTTAGGGTCTCTCAAAATTTTGATAGCCATTGAACATCTTTCGAGACCCTGTGTTAGTGTGCCCTAGACTGTGCCGTGCTGTACCCTACGCTAATACTCCACTAGTGTGTGGTAGCGTTGGAAACATTCCCCGATGCAGAGACCAGGTTGGTCAGGACAGAAGGGACAATAAGTGCGGGTGTCACGCCTAAATCCGCGCCTGCTACAGACATGACATCTTCTTTGGGTAGGGGTACTCGGGAGGACATGTGGAAAATGCCTCTCATGCAGCCGGCTCACTGCATCTGGTAGGGGAAGTTGGGCAGGAGCACCTCCTGGATACAGGTAGCCACTGATGATCTCTTCCTGGAATTCTAGGAAGGATCCAGTTCATCCTGATGCTTTGTAAAGCACAAAGGTGTTCTGCAAAGTCAATTGGAATAAATAAACAGACACTTTTTTTGTACCAGCGTCTGGCTTTACGGACAATTAAGTACGGCGATGAAAGCTGGTCGTTGAGGTCCGTCCCTCCCATATTAAGGTTGTAGCCATGGACACAGAGGGGCTTCTCCAAAACACCAGTTGCTGTATGAATTTGGACCGTCATGTCTGCGTGAAGGGAGGACAGAACGAAAACATTGCGTGTATCCCTCCACTTCACTGCAAGCAATTTGGCTGTTTTCAAGCAGGCTCTCTCCCCCCGACTAAGATGGGAATCTACAAGCCGTTGGGGAAAGCCCCGGCGTTTAGGTCCTGTGCCAATTTGTAATTCGAGCAGGTAACTAAAAAGTGGCACGCTTAAATAAAAATTGTCCACGTACAAATGGTACCCCTTTCCAAATAAGGGTGACACCAACTCCCAAACTATCTTGCCGCTGCTCCCTATGTAGTCTGGGCAGCTGGGGGGCCCCACAGTGCTATCTTTACCCTCGTAAACACGGAAACTAACTGTATAGCCTGTGGCCCTGTAACACAGCTTGACCCCCGTATCTGCCATGCTTGCAGGGGAGATGCTGCTTAATAGCAAGGCGGCCAGTAAACTTAATCTGGGACTCATCAACCCAGACAACTTGTTGGGGGGTAAACAAGGCTGCAAACCACTCATTGAAGTGGTTTACGAGAGGCTGAATTTTGTGGAGCCGGTCATATCCAGGGTCTCCTCGAGGACGACCGAGTTCATTGTCGTTGAAGTGCATGAACCGCAGAATTTGCTCATATCTCGCCCTGGACATGGAAGCAGAGAACACGCGCATATGGTGAATTGAGTTAGTGGACCAATATAACCGCAACTCACTCCTTTTGGTTATGCCCATGTTGAAGGAAAGGCCCAGAAAACTTTTAAACTCGGAAACCGTATGGGTTTCCAGCCAAATGGTCTGGCAAGGGAAGAATTTGGGTTGGCGGTGATGAATTGACCAGCATATAAATTGCTTTGGTCCACAATAGATCTGAAAAGATCTTCCGTGAAAAAAGTTTTAAAAAAATTAAGGGGAGTAAAATTGTCTGTTTCCATGTGAATTCCAGGTTGGGCTGTGAATGGGGGAAGTACGGGCGCTGTAGAATCAGTGGGCTGCCAATTAGGATATGCCAGCGCATCAGGGAGGGCACTATGGGCTCTACGGGTCTGTCTTCGAATTTGCGGTGGCTACGGGCCACTACTCGTGCTAGCCAGCGCACCAGCTTCAACTGCACTTATGGGACTCGCCATGTCACCAAGTGATACTGCAATGCTTGTATGTCTAGGTCCAGGGTGTACTAGGTCGCTGGTGCTTGCCAGTTCACCAGAAGTGTGAGCGGCACTAGTAGTGGCTCTCTGTTCCATATGAGCACCCTGCAACTCAGCAGAACGTATTGCCTGACCTTAGCAGGGACCCCTCCGTCGTCGGAGCTATCTGTCAGGGAGCAACTGCTGCCTATTGGGGGGGTGGTGGGTATCCTAAGCCTAAAAGTAAGTCGCTAGCGCTAAATGATGTCACAAGGGACACTAATACAGAAATATAAAACCTGCTATATACTGTGTATAGTGCGCAATGTGACAGGGTGTAGAGGTTAACTGGGTGGGTGATTGGGGGTTAAATGTGCCTGTCTACCTGTTTGTGGGTGTGCTTGGTGCAGTACTCACGTTTTGATCCTCTCTCTTCTCTCGATGAAATCCAAAAAGGACCTAGCTGTGCCTGTTTTTACGGTTCACAGGCACAGCTAGGTCTGTGATTGGTCAGGATCGATCAGCAGGTCCAGGCCAAAAATCATTGGCCTGGACCTGATGAATGATCAGTTCTAAACCCAATCAGACCATCGGCGGGGCCGGGGGCGCGCAGGAACGCGCCCCGGAGCGGTGGGAGCGAGTGACGTAGTACTACATCGCTTTGCCCAGGAGCGGCCGCCTGCCGCAGTAAATCTGCGGTGGGCGGTCGTCAAGTGGTTAAACAGACTATCACATGTTGAATACATCATTCGGTAGCCAAGGAAATAGCTTGAGCGGATCACATCAGTCACCCCACACGTCAGGGGCATCCAAATGTCATCCTATTACAAAAATATACAATACATGTATCAAAATTAGATCACATCAATCAAAATAGAATTAAAAACCATCAAAATTAAACCAAAAAACTTAACCAAAAATAATCAAAAAGATAAAGATCCAATCAGAAGTGCTGAGACAGCTAGCAGATACAGAAACATATAGACACATGTCCGGTCTTTTGAGTTCAAGTTAGGATTAAGGAGGTAGTCAACTCAGCTATACGTGAAGGTATTATTGACCATGACAAAGTCTTTTTTGTGTGTATAGAATCTCCGGTGACCCCGGTTTAATGTGTTGCTGAAGATTCAGAAAGATTCCTTAAATCCTCCTGGGCGACCAATAGTGTCTGGGATGGAATCTGTTACGACACTGTTCGCAAAATTTCTTGTTGTTTAACCCTTTAATTGTAAACACTAGATCAGAGGTCTTCAAACTATGGCCCTCCAGTTGTTCAGGAACTACAATTCCCATCATGCCTAGTCATGTCTGTGAATGTCAATGCCTCATGGGATGTGTAGTTCCGCAACAGCTGGAGGGCCGTAATTTGAGGATCCCTGCACTAGATCATATATACGAGTTACGGGGGATTTTCTTCAGAAGATAAGTTAAATGACAGTCCCACTCGATTCCATTCTAGTAACTTGGGATATTGGTAGTCTCTATACAAACATTCCTCATGACTTAAGTTTGGAGGCATGTCATCGCCTCCTAAAATGGTCTGGGGTCTATACGAAAAAAACGGATGTAATTTCTGCTGGAGTTATTAAAGATTGTACTGGAAAATAATTTTCTCTTACGTCCTCCGACAGTCGCCGCCGCCTCTAAGTCATCACTGTTGGGTATTGACTTCCGCTCCGCAGGAGTAGCTAGGCATAAAGACTTAGTCAAAAGAACAAAGGCATTTACATATACACACCCATGGGGGCTGTCCCATCTGGTCAATACCTGCCTGCAGTGACCACTCCCAACTCAGTTTCATTCTGCCTAGCATCAGGAGTAGTTAGGATTCCCTGTGCTTTGGCTACAGTCTCAGCCTAACTTATCTTTTTCTTTGATTTTCTTTGAAAATGTCAGTTTTTTATTACTTTACTAGCTGTTTATTTTGTCAGCTTTTAGTTTTTAGGCGACTCTTCGGAAGAAGATGGATCATGCGGTGCTGGGATTCGGACTGACCGCCCTGGTTCTCCAGGGCAGAGGGTCAGATGGACCCCCAACCCGCAATTCGAGCGTTCAGCCGTGGTTCGTCCTGGCACTATGAACGACCCATCCCTGCGCGCAGCAGGGATGCAGCCGTGAGGTGGCTACCTCACTGGACACATCTGCGATGCTGCAGTGTCATGTCCCTGGCTAACGGCACTCCCTGTCAGATGAGGACAGCGGCTTTCCGTTCTGAGAGGCTCCCCACGCCATCTGGTACAGGTAAGTACTAATGTGTGGGGCCTCTGTCTGGGATGGCAGTCCTGTGTTGCTGTGTGTCCCCCATGTCTGTGCTTGTGTGACTCCCTGATTCGGTCCCTGCGGGGATCGCTTGTGCATGCGCTGTGGTGCTGTATGTTTTTGGGGGTCCCCTTCCCTGTGTCACTTCGGTGCTTGTTGGGGGTGCAGACTGTGTGTGTGGCAGCCGCGGCGGGGTAAAACCGCGCGGTCCGCCATCTTAGGTATGGGCAGGCATGTTTGGCTTTACTATGGGCGATACTACATGCTGTTTTGGCGCCATCCGCCGCCATTTTGCGGTCCGTTCCGAGTCATGCAGCTTATAGTTCAGCCTAGGACAGTGATGGCGAACCTTGGCACCCCAGCTGTTTTAGAACTACATCTCCCATGATGCTCATGCACTCTGCAGTGTAGTTGAGCATCATGGGAAATGTAGTTCCAAAACATCTGGGGTGCCAGGGTTCGCCATCACTGGCCTAGGACATCGGTGGTAACACCCTGCAGGGCTCTGCAGATTATCTCTCTCAATTACTTCTGTATTGTCATTGCTGGCTCAGTTGTTCTTCTCCTGTTTGGGGGTCTTTGTCGCTGTAGCGGTGGGCTGCGCACTCCGCAGCAGTCTTAAAGGGGCAGTACCATGTTTATTGCACTGTTGTGTGTTTTTTTTTTTTCATCTTGTGCAATGGATTCTCAGGACAGCATATTCCCCCAGCTCTAGTGGGGGACCCCTGTTCCCCTGTGGCCCCTCTGAGACCTGCTTTGGCCGCTGTGGTGGTGACCTTGGTGTCCATTATGGATGGCTGAACGTGCTGCTAGTAAGAGGCCCAGATTGTCTCTCTCTTATGATTCAGATGGTGATATGGCTGCTGCTGCGGTGAGCGTGCCCTTTTCAGGGTCTCGCTCATCCTTAGACCCGCTGGGGTCTGAGGGGGAGGCTGAGGTGGAGGGGGTTGATACCTCCTCCCTGGGGTTGCCTGAAGAGCGAGTGACCATGGATGCATTGATAGTTTCTGTAAAGGAAACACTACTTTTGGAGGATGAGCCCAGTCCTCCGGGCATTGTGTCCTAATTTGGGACGCCCAGGACCCGCAAGTCAGCGCAGGTTTTTCCCTGTCCCGCTGAGTTTCATTACACTGTTAATGAACTGTGGCGCACGTTGAAACGTCCATTGCTGGTGCCTAGTTGGTTCAAGTTGCTCTATCCCTTTTCACCGGCTACGGAATCACGATGGTGTGTGCCTCCACGGGTAGTTCACACTATGGCAGTGTTAAACAAGGCTACCTTGGTTCCTTCTGAGGATACCCCGGTTTTTCGGGATCCCACGGACTGGCGGTTGGAGTCTCTGGCCCGCCGTTCCTATACTGTGGCGGGCTCGTTACCCAGACCCATTTCCGCGTCCGTTTTGGTGGCTCGGGGGGTGGCTTATTGGACTAAGGTGCTTAGGAGCAACCTCGTGTCTGATGCTGTTCCGCCTGCCCAGCTGGATATGGTGGATCAATTCCACCAAGGAATCATGTATCTGTGTGATACGGCCTTACATGAGGCTCCTTTAGTAGCACGCCTCTCTGGTGTCTCGGTACTTAACTGGTGACTGATCTGGCTGAAGAGTTGGTCAGCTGACCAGTCCTCGCGGAAAACAGTTGCTGATTTTCCTTGTGCTCGTTCTCGCCTTTTTGGCGTTGGATACCCCGGTGAGAGGCATCACGGGGGGGCAAGAGCACCTTGCTACCCCAGAACCCGAAGAACAAGTCCTTTCGTGACAAGCGGGGTTCTGCATCTCGATCCACTCAGGGGTCCTTTCGTGCCTTTCGGAGCCAATCCAAGGGCAAGCCCTTCAGGGCCCAGAGCAGCCAGCAGAAGCCCTGGACGGGCAAGCAGAAGTCAGGCAGTGCCGACTCGGCGGGTCAGTCCGCCTCTGCCTGAAGGTGCGCCCTCACCCGTTTTCAGGGGTGGGGGGACGTTTGCGCGGTTTGCAGCCGCTACAGTAGTTCGGATGGACCATCAACGTTCAGAAATTGACGTTGTCTCCGTTGGTTCGTCTTCCCTGGGAATGATTCTGGACTCTGCTCAAGCAAAGGTGTTCTTGTCGGAGGACAAGCTCCGGACCTTGCAGGACGAGCTCTGGTCCCTCGGGGACATCCCGTACTCGTCACTCAGGCCCTGTATGTGGGGCCTGGGGTTGCTGGTTTCGGCCTTCTAGGCAATACCATTTGCTAAGTTTCACACGCGCGCTCTCCAGGTGGAGATCCTGGCCAGGTGGGACAGACTGCCTCAGTCCCTGTATCTGAGTGTCTCCTTGAGTCGTCAGAACAGATTGGCTCTTCTGTGGTGGCTCCAGTCCCCGTATCACGTACCTGGTGTAGACCAAGCTATAGAGGGGGCTTCTCTTGCACCTCCTGTCCGACACCCCTGATAGAGATAACAGGAGGTGTAGGACACAGAGTGGCACGAGGGCCGGTGTAGCGGGTGATGTCTTGGCAGAAGACTGATGGCTGTGGATCACCGAATGAACACCTGGAACTCGGTGATGCTGAATGAGAAGGCAGGAGCGAAGTCGGAACACAAGCCAAGGAGTTGTCAACAGCCGGACAGCACGGGTACAGGAACGTGAGACAAAAGCGGAGTCAGGATACAAGCCGAAGTCGGTACACAGTCTGGCAGCAAGGTACAAAGGCATAAGGCAAGGCAGGGTCAAACACAAGCTGAGGTCACCGGTAGGCAGGCAGAAATCCAAGGAGAGTCAAAGGCAAGCCGGGTCAGTATAACGGGAAATCCACAAGCAGGTCAGGGCACAGGTAAACAGGAACACAAGCTGAAAGACCACTCAGCAATGTGCTCCTGTCACCGCTTGGTATAAATAGGCCGTTTGGCGCCAATTGCGTGCGCACGTTGCGTACGCGCGTTCGCGCATCGGCGCATGCGCATTCGCACATTCCTTCCCGTGTGCCTGGGCATGCGCACTGAGCGTCTCTTACATTGCCCCCCCCCCCCCCAATGGGCGGCCTCCGGATGCCCATCTGCAACATCTTCTCAGGATGAAACTGAAAAAAGGTTTGTATTAGATCCGTAGCATGGAGGTTGGCTTCTGGTTCCCATGAATTTTCTTCCGGGCCATAGCCCTTCCATTTAATTAGGTACTGGACAGTACCTCCTCTTTTCCTACAGTCTAATATTGCTTCAACCTCGTATTCTTCGTTGCCATCAATAATTTCAGGCGGAGGTGGATCCGACTCTCGGTCAGGAAATGGATTGGGTCTGGTAGGCTTCAGTAAGGATACATGGAAGACAGGGTGAATTTTGTATGTTTCCGGGAGTGAAAGTTCATAGGCAGCAGGATTGATTTGTCTCTTAACCACTTTACCACCGGAGGATTTTCCTGCTAAAAGACCAGGGGTTTTTTTGCGATTTTTTACTGCGTGACTTTAACGGACAATTGCGCGGTCGTGCGACGCTGTACCTAAACGAATTTCACGTCCTTTTTTTCCCACAAACAGAGCTTTCTTTTGGTGGTATTTGATCACCTGTGCGATTTTTTGATCACGCGCTATAAACAAAAAAAGAGCGTAATTTTTGCAAAAACAAAATTTTTCACTTTTTTTTATATGAAATTCCCCCCAAAAAAAATGTAAAAATCTAAATTTTTTAACATTTTCGGCCAATTTGTTTTACGCTACCTATGTTTGGTAAAAAAAATCACAAAAAGCGTATTTTGATTGGTTTGCGCAAAAGTTATCGCGTTTACTAACAAAGGGAAAGATTTTTGTCATTTTTGGTGTTTTTTTTTTTAACGAGTAATGACGGCGATCTGCGATTTTTTTGCGGTACTGCGACATTGCGGCGGACAGATCGGACCCTTGACTGACTTTTTTGACACTTTTGGGGGTACCAGTGACATTACTGCAGTAATCAGTGCTATATATATATATATGCACTGTTACTGCAAAAATGACACTGGCAGGGAAGGGGTTAACAGTATTGGACAGGGAGGGGTTAAGTGTGTCCTAGGGGCGTGATTCTAACTGTGCAGGGACAGGTCTACTAGTGTAAAAACAAAGATCAACAGTTCTACATAGTAGAACTGTCTGATCTTCACTTTTACACAGGGAGAACTGACAGGCGGCTTGTTTACATAAGCCGCTCTGTCTTTCTCCCGCTGTACCGGCGATCGTAGTGTGACCGGCGGACATCGGGTCCGCTAGTCACACTCCCGCACTCCTCCGTGAACGAGCCTCAGCGGGCGCGCGCCTCAGCGGGCGCGCGCCCGCCCGCTATTGGCTCTAGAAGGAGTGACAGGCGAGCGACGTAGACCTACGTCACTCTGCCTGGCCGGGGCCGACTGCCGCAGTAAATATACTGTGCGCAGTCGGCAACCGGTTAATAGAGAATGGACCGATATATCTAGGCCCCAGTTTCTTAGACGGACATGACAGTTTTAGATTGATGGTGGATAACCAAACCTTGTCTTCCGGTCTGAGGTTTAGATCTCCCCTTCTCTTCCTATCAAAAAAATTTTTGTTGTCTTGCTGTGCTTTGACAATGGCGTCTTGCAATAGCTTGTTGTTGGTTTGCAAAAATGTGGCTCTTTCCTGGACTGCAGGAACCAAGGAATCAGGCATCACATCAGGCATAAAGGCTGGGAAGTACCCATAGTTTGCAAAAAACGGGGCTTGACCCGTGGCTGAATGCACTGCGTCATTATATGCAAACTCTGCTAGGGGTAAAAGTGATGCCCAGTCGTCTTGTGAGAATGATGAAAAACACCGGAGGTACTGCTCCAGGGTCTGGTTTGTACGCTCCATTTGCCCGTTTGTTTGCGGATGATAGGCTGAGGAAAAGTACGTGTCAATTTTCAATGTTTTGCAGAGGTCTCTCCAGAATCTCGAAGTAAATTGCAACCCCCGGTCTGAGGTGATGTTGCTAGGAACCCCGTGGAGCCGAACCACTTCCTTGATGAAAGTTTGGGCAGTTTCCATTGCTGAGGGAGTTCCAGACATAGGGATAAAGTGAGCCATATTTGTTAATCTGTCGACCACCACAAAGATGGTCGTGAATCCTTCAGAAGGAGGGAGCTCAACGATAAAGTCCATGTTTATCATTTCCCAAGGCCTTTTGGGAATGGGCAAGGGCCTTAGTAGACCCCAGGCTTTGGCCTTGTCATTCTTGTTCCGGATGCAGATTCCACAGGTGCTAACATAATTATGGCAGTCGGACCTCAGACCAGGCCACCAAAAGGACCGTTGTACCAGGTCAACCGTTTTAGATATCCCAAAGTGCCCTGCCAAGGGATGATCATGGCACAGGCCGAGAACCTTGGCACGTAGACCTGGAGGTACAAACACTTTTTGGTTATAGAAGAAAAGACCTTCTTGTTCCTGAAGGCACATACCTGATGGTAGAACATCCCTTGTGGACGCCTGCTTCAGCTGTGTTAACAGATCCGTTTGTAAAAGTAGAAAACTTTGGGATGGCAGGATTGTGTCTACTTGGTGACACTCTTCGTCCTCTGGGTACATGCGGGATAGCGCATCAGGTTTGCCATTCTTGGAGCCTGGCCTGTAGGTGATATGGAAGGTAAAACGAGAAAAGAACAGTGCCCACCTGGCTTGACGTGGTTTCAGTCTCTTAGCTGTTCGGAGGTACTCCAGATTTTTGTGATCGGTAAAGATCAGGATAGGGTGAGATGCTCCTTCTAATAGGTAGCGCCATTCTTCCAAGGCCGCCTTGATGGCCAGTAATTCCCGGTCTCCAACATCGTAGTTTCTTTCTGCTGGGCTGAGTTTCCTGGAAAAGAAGGCAATAGGGTGAAGAAGAGATCTCATACCTGAACGCTGTGACAGGATAGCACCTACGGCATTTTCTGAAGCATCCACCTCGAGAACATAGGGCAAAGCGGGATTTGGGTGTCGTAAAATAGGTGCAGTAGTGAATAGGGTCTTCAACTGATCAAACGCAGCTTGTGCTGCTGGTGTCCATTGGAAACGGGTGCCTTGCCTTGTTAGCTGGGTGACTGGAAGGATAATGGCGGAGAAGTTCCTGATAAACTTGCGGTAAAAATTAGCGAAGCCAATGAACCTTTGTGTGCTCTTCCTGTCTGTGGGAGTGGGCCATTCGAGGATCGATTTGACCTTTTGGGGGTCCATGGAGATCCCAGAAGTGGAAATGACGAGTCCCAAGAATTGGATTGATTCCTTTTCAAACTCGCATTTCTCAGCCTTTGGGTATAATCCATGGTCTCTTAGGCGGCCGAGAACCTTCTTGACATGTTCACGGTGTAATTGAATGGAATCTGAAAAGATAAGAATGTCATCAAGGTAGACAATCATAAACAAATCAAGGAAGTCTCTTAAAATATTGTTTACAAAATGCTGAAAAGTAGCTGGAGCATTGCACAATCCAAAGGGCATGACGAGGTACTCGAAGTGGCCAAATCTTGTGCGAAAGGCGGTCTTCCACTCGTCGCCCTCACGGATCCGTACTAGGTTGTATGCTCCTCGTAGGTCAAGTTTTGTTAATACCGTGGCTGCCCTGAAACGTTGGAAAAGTTCAGGAACTAAGGGCAGGGGGTATCTGTTTTTGACAGTAACCTTGTTCAACTCCCGATAATCAACACAGGGGCGTAGAGAATGATCCTTCTTTTCAATGAAGAAAATACCAGCCCCCGCGGGGGACGTAGAGGGCAGGATGAAGCCTTTTTTCAGGTTTTCATCAATGTAAAGGCGTAATGCCTCGAGTTCCAGTTCAGAGAGTGGGAAGATACGCCCAAACGGTATCTCAGCACCTGGTAAAAGTTCAATTGGGCAGTCATACGGCCGGTGAGGTGGTAGGATGTCTGCTTTCTGTTTATCAAAGACTTCCAAGAACTCATGGTAAGCTGCGGGCACAAGTTGGGATGCAGAGGGATCAGGTTGCAGGCCCAAAAGTGATGCAGGTTTCCCAGGACTGGGCTGGAAGCAGTTTTGTTGACGATAGGTGGATGGAAATGCCACTTCTCCTGACTTCCAGTTTATCTGAGGATTGTGTGCTTGTAGCCATGGAAAACCGAGAATGATAGGGAACAGAGGAGATGGGATAATGTTCAAACACAAGTATTCTCAGTGGCCTTTATTAGAGATAGCCAGTAATGGGCAGGTTTCTTGGGTTATAGGCCCGGACTTGAGATGAGATCCGTCAGCTAGATGGATAGATAGCTGGCGGGTTTTTGCTTGCAGGGATTTGATGACGCTGAGCAAAGTCACTGTCCATGAAGCAGCTGCAAGCGCCGGAGTCAATAATGACTGGGACTTGGATGGTCTTTCCTAGAATCTGTAGCGAGAGAGGTAGAGTAATGTGAGTGGACAGATCCCTCCTGGAACTGTTTGCAAGGTAAGAAGGAAAAGCAAACTGAGACTTACTAGGCCGCACCGGGCAGGTCTGAAGGTAATGTCCGGCTTCCCCACAATAGAGGTATAAGTTGTTCCGTCGTCTTCGCAATCTCTCCTCAGTGGTTAGTGGAGAGCATAAAAGTCCGAGTTGCATGGGCTCCACACTGGAGGTTGTGGGGAAAGAGACAGGTGGACGAAAAGCCAGAGGTGAAGGCACTTGAGGCAACATCCAGGTAGGTCTGGAACTTCCAGCTCTTTCCACTCTCCGTTCCCTGAGCCTGCGGTCAAGCTGGATAGTAAGACTAATAAGGTCATCAAGAGAATCAGGCGTACCCACTCTGGCAAGTTCATCCTTAAGGCCCTCTGATAGGCCGAGACGGAATTGATGCCGTAAGGCTGCATCATTCCAGCCTGTATCGGAAGCCCATCTGCGGAATTCGGCGACATAGTCCTCAGCAGGGCGGCGGCCTTGTTGTAATGTATGTAAGGTTGCTTCGGCTGTAACAGATCGCTGGGGGTCGTCATAAAGCTGTGCCATCGCTTCGAAGAATGATGAGATGGTGTTCAGGGCTATACTATTTTGTTCCAGCAGACGGTGGGCCCAGGATTGCGGCTCTCCGAGAAGTAGAGAGATTACGAACCCCACCTTGGTGGATTCAAGTGAGAAAGTCCGTGGCTGCAGGGCAAAGTATAGCTCACAAGAATTCCTGAAAGCCGGAATTTGTGTCGGTCACCCGAAAATCGTTCTGGAGCAGGTACCCGAGGTTCTGGTGGTTGCAAAACCACTGCAGGTGTAGATGGAGCCCGTTCGGGCACGGAGGACCCAGGTGCCGGGGTTGCCGGGATAGAAGCCATGGATTGGATGCGACCCTCTAATTGGAAGTAACCCTCTTGCAAGGATTTGACTGCTTGGGTAAGCGAAGCAAGTTGCTGGCATAATGTCTCTAGAGGTGAAGCCCCTCTCTCGGTCTCCGACATCTGGCTGAGTGGTACTATCACGTACCTGGTGGAGACCAAGCTGTAGAGGGGGCTTCTCTTGCACCTCCTGTCCGACACCCCTGATAGAGATGACAGGCGGTGTAGGACACAGAGTGGCACGAGGGCCGGTGTAGCGAGTGATGTCTTGGCAGAAGACTGATGGCTGTGGATCACCGGATGAACACCTGGAACTGGAACTCGTGATGCTGGATGAGAAGGCAGGAGCGAAGTCGGAACACAAGCCAAGGAGTTGTGAACAGCCGGACAGCACGGGTACAGGAACGTGAGACAAAAGCGGAGTCAGGATACAAGCCGAAGTCGGTACACAGCAGGGGCGGACTGACCATACGGGCATTTAGGGCACTGCCCGGGGGCCCGGGGCCAGTAGGGGGCCCCATGACGCTCGCCATCTTACTATATTCAGGGAAGCTGTCAGCATGGTAGTGAAGCCGAGTATAACACTGGACTATTTGGTGTGAGCTGGAGCAGGCACGGGGCAGAGGAACACACAGCAGCTCTGTGCTCTAAGGTTGTGTTACACTTTGAGCTATGGGAGAGTAAAAACAACATCTGATGTGGGAGTGCAGAGACAGTATTTCAGATTTGATGGACCAGCAAGCTGGAAGTAGAATTGAAAGTCGGTAAAGCTCTCTTCTCTCTGTATGACCGCTCTGACTTGCTGACATCCGTGGAAGAGCCCTGAGTGTTAACCATTGCTTATCTGCTGCAAGGAAATGCTACACTGCTGCTATCCTCTGTTCTTGCATTAAAGCATATGTAAAGTGAAATTCTTGCCTCTGCTCACTGATTTTCTTACACTGAGCATAAAAAGCTGACTTGCTATATGCTTGCTGACAGAGGCGTAACTAGAACTTTCAGGGCCCCAGTGCAAGAACCCATGGGGCCCCCCTAACCCCCAGCTGAACCCTGAGGCCATTTGCTCCCATTTCAGGTTTCTTTATTACAATCCATCAGCAGGAGCTTTTCACATGTTCTGTAGCGGATCTCCTTCCTGCTGTTTTGGTCCCCCCCACGGTAGAAAAACACCAGAGCCTGGTCGCAGATGCGACCTTTGCAACGCTGGTAGTGTCAGTCAGTAGGACAATGGATCGTATCAGTAAGGCCGTGGACAGTGTCCGCAGGGCAGTGCACAGTGTCAGTAGGGCAGAGGATGGTGTCAGTAGAGCGGTGGATAGTGTCAGTAGAGCAGTGGATAGTGTCAGTAGAGCAGACGACAGAGTTAGTAGAGCAGTGGATGGTATCAGTAGAGCAGTGGACGGACGGTGTCAGTAGAGCAGAGGATGGTGTCAGCAGAACAGTGGATGGTGTCAGTAGAGCAGTGGACTGTGCCAGCAGAGCAGTGGATGGTGTCAGTAAGGCAGGGGACGGTGTCAACAGAGCAGTGGATGGTGTCAGTTGGACAGAGGACGGTGTCAGTAGGGCAGTGGACGGTGTCAGTAGGGCAGTGGACGGTGTCAGTAGGGCAGTGGAAGGTGCCAGTAGGGCAGTGGATGGGGTCAGTAGTCAAGAAAGAAAGAAAGAAAATTGAGGACACAAACAGCCCTCCTTACAGTTTAGCTGCTGCTAGACGGTGACACACTGCTTTTCTTATATTGCTGCTTTAAAGCATTTGTGAGTAGTGCAATATGTAGGTGGGGCTTTGTGTGGGTGTGGCTTGAGTGTGGATGGGGACACAGGGGACCCCATGATCTCCTATTGCCCGAGGGCCCCATGAGTTGTCAGTCCGCCCCTGGTACACAGTCTGGCAGCAAGGTACAAAGGCATAAGGCAAGGCAGGGTCAAACACAAGCTGAGGTCACAGGTAGGCAGGCAGGAATCCAAGGAGAGTCAAAGGCAAGCCGGGTCAGTATAACGGGAAATCCACAAGTAGGTCAGGGCACAGGTAAACAGGAACACAAGCTGAAAGACCACTCAACAATGTGCTCCTGTCACCGCTTGGTATAAATAGGCCGTTTGGCGCCAATTGCATGCGCACGTTGCGTACGCACGTTCGCGCGTTCGCGCATTGGCGCATTCCTTCCCGTGTGCCTGGGCATGCGCACTGAGCATCTCTTACACCCCGACGGTGACGGAGGGCAAGTCCTTCCATCCGTTGTTGTGGATGGTGCATACCCTGGATGCCAGCCGGTCGGGCTGGGGTGGAGTCCTGGGCAAACTGTCTGCCCAGGGCACTTGGTCGGAGTCCTCACTCCCTATAAATGTGCTGCAATTGCGAGCGACAAAACTCTGTCTCTTCCAGTGGTCGGACCGACTTCGGGGCCGTCCTTTCGGGTACAGACGGACAATGCTACCGCGGTGGCTTGCGTCAACCACCAAGGGGGCACCAGGAGTGCCCGGGCGGCCCGGGAGGTGACCGACATTCTGTCTTGGGCCGAGACTCATGTCCCGGCAATCTCGGCAGTTCACATTCCGGTGTTGAGACTTGGCAGGCCAACTATCTGAGCCGCCAGACCCTGGACCAGGGGGAGTGGTCCCTACACCCGGAGGTCTTTCAAAGGCTGTGTGCGAAGTGGGGATCCCCGGACGTGGATCTGTTCGCATCTCGGCTAAACCACAAGGTGGAAAGGTTTGTGGCAAGAACGCGCAATCCTCTGGCGGACGCTTCGGATGCGATGGTGGCCCTTGACATCAGTATCGTCTGATGTATGCCTTTCCTCCGATTCGGTTGCTATCCAGGTTTCTCCGCAGGTTAGCCTCGGAACCGCACCTGGTGATTCTGGTGGCGCTGGGCTGGCCACGCCAGTCCTGGCACGCCAACGTTGTTCACCTGGCAGTGGCGGCTGCCAATGCGGGAAGATCTCCTATCTCAGGGTCCGATCTTCCATCCTGCTTTACGGTCGCTGGCTCTAACGGCCTGGCTGTTGAGACCCAGGTCCTGAAGGGTCATCCCTACCCTTGTCAAGGCTAGGAAAACTTCCTCTGGTAAAATCTATTACCGTACTTGGAAGGCCTATTTCGCCTGGTGTGAGTCCAGGGGGTTCTCCCCTCGCTCGTACTCGGTGTCGAGAGTGTTGGCCTTCCTCCAGTCGGGGGTGGACCAGCGTCTGGCGCTGGCCACGATAAAAGGCCAGGTGTCTGCACTGGCTATTCCTTTCCAACGCCCTGTGGCGTCTCATTCCTGGTTCGCACCTTCATTCAAGGTGTGCGACATTTGGCTCCTCCCAGGACGGAGCCCTTACCTCCATGGGACTTGAACTTGGTTCTGTCCGTGTTACAGCGTGCTCCCTTTGAAAACATAAGGGAGATATCGTTGCCTCTGCTGTCTAAAAAGGGTTGCCTTTTTGGTGGCGATCACTTCGGCTCGCAGGGTATCGGAACTGGTAGCGTTATCATTGCCGTTCTCCGTATTTGGTGATTCACAAGGATAAGGTGGTTTTGCGTCCGCATCCCTCCTTCCTTCCCAAGGTGGTCTCTGAGTTCCACCTTAATGGGGACATTGTCCTACCTTCGCTTTGTACGAAGCTTAAGCATTCTAAGGAGGTTGCTCTGCATTTCCTCTTTGTCCTTCCTGAGGGACCTCGGAAGGGCATGGCTGCATCTGCAGCAACTATTGCCAAATGGATCAGACAGACCATTGAACAGGCTTATGCCTTGAAGGAACGGGTTCCGCCCTTTCCTGTTAAGGCGCACTCTACCAGATCTGTGAGTGTGTCCTGGGCCTATTGGCATGGGGCCTCGGTGGCCCAGGTGTGCAAGGCTGCGACTTGGTCGTCGGTGCACACTTTTTTCAAAATTCTACAAAGTTGATGTTCTGGCATCAGCTGATGCCTCCTTTGGCCGCAAGGTTCTCAGTGTGGCAGTGCCCCAAAGGACCCTTGTTTTTTTAATGGGTCCCTGGCTGTTGATATTTGCTTTCCTGGGCTGTTGCTCCTGTTGAGCACTGTTTTCTGTTGCCCAGCAGGATCTCTTACTGTGCATGTAAGGTTCCTTTCTCTGATGTGGGTACTGCGTTGCCTTTTCTACGGTTGCGTCTCCCACCCCTCATGTGTATACTGCTTTGGGACATCCCAACAGTGATGACTTAGAGGCGGCGGCGACTGTCGAAGGACGTAAGAGAAAACTGAATTTTTGTAAAATCTTACCTGTAAAATTCCTTTCTCTGAGTCCTCCGACAGTCGCCGCCCCGCCCCTCTTTTGGGGTTCTTATTACCTACTGCTATGCTACCAAACTAAGTTGGGAGTGGTCACTGCAGGGGGTGTGTATATGCAAATGCCTTTGTTCTTTTGACTAAGTCTTTATGCCTAGCTACTCCTATGGAGCAGAAGTCAATACCCAACAGTGATGACTTAGAGGCGGCGGCGACTGTCGGAGGACTCAGAGAAAGGAATTTTACAGGTAAGATTTTACAAAAATTCCGTTATTTTTTGTTTAACCACTTACGGAACGCCCACTGTGTATTTACGTCGGTACTTTGACGTTAAATACTGGTGTTATAGCAGCAGATAGCTGCCATAACCCTGGTATTTTTTTAAATGGCGGGTGGCCCGCTTTAACATTAGGGTGGTCCCAGGGGCAGATTCGTGATGGGATCACCTTTATGGGCGGCGGGAGAAAGGTGCCCCCACTTGACTCTATGGCCGTGGAGGACCAGAGCAACGTTCTATGTAGCTTCCTCCCAACAGCCTTGAAGAGCCCATTTTTTTCATCATAAAAAAATACTTTATTTTTGCTTTTTAGAGTAGATGTGAGATCTGATGTCTTTTTCACCCTCAATCTCATATTAAAGAGGTCCTGTCCTGCTTGTAATAGGAATAAAAGTGATCACATTTTTTTTTAAAAGGACAGTGTAAAAAAAAAAGATAAAATAAATAGGGAAAAAAATAAATAAAGCGCCTTGTCCTAGTTAGCTTGCGTGCAGAATCGAAAGCATACCCAAGTCACGCCCACATATGTGTAAACGGTGTTCAAACCACATGTGAGGTATCCAGTGGCGGCCCGTGCATAGGGGGCGCCAGGGCGTCGCCCCCCTTAAAAAAAAGAAAAAAAAATGACAAAAAAGAACAAAAGAAAAACAAACAAAAAATCGGTTCGTCGGCCTGACCGTCCTATGTGGTGGCTAAAGGGGGGGTGGGGTTTACGACCCAGCAAGGCGCCGATTGGCTGCCTTCTGGGGGCGTAACCTGGGCGCAGGAAAGAGCGCTTGGCCACCCCCACCTTCGTGATGTCCTGGCTGTGATTGGTCCAGTCTCCAGCCTGGACCAATCATCATCCAGGACATCCGATCGCGACGTCACAATGGGGGCGGTGCGTGCGTCAGTCACTCACCGTCACCGCCGCTCGGAGGACGAGGGAGAAGCCGCCCGCTCACCTTCCCGCCGCCGCCGCAGAGGACGAACTGGATTGAGGAGGGGAGAACCCGCCGCCGCCAGGTAAGTGCATTCAATTGAAGGGAGCACGCACGCTGGTCTCTGCATTGATTGGGGGACAATGCTGTGGGCACTCTGCAATCATTGGGGTACGATGCTGTGGCACTCTGCAATCATTGGGGTACGATGCTGTGGCACTCTGCAATCATTGGGGTACAATTCTGTGGCACTCTGCAATCATTGGGGTACGATGCTGTGGGCACTCTGCAATCATTGGGGTACAATTCTGTGGCACTCTGCAATCATTGGGGTACAATGCTGTGGCACTCTGCAATCATTGGGGTACAATTCTGTGGCACTCTGCAATCATTGGGGTACAATGCTGTGGCACTCTGCAATCATTGGGGTACAATTCTGTGGCACTCTGCAATCATTGGGGTACAATGCTGTGGCACTCTGCAATCATTGGGGTACAATGCTGTGGGCACTCTGCAATCATTGGGGGACAATGCTGTGGGTACTCTGCAATCATTGGGGTACAATTCTGTGGCACTCTGCAATCATTGTGGTACAATTCTGTGGCACTCTGCAATCATTGGGGTACAATGCTGTGGGTACTCTGCAATAATTGGGGTACAATGCTGTGGCACTCTGCAATCATTAGGGACAATGCTGTGGTGCTCTGCAGTGATTGGGGAAAATGCTGTGGCGCTCTGCATTGAAAGGGGCTCGCACGCTGAACTCTGCATTGAAGGGGGCACGCACGCTGAACTCTGCATTGTGGGGGCACAGCACAGTGTTCATTGCATTGAAGGGGGCACAGCACAGTGTTTATTGCATTGAAGGGGGCACAGCACAGTGTTTATTGCATTGAAGGGGGCACAGCACAGTGTTCATTGCATTGAAGGGGGCACGCACGCTGATCTCTGCATTAAAGGGGGCACGCACACTGGTCTCTGCATTGAAAGGGGGCATGTACGCTGGTCTCTGCATTGAAAAGGGGCATGTACGCTGGTCTCTACATTGAAAGGGGGCATATACCATCTCCTGTACCATGACCTGTGCCGTGCCTATACCATATCTGTGCCATGCCTATACCATATCTGTGCCATGCCTATACCATCTCCTGTACCATCACCTGTACCATGACTTCAAAGTCACGCAATTTTTTACTGCGTTTTTTGGCACAAGCAATACCTATTACATTTTTCTTTTTGCGCCCCCCCAAAAATTTTGAGCACCAGCCGCCACTGGAGGTATCGCCGCGATTGTTGGAGCGAGAGCATTAATGTGAGCCCTAAACCTCCTCTGTAACTCTAAAAATTTCTACAGGTTACCTGTTTAACCTCTTGCCGACCGCCGCAAGTACATATACTGCGGCGGTCAGCCCCGTGCAGGCAAAGTGACGTATGGGTACGTCACTCGTCTGTGAGCCAATAGGGGGCGAGCTCCCGCTCGTTTACGGACACCTTCGCTCGACTGACCGGCGGACCCGATGTCCGCCGGTCACTCATGATCGTCAGTTACAGAGGGAGAAAGGCAGGTGGCTAATGTAAACAGAGCCGCCTGTCATTTTCCCTTTTGTAAAAGCAGAGATCATACGGTCCTGCTATGTAGGATCGTAGATCTCTGCTGTTACATGAAAAGCCACATCCCTGCACAGTTAGAAACACGCCCCTAGGGACACACTTAACCCCTCCTTCTCCAATAAAGTTAACCCCTTCCCTGCCAGTGTCATTTTTACAGTAACAGTGCATATGTATAGCACTGATTACTGTAGTAATGTCACTGGTACCCCCAATGTCGCAGTCCCGCAAAAAAAA
Source organism: Pelophylax lessonae (assembly GCF_965119305.1). Lineage (NCBI taxonomy): Eukaryota > Metazoa > Chordata > Amphibia > Anura > Ranidae > Pelophylax > Pelophylax lessonae. The sequence continues at coordinate 142,580,202 of NC_138775.1, read as the reverse complement.
CCGCAGATCGCCGCCATTACTCGTTAAAAAAAAAAACAACAAAAATCTTTCCCGTAGTTAGTAAACGCAATAACTTTTGCGCAAACCAATCAAAATACGCTTATTGCGGTTTTTTTTTACCAACCATGTAGCAGAAAACAAATTGGCCAAAAATGTTAAAAAATTTTGATTTTTACATTTTTTTGGGGGAATTTCATATAAAAAAAATGTGAAAAACATTGTTATTTTTTCAAAATTTACACTCTTTTTTTGTTTATAGCGCATGATTAAAAAATTGCACAGGTGATCAAATACCACCAAAAGAAAGCTCTGTTTGTGGGAAAAAAAGGGCGTCAAATTAGTTTAGGTACAGCATCGCACGACCGCGCAATTGTCCGTTAAAGTCACGCAGTGCCGAATCGCAAAATAGGGCCTGGTCAGGAAGGGGGTAAAATCTTCCGGGGCTTAAGTGGTTAACCACTTGCCGACCGCCGCACGACTATTTACTGCGGCGGTCAGCCCCGTACAGGCAAAGTGACGTAGTACTACGTCTCTCACCTGAGAGCCTCTAGGGGGCGAGCGCGCGCCGCCAGAGGCGCGCTCCCGCCCCCGCTCGTTACCTGACATGTCCGCGCGTGTGACCGGCGGACCCGATGTCCGCCGGTCACTCGTGATCTCCCGGTGCAGAGGGAGAAAGGCAGGCGGCTAATGTAAACAAAGCCGTCTGTCATTCTCCCTGATCTGACTGCAGAGATCATACGATCCTGCTATGTAGGATCGTATGTCTCTGTGGTTATATCACTAGCCACACCCCTTTACAGTTAGAAGCATGCCCCTAGGGACACACTTAACCTCTGCATCACCAATAAAGTTAACCCCTTCCCTGCCAGTGTCATTTTTACAGTAACAGTGCCTATGTATAGCACTGATTACTGTAGTAATGTCACTGGTACCCCCAAAAGTGTCAAAAATGTCAGTCAAGGGTCCGATCTGTCTGCCGCAATGTCCCAGTCCCGCAAAAAAAATCGCAGATCACCGCCATTACTCGTTAAAAAAAAAAAACAATAAAAATGACAAAAATCTTTCCCTTATTAAACGCAATAACTTTTGCGCAAACCAATCAAAATACGCTTATTGCGATTTGTTTTACCAAACATATGTAGCAGAAAACAAATTGGCCTAAAATGTTAAAAAATTTAGATTTTTACTTTTTTGGGGGGTAATTTCATATAAAAAAATTTGAAAAATATTGTTATTTTTTCAAAATTGTCGCTCTTTTTTTGTTTATAGCGCAAAAAGTAAAAATCTAACAGGTGATCAAATATCACTAAAAGAAAGCTCTGTTTGTGGGAAAAAAAGGACGTCAATTTCATTTGGGTACAGCGTCGCACGACCGCGCAATTGTCCATTAAATTCACGCAGTGCTGAATCGCAAAATAGGGCCTGGTCAGGAAGGGGGTAAAATCTTCTGGGGCTTAAGTGGTTAAAGTGTCGCCTATAGGGATTTTTAAGTACCAATGTTTGTCGCCATTATACGAACGTGTGCAATTTTGAAGCATGGCATGTTGGTTATCTATTTACTCGGTGTAACATTATAGAAAAAAATTGGGCTAACTTTTCTGTTTTCTTATTTTGTAATTAGAAAAAGTGTATTTCTCTATCGTCATTGACGGACGCAGTTCCTGATGCATATCAGTAGGGTTATACTGCCCCCTACAGGGGTAGGACACTAGACAGAAAAAAAGTTCTGACTACGCCTATGGGCAGTCCCAGAGGGTACACCCTCTCTCTTCCTTCATAGGATGTCAGTTTTAATCTGTCTAGTCCGGAGTAAGGACCTAGTTCCCTGCTGGGATCTCTGGTCCTGGCAAAGTTTTTTTCTGGTTAATTCTCTGGATTTTTTCCTATGAGACCTACAAGCAACTATGCCGGATCTGAGCGACGGGCTGGATGTATAGATCCATTGGTCACCCCAGCCGGCCAACGAGTGCGCGCAGACCTTAGCTCCGAGCTGGGTCGGCCGCGACATGGTCCCACTGGACGGGGCCTGGTCCCGCAAGTTAAATGCCTCGCCAGGTCGCACACAACCGGGTCTAGGCCCGAGTCGCAGAGTTCCTATTTGGCTGACAAACCCCCCACTTTGGCGGAGAGGGGTTCTGTCAGGAGATGGCGCCCGCCTGTTCCGGTATGGTGAGTAAATGTTCCCCCCTCTTCCCCTAGCGGAGTTTGGGGTGGACGCGGGCCCTTCCCTGGGATGGTCAGACCCTCACAATTCCGGGTTCCCCTCTTACTGCTGGGGGCTATTGGGCCTACTAACGGGGGCTGGGACCACGTGGCAGGCCGCAAGTGGGGGTGGGGGGGGGGCGGCGACGGACGGACGAACGATCACGTGGGGAGGTCTCCACCTGTAACTTTAGGGCCCACCTTCCAATCGATCCCGTTCTGGAGTCTGAAGGGTCCTCAGTTGCTCTGCAGGCCACGCGGGGCCACCATTTTCTTGTAGCCTCGTGCTGAGGAGATCAGCGGCCATCTTGGTACACCCGGCACGGCCATTTTGCGGTGGTTTCTCCTAAAAAGAATCAGGATGGGAGTTCCTGGAAGTGTTTTTTGTGGGCGGAGCCCCTCCCTATACTCTGGGCTGCTTTTCAGATCCTCCCCTTTTGGATCGAGATTGCTGCTGATGCGTGCTGTGCAGCTGTTCTGGGCATTCTGGTGCATCTTTGGTACAGTGAGTCTGGGGGACTCTCTCTGCTGGGGGTCTCCAGTGCGTTTTTGGTGCGGTGGGACACCATTTAAAAAAAAAAAAAAAATAAATACAAAAATGTTTTGTCTTTTTTTTTTCTCAACTTTGGCTGACGGGTTCTCCTAGTGCAACATGGACCCTACAAATCATGTGTCCCCGTCTGACCCCTTCAAGAAGGCCCCAATCTGTCTACAGATGCCATTTCGGCGGTCCTGGAATCGTTTGTGTCCTTTAAAGTGCGAGGTGCTAAGAAACGACCTCCGGTCCAAGATGGCGACCGAAGCGTACGCTTAGTGAGGGAGCTCCGGTGACCTGCCTGCATAAATCCTGTTTATCAGCTGCCCTGCCGCCCTCTTTCTTACCGGGGGGGACTCGGTGTACTCCCCACACTGTTATGACCAGGGGTCGACCGTCCTCAGCGCCCCGCTCATCCACATCGGATCCCGCTGCTCCCGCCGGCGCGAAGGCCGGGCCTCGTGCTTCAGCTACTATGGCCACCCAGATTGAGGATGAGGATCCCGCGCTCCGAGATCAGAATAACTTCTCGGCTCTTATGCAGGCTATTTCCACATGCCAATCTGCCCTGACAACAAAAATTTAGTCTGTCCAGCTGGACATTGGCTTAATTAGGCGGGACATGGACAAGTTCCGTACGCGGCTGACGGAGGTAGAGCGCAGGGTTGGTGACACGGAGGATACCCTAAGAGATCATTCGGCCTCCCTGCATACCCTCCGTGTCAAGGTGAAGGCTCTGGAATACCGGGCGGAGGACTCTGAAAACCGTAACCGCCGCAACAACCTGCGGATCCTGGGCCTCCCGGAGGGGACTGAGGATCCTAACCCTGCTGAGTTTACAGAGTGCCTTCTTCACCGCATAGTGGTGTATGATTAAATACCACCAAAAGAAAGCTCTATTTGTGTGAAAAAAAATGATAAAAATTTCATATGGGTACAGTGTAGCATGACCGCGCAATTGTCATTCAAAGTGTGAGAGCACTGAAAGCTAAAAATTGGTCTGGATGGGAAGGGGGTTTAAGTGCACAGTAGGCAAGTGGTTAAAGCACTCCCTGGTGTTTTCCTTTTTACAGAAGCACCACCCGCATATCTGCATTCTCCAGGAGACCCACCTCACGGGCGCCAGGGTGTTGGCCTTGAAGAGGTCATGGGTGGGGGCGTACTATCACTCCACCTTCTCATCCTACTCCCAGGGGGTCAGTGTTCTGGTACACCGGTCCCTCTCGTTTGTGCTCCTGGATCTACATTTGGACCCGGATGGACAATATGTTATACTGGGAAGAATTTTGGGTAATTGGCGCTGCCTATATTAAAAAACTGCGGTGTAAACAATGAAAATGGTATATAAATAAATGCACCGTAGTGTGTATATAAAATGTGGGGTTCAATAGGTTATCAGTGCAACAGATAGATATATAAAATATGAGAATTTAAAATCAACATATAATATAATAAAATGCAGTGACTGATAAATATCAATAACCCCGTGATAAAGTGCAATCCAAGTGACAGAGTGTATATAAAAATATAATTATAATCAAGCAGTGAGTAAAATGTAATATATAAATTGGTACAATAAACAAGATAAAGTGACAGTGGCAAAAGTGCTGGGAAATTGCGCTAAAGATATAGGAAGTGGTCTATGCGCTCAAAAGAAGAAGGTGACAAAAATAGTGCAATAAGGTGCACAAAAGTGACTAATAGATGTAATGAAGTGACTGGCTGGGAAAAAAGAAAGTCCCAATAGTAAGTGATGCGATGGTGGTGTATAGAAAACCAGGTTAGTCCATAACCGGATGGATGTACAGGAGACTTTGTGGGTAAATCTTAGGGTGACCCCATGGTGGGTAACTGGCGAGGTGTTGGGTGACCCCTAAAGTAAATGTCCTACTAACCAGATATACCCACCCCACACAGGGGTATAGAGCGGGTATTTAGGTGCAAGCGAAGGTCTCTTCATTGGCTCCTATCTCCCTTCTGTGATGGGGGGATGTCGGGGGTCGTCCCTGGGGGTCCGAGATGTGTAGGCGTCCCAGAAGAAATTCAGGATCCTATGGTCCTATCCTATGGGAGCGGTGGTATGTCCAGTGGTCCGTGGATGGACTCCGACCACTCCGAGATATGTAGGCGTCCCAGAAGAAATTCAGGATCCTATGGTCCTATCCTATGGGAGCGGTGGTATGTCCAGTGGTCCGTGGATGGACTCCGACCACTCCGACCACTCGGTAATATATAGGGGCAAGAGGGTCATATAGGGCGGAAAGAAAAGGGCTGATAGTGTAATACCGTAAAAGCCTTTATTGAGCAAATAGTGTGTAAAATGGGTATTCACAATAATACAGTTGGTACGAGCAAAAAAAGTAGCGTCCTGGAACGCGATGCGTTCCACCAGAATGCCGGAAGTGATGTGACGGCGCTGTAGGCGTTTCGTCAGTAGACGTCTTCTGCAGCGTCGCATCACTTCCAGTAAGCTCCCTTATGTATATGGTGGTTACTAGGCAACGGTAGACACCATGGATCAGTACAGCGGAAGAGTCGACAAAGTTAGAAGCTCCAATAATATGTCGGAGAAGGAGGTAAATATGCCAATCACTACTGATGGTGCCGGTTGGAGGTGTTTGCTCTGACCCAAAGGCGAGAGATGGAAATGGGGTAGAATTTACAATAAAAATGACAAAAATCTTTCCCTTATTAAACGCAATGACTTTTGCGCAAACCAATCAAAATACGCTTATTGCGATTTGTTTTACCAAACATATGTAGCAGAAAACAAATTGGCCTAAAATGTTAAAAAATTTAGATTTTTACTTTTTTTGGGGGGAATTTCATATAAAAAAATTTGAAAAATATTGTTATTTTTTCAAAATTGTCGCTCTTTTTTTGTTTATAGCGCAAAAAGTAAAAATCGCACAGGTGATCAAATATCACTAAAAGAAAGCTCTGTTTGTGGGAAAAAAAGGACGTCAATTTCATTTGGGTACAGCGTCGCACGACCGCGCAATTGTCCATTAAATTCACGCAGTGCTGAATCGCAAAATAGGGCCTGGTCAGGAAGGGGGTAAAATCTTCTGGGGCTTAAGTGGTTAAAGTGTCGCCTATAGGGATTTTTAAGTACCAATGTTTGTCGCCATTCCACGAGCGTGTGCAATTTTGAAGCATGGCATGTTGGTTATCTATTTACTCGGTGTAACATTATAGAAAAAAATTGGGCTAACTTTTCTGTTTTCTTATTTTGTAATTAGAAAAAGTGTATTTCTCTATCGTTCATTGACGGACGCAGTTCCTGATGCATATCAGTAGGGTTATACTGCCCCCTACAGGGGTAGGACACTAGACAGAAAAAAAGTTCTGGCTACACCTATGGGCAGTCCCAGAGGGGTACACCCTCTCTCTTCCTTCATAAGATGTCAGTTTTAATCTGTCTAGTCCGGAGTAAGGACCTAGTTCCCTGCTGGGATCTCTGGTCCTGGCAAAGTTTTTTTCTGGTTAATTCTCTGGATTTTTTCCTATGAGACCTACAAGCAACTATGCCGGATCTGAGCGACGGCTGGATGTATAGATCCATTGGTCACCCCAGCCGGCCAACGAGTGTGCGCAGACCTTAGCTCCGAGCTGGGTCGGCCGCGACATGGTCCCACTGGACGGGGCCTGGTCCCGCAAGTTAAATGCCTCGCCAGGTCGCACACAACCGGGTCTAGGCCCGAGTCGCAGAGTTCCTATTTGGCTGACAAACCCCCCACTTTGGCGGAGAGGGGTTCTGTCAGGAGATGGCACCCGCCTGTTCCGGTATGGTGAGTAAATGTTCCCCCCTCTTCCCCTAGCGGAGTTTGGGGTGGACGTGGGCCCTTCCCTGGGATGGTCAGACCCTCACAATTCCGGGTTCCCCTCTTACTGCTGGGGGCTATTGGGCCTACTAACGGAGGCTGGGACCACGTGGCAGGCCGCGAGTGGGGGTGGGGGGGGGCGGCTACGGACGGATGAGCGATCGCGTGGGGAGGTCTCCACCTGTAACTTTAGGGCCCACCTTCCAATCGATCCCGTTCTGGAGTCTGAAGGGTCCTCAGTTGCTCTGCAGGCCACGCGGGGCCACCATTTTCTTGTAGCCTCGTGCTGAGGAGATCAGCGGCCATCTTGGTACACCCGGCACGGCCATTTTGCGGTGGTTTCTCCTAAAAAGAATCAGGATGGGAGTTCCTGGAAGTGTTTTTTGTGGGCGGAGCCCCTCCCTATACTCTGGGCTGCTTTTCAGATCCTCCCCTTTTGGATCGAGATTGCTGCTGATGCGTGCTGTGCAGCTGTTCTGGGCATTCTGGTGCATCTTTGGTACAGTGAGTCTGGGGGACTCTCTCTGCTGGGGGTCTCCAGTGCGTTTTTGGTGCGGTGGGACACCGTTTAAAAAAATAAATAAATAAATACAAAAATGTTTTGTCTTTTTTTCTCAACTTTGGCTGACGGGTTCCCCTAGTGCAACATGGACCCTACAAATCATGTGTCCCCGTCTGACCCCTTCAAGAAGGCCCCAGGGCCTTCCTGACCCCATCTGTCTACAGATGCCATTTCGGCGGTCCTGGAATCGTTTGTGTCCTTTAAAGTGCGAGGTGCTAAGAAACGACCTCCGGTCCAAGATGGCGACCGAAGCGTACGCTTAGTGAGGGAGTTCCGGTGACCTGCCTGCATAAATCCTGTTTATCAGCTGCCCTGCCGCCCTCTTTCTTACTAGGGGGACTCGGTGTACTCCCCACACTGTTATGACCAGGGGTCGACCGTCCTCAGCGCCCCGCTCATCCACATCGGATCTGCTCCCGCCGGCGCTAAGGCCGGGCCTCGTGCTTCAGCTACTATGGCCACCCAGATGGAGGATGAGGATCCCGCGCTCCGAGATCAGAATAACTTCTCAGCTCTTATGCAGGCTATTTCCACATGCCAATCTGCCCTGACAACAAAAATTTAGTCTGTCCAGCTGGACATTGGCTTAATTAGGCGGGACATGGACAAGTTCCGTACGCGGCTGACGGAGGTAGAGCGCAGGGTTGGTGACACGGAGGATACCCTAAGAGATCATTCGGCCTCCCTGCATACCCTCCGTGTCAAGGTGAAGGCTCTGGAATACCGGGCGGAGGACTCTGAAAACCGTAACCGCCGCAACAACCTGCGGATCCTGGGCCTCCCGCAGGGGACTGAGGATCCTAACCCTGCTGAGTTTACAGAGTGCCTTCTTCACAACTTGCTCCCACAGGCTGCCTTCTCCCCGTTTTTTTGCGGTGGAATGGGCTCACCGTATGCCTGCTCGCAGGGGGCCTCCTGGAGCTCCTCCACGCACCTTCATCCTTCGCCTGCTGAATTTTCGGGATTGGGACCTGGTGCTGCGGGAGAGTAGGAAGCAGGAATCTCTGAGGTTCGAGGGGTCACATTGATGATATTCCCGGATTTCTCAGTGGAGACGCAAAAGCTGCGCAAATCCTTCGATCATGTCAAGCTGGCCCTGCGGCAAAAAGACCTGAAGTTTCTCTCTCTCTGTTTTTCCTTTTTCCTTCCTGAACCTCTGTTGACCCTTATTTTTTAAAGACGCGGCCCCCTTGGGACCCCGTTGGGTTTGTCAGTGCCGCATAGAGCGACCTTACTATGCACAATAGTTCTCTTATCTGGTATATTACTGCGGCTACAGAGCTCCCCTGAGGCCGGAGGTTGGTGATCGGCTGGGATCTGGACGACCGCCCCCCTCCATTCGGCGCAGTGTGTTCACCTGCGGGGCGCTGGGAGGGGGCGGATTCGGGCCTAGCCCGGACCGACCGGCCGGGGACGTGGCAAACAATGTATCACTTGGAAGTATTGTATGCTATTATGTATCCCTTTGGGGACTGTGTCACTCGTTGTGTTTTAAGTTGTACCCATGTACTCTACAACGGGCGTTCTCTGAACTGTTTTATTGTGTACCCTTTCCCTTTGCATTTAAAACAATAAAAATCTATTGAAATTTAAAAAGACCTGAAGTATAGTATGCTGTTTCCGGCCAGGCTTCGGGTACAAGATGGCGAATCTCTCCGCTTCTTCACTTCCCCGGAGGAGGCCTCCACCTGGCTGGAATCCCTACCCCGCCGTTAGGTCCTGTGACACCTGTGATTTAATACCAGCTAACTTGCTGTACCTTGGTTCCTACCTGCGGGATGTTCTTGATTCATCTCTGTGACTCCTGGGACCTGCATTGACTTTTTCAGGTGAATTGTTTTTTCCTCCCTTTTTCCCTCCTTTTTTTTATTACTGTCTTCAGTATGACTGCACTTCACCTGGAACTGTGCCCCCCTGGAATCCTTTGGGGTCCCCCCTCTTCTTTCTTTTTGGATTATCCGTCTACTTTTATGACTTTTTAAATTCTATTTTTTTTTCTCGCTGCTGGGATGGTCCTCCTCTTTTTTGTCTTTTTGGTACAAGTTCTCTCCTTACCTTTTTTGTATATTTTAGCCTCTACTGTGGGTTGGTTCTCTTTTTATGGGCAAAGTTATCGGCGCTCCTGGTGTGATTGACTGTTCCTACCAGGCGCCCTCTTGGTATAGTGTCCCCCCAATTGACACTGGTCATGTTTGGTCAGGGTCTCAAGCTCACCCACGTTTTTGGCGGGGAGGGGGTTGGGGTGTGTTGGGGAAGTTTTTGTTTTGGGCATTATTTCTATGCCTTATGTATTATTTGCCACCAAGGTATGTCTATATTTCTATGTGCACTTTATCGCCTTACTGCTCTCTGCACTACATGAGTAAGGTTGGGTTTGTTTCTCTGGTGTATGGTCTGGGCCTATTGCGGAGTGATGTCTCTGACGGGCAGTTCCCCCTCTTTTTATTTTATTTCCATATGCTATGGCCCCCCTGAGGTTGGTCATGTGGAATGTGCGAGGCTTGAGCTCTAAGTTAACTACTTCCGGTCCGCGCTATAGCCAAAAGACGGCTGCAGCGCGGACCCACATTTTCGGGAGGCCGTCTTTAAACGGCCTCCCAGACACAGGCTCCCCATGCGCTCCCGCGAGCGCGCAGCGGGGAAAATCTGTGTTGGCCGTGTCCCTTGGACACAGCCAATCACAGATCGTGGTAAATGGCCAATCACAGCGGCCATTTACCACGTGATCGGGCCGTGCGATGAGAGATGATCTCATATGTAAACATATGAGATCATCTCTCAACCCCAGCGCTCCTTCCTCACACGGAGACTGCAGTGTGAGGAAGGAGGAGAGCTGCTCAGCCGCCGGGGACACAAAAGAATGTAATCAGGGCACTAATCACCAGTGCCCTGATTACACAAGGTAAATGAAACACACTAACTGCCCACCATCAGTGCCCACAGTGCCCGCCATCAGTGCCCATAGTGCTGCCAGTCAGTGCCCATCAGTGCCTGCTCATCTAGGCACTGATGAGCACTGACTGGCAGCACTATGGGCACTGAGTGTGGGCACTGATGGTACTGCCCATCAGTGCTCATCAGTGCCGCCCTTCAGTGCTCATCAGTGCCACCCGTCAGTGTCCATCAGTGCCGCCTATCAGTGCCCATCAGTGCCGCCTGTCAGTGCCACCTCTCAGTGCCCAGCAGTGCCACCTCTCAGTGCCCAGCAGTGCCGCCTATCAGTGCTCATCAGTGCGGCATATTAGCACCTCCTCATCAGTGCCCATAAGTGCCACCTCATCAGTGCAGCCTATGAGTGCCCATCAGTGCCGCCTCATCAGCGCACATCAGTGAAGGAGAAAAATTTTTTTATTTTCAAAATTTACTCGCAGAAAATAAGAAAAACTTTTTTTTTTCAAAATTTTCTGTCTTTTTTCTTTTTTTTTGTAAAAAATAAAAACCCCAGAGGTGATTAAATACCACCAAAAGAAAGCTCTATTTGTGTGAAAAAAATGATAAAAATTTCATATGGGTACAGTGTAGCATGACCGCGCAATTGTCATTCAAAGTGTGAGAGCACTGAAAGCTAAAAATTGGTCTGGATGGGAAGGGGGTTTAAGTGCACAGTAGGCAAGTGGTTAAAGCGCTCCCTGGTGTTTTCCTTTTTACAGAAGCACCACCCGCATATCTGCATTCTCCAGGAGACCCACCTCACGGGCGCCAGGGTGTTGGCCTTGAAGAGGTCATGGGTGGGGGCGTACTATCACTCCACCTTCTCATCCTACTCCCAGGGGGTCAGTGTTCTGGTACACCGGTCCCTCTCGTTTGTGCTCCTGGATCTACATTTGGACCCGGATGGACAATATGTTATACTGGGAAGAATTTTGGGTAATTGGCGCTGCCTATATTAAAAAACTGCGGTGTAAACAATGAAAATGGTATATAAATAAATGCACCGTAGTGTGTATATAAAATGTGGGGTTCAATAGGTTATCAGTGCAACAGATAGATATATAAAATATGAGAATTTAAAATCAACATAGATTATAATAAAATGCAGTGACTAATAAATATCAATAACCCCGTGATAAAGTGCAATCCAAGTGACAGAGTGTATATAAAAATATAATTATAATCAAGCAGTGAGTAAAATGTAATATATAAATTGGTACAATAAACAAGATAAAGTGACAGTGGCAAAAGTGCTGGGAAATTGCGCTAAAGATATAGGAAGTGGTCTATGCGCTTAAAAGAAGAAGGTGACAAAAATAGTGCAATAAGGTGCACAAAAGTGACTAATAGATGTAATGAAGTGACTGGCTGGGAAAAAAAGAAAGTCCCAATAGTAAGTGATGCGATGGTGGTGTATAGAAAACCAGGTTAGTCCATAACCGGATGGATGTACAGGAGACTTTGTGGGTAAATCTTAGGGTGACCCCATGGTGGGTAACTGGCGAGGTGCTGGGTGACCCCTAAAGTAAATGTCCTACTAACCAGATATACCCACCCCACACAGGGGTATAGAGCGGGTATTTAGGTGCAAGCGAAGGTCCCTTCGTTGGCTCCTATCTCCCTTCTGTGATGGGGGGATGTCGGGGGTCGTCCCTGGGGGTCCGAGATGTGTAGGCGCCCCAGAAGAAATTCAGGATCCTATGGTCCTATCCTATGGGAGCGGTGGTATGTCCAGTGGTCCGTGGATGGACTCCGACCACTCCGACCACTCGGTAATATATAGGGGCAGGAGGGTCATATAGGGCGGAAAGAAAAGGGCTGATAGTGTAATAACGTAAAAGCCTTTATTGAGCAAATAGTGTGTAAAATGGGTATTCACAATAATACAGTTGGTACGAGCAAAAAAAGTAGCGTCCTGGAACGCGATGCGTTCCACCAGAATGCCGGAAGTGATGTGACGGCGCTGTACGCGTTTCATCACTAGACGTCTTCTGCAGCGTCGCATCACTTCCAGTAAGCTCCCTTATGTATATGGTGGTTACTAGGCAACGGTAGACACCATGGATCAGTGCAGCGGAAGAGTCGACAAAGTTAGAAGCTCCAATAACATGGCGGAGAAGGAGGTAAATATGCCAATCACTACTGATGGTGCCGGTTGGAGGTGTTTGCTCTGACCCAAAGGCGAGAGATGAAAATGGGGTAGAATTTACTACCACTATGAATGTATAAATATATAAAAAAAATCCATGAGTAAACATATATTATAGGTGCCAAAAAACAAAAACCACCATAAGCATGATCAGGAGGAATATAAATGTTAAAATATATAATATATAATTAAAAACTGGTGACATCTAGTGGCTAAAAATATATATTGCACAAGAAAAAAGAATATGTGTTTAAATATGTATGTTTGATAATTAAAAGAAGGGGGACATCTAGTGGATGAAAATATGTATTGCACAAATAGGGAAATAATTTAATAAAGGTGAATGGGTATGTATATGTATATATATGTATATATATATAAATGAGGAGGGGGGACGAGAGATATCATGTACATGAATATGTGTGATAAAAAATATGTAAAAAAGGTATATATGATAAAAAGGTATATTTTAATGAAAGGTATATAATAGGAAGGCATATAGGTAGCAGGTATATTTAAAAAAAATAAGGGTTGTGTGTATAAAAATAAGACTAAAAAATGACTAACGGTATGTAGTAGTTTCCAAATAAATATTATGGCAAATAGTCACTAAAAATCTTATTAATATTATTAAAAATATAGTATAACTTTATTAAAAGCGGTATTGTTGGTACAAGTGTGAGGCTATGTATAAAACGAGGGAGGGTTGTATGTAAGGTCTAAAAATTGGAAATAAAACAATTGAGGTCAATATCCAGATTCAAACCTCTCGGCTGGAGGGTATTAAGCCTGTATATCCAGGCAGTCTCATTTTTAGAAATGTTGATTCTTTTGATTCTTGCCAGACCACTCACGTTACCTATATAATAGAGTGCCCCTGCCGACTCCAGTATGTTCTGTCTCAGCATCGATTGTACCTGTGACCTTCTTGTAGACCCAGTCTGAAAGTGTGTGCAGCAGGTTGAATGATGACTTTAACAGATAGTTTACTCAATGAATAAAGACTCCAGAGGTGTTCTCCAATGCTTCTTTATGCTTCAAGTTAGCAAAGGCATAAACATAGAGACTTTTCCATAGATAAATTTCTAATGAAGTTACACAGCTTCCACACTCTGCAGTCTCCTCATAACAACTCAACAAAATGGAGTTACACAGGAAATGAAGGATGGGAGCAACCAACTAGCCAGAAACAGCAGGGGTGCAAGGAAGATACCAATAGCATAGCATAACATAACATGTAATAACAACTGCTAGACAGTTAAAGCTGCGTGGCAGCACACTCCTCGCCTGGTATCGTGAGATACCACTACACAATTATTTTCCATAAACATACAATTAACATTGCATACAGTAGAATGCTAAGTAGCCCTCTCCTCTAAGCTAACTATGCTAGAGGTCTAAGTGACTCCTTCACATAACACTGAATCAGAATTTTTGGAAGCAGGCATAATTAGGACTGTCTCAGTGACTGGTCTCAGGAAGGCTTTTGGGCTCCCGTCCTTTACAATCCTGACTTCCACACTTCGGACCTTTCCATCATCACTAGCAATGGCCTTTGTAATAACTCCAACTGGCCACTGGATCCGATTGGTTTGCTTGTCTTTTAGAAGAACCAGGTCCCCTTCCTTTAAGTTAGGCTTCTGGGTTTGCCACTTTTTACGTCCTTGGAGAAGTGTGAGGTATTCCCTCCTCCATCTGTCCCAGAAACAATCTGCAAGGTATTGAGCGTATCTCCATTGACCTTTATATGTGTCCTTTTCATCAAAGATGCTCTTTGGCGCTGGGATCTGTCCAATTTTCCGGCTCAATAATGCAGCTGGAGTTAAAACAGTCGGACATTCTGGGTCTGTGGATACAGCGGTCAACGGTCTTGAGTTGATTATTGCTGCGACCTCCGCAAGGAATGTAGTAAGTACTTCATGGGTAAGACGTGAAGAACTCACATCAAGCAACATAGAATCCAGTATGCGCCTTGCCATCCCAATCATACGTTCCCATGCTCTGCCCATGTGTGAAGCGTGTGGTGGGTTGAATTTCCACATGCAGCCTAGATCACTCAAATAATTTCCAACTTGTTGTCGGTCGATCTGTAACTCTCTGCAAGCACCAATGAAGTTAGTTCCACAATCTGATCTCAACATCTTCACGGGACCTCTTAGAGCAAAAAATCTCCTTAGAGCATTGATAAAGCTCGAAGTATCCATTGACTCGATTACTTCGATATGCACAGCTCTTACAGTTAAGCAAGTGAACATTACAGCCCATCTTTTGCCGTTGACTTGACCACCACGACTTCTTCTAGCCGTTACTGTCCATGGTCCAAACACATTGATTCCGACATATGCAAAGGGTGTATCTTCACTCAGTCTGTCTGCAGGTAGGTCAGCCATCTGTTGAAACTGCTGTCTACCCCTTAACTTCTGACATTTAACACAGTTGTGAATAATCGTAGCTATTTGTCTATTCACTCCAACTATCCAGAACCCTGCAATTCTGACTTCACCTTCTGTGTAGTGTCTTCCTTGATGTTTGACTCTCTCATGGTAATGCTGTATAATCAATGTTCCCAAATGGTGGTTTCTTGGTATTATCAAGGGGTTCTGTTCTTTCCGTAGCAGGTTTGACCTTTTCAGTCGTCCACCGACTCGAAGCATGCCCTCGTTGTCGATCACTGGTTTCAGTGTGAATAGTGGGCTACATTTTGGGACTGGTCCATTGCCTCTTAAGCACTTAATCTCTTCCACAAAGACTTCTTCTTGCACACTACGTATGATGAACAGCTCAGCCCTCTTATACTCGAATGCGTTGGGTGACTCCTTACAGGTGTGCCATCCATGGCAAGAAGATGTCTGATTCGATTTGCGGAAAATCTGTGCAATATGAATCAATCTTGCTATAGTCTTCACCAACCTTTTCCAAGAGGAGAAACGTTCAAAACGCCTTACCTCCAAGTTTCTTCTTGAGCAGATGTTGGAACTCAATGCTACAACTTCAGGCCGGATTTCCGGATCAGTATCTGGATCCTCCAGGTGGAAATGGATATCTTCTTCTAAGTTTGTAGAAGACTGGTCCATTAAAAACTTGGGTCTGTTGGAATTGTCCTTGAAGAACTCTTCATCCATAATCTTGATGAACTCCTTGTCTTCGACTGAAGGAGCAATCTTGTTGTCATCACAAGTAGTCTGGTACACTGAATCACCAAAGTCCTTTTGAGAAGTGAGCTTGCAGTTAATACTTTGAAGTGCTTGATATGGAACTTCGTTTTTAAATTCAAGTCTTTCCTTCACATAATAGTGCAATGGACATTTCATCAATCGATAGGTAACATTCGTTTTGTAGGAAGCTACCTCCAAGAGCTTGTGAGATTGATCTAAACAGACTTCTCCTAATATCACCCATCCGAGATCAAGTTTCTGGGCCTGAGGAGCATCATCTGGACCGTTACATAACTCTCTTATTTTATGAACTCTAGGAATGTCTCTCCCTAGTAGAATCAAAATCTTAACATCCTTGTTAAGTGGTGGAATGTAGTTAGCAATGTGGCTCAAATGAGGGTGATGACGTGCAACCTCTGGTGTGGGGATTTCTTCTCTGTTGTTCGGTAGCTGATCACATTCGATTAGAGTTGGAAGAGGAAACTCTGTGTCCTCATATTCTGATGCAACTATGAAGCCATGGGCTCTTCTTCCAGAAGTATTGACCTTTCCTGCACATGTCTGCAAGGTATAGGACCAGGTCTCTCCTTGAATGTTGAATAGGTCAAAGAATTCTGTACTGGCCAATGAGCGATTGCTCTGATCATCGAGTATGGCATACATTTTTATGGAATCTTGTGGACATCCTTCAGGAAAAACCCTTACAAGACATATCTTGCTACAAGACTTGCTATGAAGCCCTCCTCCACATACCTCTGTACACCTTGTGGTTACGGGGTTGGCATATTGCTCAGTTCTCTCCCCGCCATCATCTGATGTAGTCTTGGGGTTGCTGCCGGGTGAAGGTTTCCTTTTGAATAGGTCTGAATGAAGAGCGTCCACATGTTTGGCACTGTTACAGAGAGAACATCTGATGACGATCTTACAGTCTCTAGCTAAATGATCGGAGGATGCACAACACTTAAAACAGATATTATGCTCTTTGAGAAATGACTTGCGTTCTTCAATAGGCTTGTCCTTAAATGCACGACATTTGGAGAGAGAGTGTGGCGCATTATGAATAGGACACTGTTGATTAAGATTGCTTGCTTTGATGTCTGTAGCTAAGACGTTGGATGCTATCGCGGTCTTCCTCACGGCAATAGGATGCCTTAAATCCTTGAATTTACTGTTGGTGGCAATACCCCTTGAAGTACTTAAAGGAATGGTGGTTGTATCTGGATAGAAGAAGCTTGGGTCATTCTTGGATCTTGCAACCTTCCGCACGAACTCTGCTAAATAAGAAAAGGGAGGGAAGGAAACATCATGTTCATACTTATACTTTGATCCTACACTAGTCCACTTTCCCTGAAGATAACTAGGCAACCTTGCTACAATAGGATTTATGCCCTGAGCAGTGTCTAAATAGCTAAGACCTGGTAAACTAGGATCTAACTTAGCAATTTCAAGTTCATGAAGGAGGTCACCTAACTCTCTAAGCTTATAATTGTCCTTAACAGAGATCTTAGGAAAGTCGTTTAGTCTCTGGAATAAGGCAGATTCAATGACTTCGGGGCTCCCATAGTCTTGTTCTAGACGTTCCCAGGCAGCATCAAGGCCTGCTTTAAAGTTATAAATGTAGACAGATTTAAGTCTCTTTACTTGTTCTGAAGATTGACTCCCCAACCACTTTATTAGTAAGTCAAGTTCTGCTTGAGGTTCAATGTCCAAGTTCTTGGTTACCACCTTAAATGTAGATCTCCAACTCCTGTAGTTCTCTGGTCGGTCATCAAATCTAGACAGTCCAGTTTTAATCAACTCTCGTCGAATCATATACTTGCTGAACTCTGCAATGTCAGTGCTTTCAGTTTTTATAGCCAAAGGGGGTACTGATGGTGCACCATCTTGGACCATGGTTGGTATATGATGTTGGCTGTTAGGTAGAGAGAAAGGTGTTGCAGATGGGTTTAATCTAGGTATGGGTCTGTCGTCTGAAGGTCTCTGAGCATTTGAAGTTAAAGAGAGCTGTATCAAAGGGGGTATAGAGTTCATTCTGTAGTCTTCTGCTGTGCCCTTGTAATCTCTATGCACATAGGGTTGTGGTGGCACATGAGCTGCATAGGTTGATTCACTTGATTTTGTGACGTGCGGTAGTTGTGGAGGGTCTCTGTTAGTAGGTGTGTCTAGTTGACCAGCTTGCTTTGGCGACACATTGCCTTCTGATCCGCTTGCTGGATGATTATGAGAAGAATCTCCAACTGTAGGTGGGACTGTATTGTCGTGGTTCTGAGTTAAGACAAACTGTAGGGTCCTTTCAACAGGGTCTTGACAAGCAGCTAAGCTGGTACAAGCTGCTCCTTCTTCTTCCAATAGGGCTTGTTCCAAGACAGATAACTCTGCTAAAGCTACTTCCTTTTCTCTATTCTTCTGAAGAATTTCTAGCTGAGCCTCTGTTTCTGCTTGTATTCTTGCTTGAATGCGTTTAGCTTCTGCTTCCTTGCATTTAGCTTCTGCCTTGAAGGCTGCTTCTTTTTCAGAGCAGGCGGCTTGAACCTGGGCTACTGCAACCTTTTGGCGAGCTTTGAGTATTTGGTCGCTCAGTATTGACCTTATAGAGCAGGACCGTAATGACTTAGAAGAAGATTTATGATATGAGCGGACAGACCTAGATGATTTTCCTGAGTGTCTGGAAGAAGCAGATTTACAGGATGTAGTTTTATGTAGCTGTGCTAATCTACCTTCTATCTGTGCCTTTGCTTCAAGATATGTGCTATGCCTCTGCTGGTCAGTAGAATTAAAGTCCTTTAATTCCAATGCAGCTTCCTCTATGTTGGAATGTGACAATAGGGAATAGTACTTCTCAGAAAGTCTTTTATAATTCTCAAATGCCTTCTTAACCCTTGATAGAGCAGTGTTCAATTGCTCAGAATTGTTGCTAGTTTCATTAGTGGCTGTTATACAACTTAGAGTATTTTCCCATAATGCAGTCAGGTTGCTAGATGTTTCTTCCTTACTTGCTTCATAAACCTCCCTTGTCTTCAAGGATGGATGAGGGGCTCTGACAGGACGAGAAGAATGAAGTAAGGAGTCTGCTTTATCTTGACTAAATGCAGGTAACTCTGTGAGATCTCTGTCAGACATAATAAGTACTGTAGTTTTGGTGTCTTGCCAGAGCTCAGCTCTGTAAGTAGTGACTTCTGTTAGTAAGCAGGCTGAGCTGAGGAGCTGGGTATTTGTTGTTACAATAGCTAGCTAGTGCTGCAACTGGTTCAGACTGGATAGCTCATCTCAGAAGGCTGTAACAGTAATGAAGCATTCAGTAGGTGGCTGGTTTCATATGCAGAGTAATGCTTCTGGTGACACACAGGCAAGTGTTTACTCACGTTTCTGAAGCTGCAGATACCTGTGATGGATGCTTCTGGAAATTTACTTTCTGAAGCTGCAGAGATAACCATGTGATGGATTCTTGGAAATTTACTGTTCTGTCTCAGCATCGATTGTACCTGTGACCTTCTTGTAGACCCAGTCTGAAAGTGTGTGCAGCAGGTTGAATGATGACTTTAAGAGATAGTTTACTCAATGAATAAAGACTCCAGAGGTGTTCTCCAATGCTTCTTTATGCTTCAAGTTAGTAAAGGCATAAACATAGAGACTTTTCCATAGATAAATTTCTAATGAAGTTACACAGCTTCCACACTCTGCAGTCTCCTCATAACAACTCAACAAAATGGAGTTACACAGGAAATGAAGGATGGGAGCAACCAACTAGCCAGAAACAGCAGGGGTCCAAGGAAGATACCAATAAAATAGCATAACATAACATGTAATAACAACTGCTAGACAGTTAAAGCTGCGTGGCAGCACAGTGAGGCTATGTATAAAACGAGGGAGGGTTGTATGTAAGGTCTAAAAATTGGAAATAAAACAATTGAGGTCAATATCCAGATTCAAACCTCTCAGCTGGAGGGTATTAAGCCTGTATATCCAGGCAGTCTCATTTTTAGAAATGTTGATTCTTTTGATTCTTGCCAGACCACTCACGTTACCTATATAATAGAGTGCCCCTGCCGACTCCGGTATGTCGGCAGGACCACCAGGCCCCTATTTGTGCAATTCAGGGAACACATCAACATCATCAGAAAGGGATTCCCGAAGCATAGCTTGTCTAGACACTTCGCAGAAGCACATAAGGACCCGAGAGGACTTACATTTATAGGAATAGATTCCATCTCAGGACATTGAAGGGGTGAAAACAAAGAATCAAAATTTCTAAAAATGAGACTGCCTGGATATACAGGCTTAATACCCTCCAGCCAAGAGGTTTGAATCTGGATATTGACCTCAATTGTTTTATTTCCAATTTTTAGACCTTACATACAACCCTCCCTCGTTTTATACATAGCCTCACACTTGTACCAACAATACCCCCTTTTAATAAAGTTATACTATATTTTTAATAATATTAATAAGATTTTTAGTGACAATTTGCCATAATATTTATTTGGAAAATACTACATACCGTTAGTCATTTTTTAGTCTTATTTTTATACACACAACCCTTTTTTTTTTAACCGGTTGCCGACCGCCGCACGACTATATACTGCGGCGGTCAGCCCCGGCCAGGCAGAGTGACGTATCGGTACGTCACTCGCCTGTCACTGACTTGCGAGCCTATCGCGGGCGGGCGCGCGCCCGCCGAGGCGCGCGCCCGCCGCGGCTCGTTCACAGGCAAGTCAGTGCGTGTGACCGGCGGACTCGATGTCCGCCAGTCACACTGCGATCGCTCCTGTGAAGGGAGAAAGACAGAGCAGCTTGTGTAAACAAGCTGCCTGTCAGTTCTCCCTGTGTAAAAGTAAAGATCTGTCCGTTCTACTATGTAGAACGGTTGATCTTTGCTTTTACACCAATAGGAATGTCCCTACACAGTAGAAAGCACGCCCCTAGGACACACTTAACCCCTCCCTGTCCAATAAAGTTAACCCCTTCCCTGCCAGTGTCATTTTTGCAGTAACAGTGCATATGTATAGCACTGATTACTGCAGTAATGTCACTGGTAACCCCAAAAGTGTCAAAAATGTCAGTCAAGGGTCCGATCTGTCCGCCGCAATGTCGCAGTACCGAAAAAAAAATCGCAGATCGCCGCCATTACGCGTTAAAAAAAAAAACACCAAAAATGATAAAAATCTTTCTCTTTGTTAGTAAACGCGATAACTTTTGCGCAAACCAATCAAAATACAAGAGAGAATTCCCCTATTGTTGGGACTTTTAAGGCACATAAATATACAGATTCAACGATCTATGCAAAAAATTATGAAGTTTATTAAAGTGACAAACATAGGAGCATAAATGTTAAAAACATTACAGGCGAAAATGTATGCATCAAGAATATATAACCATAACCGTGAATGATGAAGGTTGTGGCCCAATATATTTCGGAAAATCAATTTCCTTCTTCAGGGGAAATTCACAGTAGAAGTGTTCTAATAATAGAGATAACAACATAATTAGGCCCACCACACATGTTAAGCAGGATCATCATATATAGTATGACTATTACACTTTAAACACAATAACAAGCAAGTATATTGTTATTATATGTTTTTTCTCTCCCCCCAAAACAGTTGGAAAGAAAACACTTACATGGTTATTCTTGTCATGCATATGGAGCCTGTAGGGTAGCTAAAAGCAGAGCTGATTGACCGCACATGTGAATCTACCATCACTGATGTCCATGCATTCCAAGATTTTTTAAGGGGACCGGTGTATCAGATTAGTAATTGTGGGGTGATTCACATAGAAAACCCCCGGATCTCCCAGTCTCTGTGGTCACCTGAAGTCCCAATATTTTGGCTGCGGCACACAGGAAACTGACAGTGGGGGCCAGCTATAAGGGAAAAGTGTATAGACAGAATAGCTTGATTAGTTTTTTGGGCTTAGTATAAGTCTCCAAAGGTAGACATCTGGATCAATAAAGTATTCACCAGAGTGTCGTATATAGGGGCATAGAAGTTGTAATTACCTGTGTGTTGTAAGACCCACCGATTCCACATACGGGATCGACCAGCACAAATTGAAAAGTGTGGATAAAAATGCTGACAATGTGGGGTGTTAAAGTATTACCTTAATTGGTCCTTAACTGCCAGCAGCTGGTGCTTAGCCTACGGGGCTTCCTGGATCACAAGCGCCAGGACCGCCCCGCCATCTGTGTGCGCATGACAAACCGTCATGACGCTAGGCGGAACCGGAAGTGGCGCTTGCGTTCCACCGGCACGGGTCACACAACCGGAAGCGGAGAACCGCATCCGGTTTGCGATTGGCTAGGTCCGCCCATGTGTGCAGAAAGCTGCAATGGGTAGGGCCAGCCAGGGACAGTGAGCGCCACTCGGCGATCTGTCTCCCCGTGCCGGGGTGGCCACAGAGATCGGGAAAAATTGTGTGGGGGAAAATGAGAATCTTAGATTACCCAGGTTATAAATGAATTGGTGATTTTCCTATTTATTAGATGTTGTTCCCATATTTGAACATGAATGGAACAATGACAAGTAACAAGAAGTAGAGAAAATGAGAAGTTCAAAAAATATATCAATACACCTAATGAAGGATTTACTGTGGTAGCAGAATATTATGCGGTAATATCTGGTCTGGAATTAGCTACTCCTTTTACAATTCTATTTACAAAACACATCATGTGCATTAAGGAGTAAGGACATTGGAAAATAATATGGATGTTATGAGATATGAAATACAGTTATTTTTCCATCCCTCCTGATGAAAACCCTTCAAGAAAGGGTTTGAACGATATTGCTCCATTGAGGCCAGGAGACTCTGTCGCTTTTAACAGATGTATCCACCTCAGCTCGAGTTGGAGGAGACTTTTGTTCCAGTCTCCTCCTCTCGGGCTGGGGTGTATACGATCCAAAATAAGGAACTTAATTTTTGGAAATTTGCCCTTATGGACTAATTTTACGTGACGCCCTAGGGGGAGCTCGGGGTCTGGTTTGCGCATACTAAGGATGTGACGGTATGCGCGACGCCAGAACTCCTGTTTAGTTTTTCCTATGTAGAAGCATCCGCATGTACATAGGAGTAAATAAATGACACCGATCGTGCGACAGTTCGCAAAATGTCTTGCCCTGAAGATCTGACCATTGGGTAGACTAGGGGATTTGCTCGTCAGCATGTAGCCACAATAGTGGCATGCACCACAGATAAAGGTACCCTTGTATTTACAACAAGATGCATCATCGTTGTTAAACTCACTTCGAACAAGTTTGTCCCGAAGTGCCGGGGCTCTTTTATAAGTAAAACCCGGTGTATTAGATAAAAATTGTCCTAATATTGGGTCAGATGTTAGTAAGTGCCAGTGTTTGGTCACTATTTGTTTTATCTTTTTATGTTGATACATATAAGGGGTAATTATCCTGATGTTGTTCCTATCATTGGTATTACTATGCTTAGATGGATTGAGAAGTTCCCGTCTATCACTTAAGAGGGCTCTTTTATATGCCTTTTTGAGAGACATTTTGGAGTACCCTCTTCGTGTCAGTCTCTGACGTAGGTCATTTGCCGCAAGTTGGAAAGACTGTAAGTCGCTACAATTGCGCCGTAGGCGTAAGTATTGACTTATCGGAATCGATCGGATTAATGGCTCGGGGTGGAAACTTGAACCATGGAGGATGGTGTTCCCTGCCGTTGGTTTACGGTAAAGTTCACTCTGTAGAGTGCCATCCTCTCCCCTAAAGATCTCAACATCTAGGAATGTCACGCGATTAGGATCCCAATTCATTGTGAAGAGTAGGTTGAACTCGTTCCTATTCATCCTTTCCAAACAGGTATACAACAGTTCAAGGGGACCCTCCCAGATGAGGAACACGTCATCTATATATCGGGTCCACAGGGAAATGTGGTCCGTGTATAGAGATAAGGCCTCGTCATCTAGGAAGGATGTCTCCCACTCCCCCAGGTACAAATTGGCGTAGGATGGGGCACAGCAAGTGCCCATCGCTACGCCCTGCACCTGGAG
The DNA here is from genome assembly GCF_965119305.1 of Pelophylax lessonae. Taxonomy (NCBI): domain Eukaryota; kingdom Metazoa; phylum Chordata; class Amphibia; order Anura; family Ranidae; genus Pelophylax; species Pelophylax lessonae. The sequence goes on along the minus strand of NC_138775.1, from coordinate 142,556,842 downwards.
GTAGTGGGAGCCATTGAACATAAAGATGTTATGTGTAAGAATAAAGCGCAGGAGGTTGATTATGAACTCACTGTATGCATTGTTTGTAGCTTTTTTGGAAACAATGTGTTGAATTGCAGCTATACCCTTTTCATGGGGTATAGAGCTGTAGAGAGCTTCTACATCGATGGTAACAAGTACCGCTGTGGAGGACACAGGAACGCCTTCAATCTTGTTCAAGAAATGGATCGTGTCCTTCGTGAAGGAAGGAAGTTCCTGCACAAAGGGTTGTAAAAAAGTGTCGACCAAGCGACTAGCATTTTCTGATATGGATCCTCTCCCTGATATGATGGGTCTACCAGGGGGGTTAGTGGGATTTTTGTGGACTTTTGGAAGTCCATAAAACGTTGGTACTTTGGGGAATTTAGTTCTAATAAAATCCCAAGTTTCCTTAGTGATGACATTATTTAGGTAGGCTTGATCTACCAGGAGATAAAATTCCTGGTAGAATTTTGCTACAATGGTAGAGGTGATACGTCTATACCAGTTGGTATTCTTGAGGATCTGAATACACATCTGTACATATTGTGTGTCGTCCATTATGACAATATTGCCCCCCTTATCGGCTTGTTTAATAATTATGTTTTTATTATTTGAAAGTTTATTTATGGCTTCTCGATGTTGGGGGGAAATGTTGGCATGGGGGGTGGAGTCAATTTTCATTTTTTCAATTTCACTAGTTACAATCCTGAGAAACGTATTAATGTTCTGGTTTTGGATGGGGGGATACATATCCGATTTCTTTTTTAGCGTCGTGCTGTTTTTGTTGTCTTTAGTTTTGTCTGATGCCGCACCTGATAATAGCGCATCGATGTCAATCCGATCGATTAAGTTTTCGTTCTCCTCTAATAACGAAATTAGAATATCTAAAGCTGGGTCCTTATTTTTATTTTCGCTATTCCCTTTGTGAAATAACAATTTGAGGTTGAGTTTGCGTGCAAACAGATGTAGGTCTTTTATAACCTCAAATTTATTTGTATTGGATGTGGGGCAGAAACTGAGACCCATATGAAGGATCTCTGTTTCTGCTTGGGTGAGAGTATAATGTGATAAATTAATAATAGAGAAATCCTGCACCAAAGGAGAGGCGTGATCTAAAGTGATGGTGTTGGAATCGGGGATGAGGGTAGAGTGTCTGTGACTGGTGTAAGTTGGAGTGCTCGCTGGTGGATTATGTCTAAAAAAGTGGAATCCTGTAACTTAGTGTTGGTTGAAGTGCTAGTGGGTGGAAGTGGGATACTAAGATCCTGGGATTGTTGTGAAGCTAGAAGTGGTGGTGCCTCACGTGAATGGGTATGTGCAGGGAATAAAGAAACATTGTCTTTTTTGTTTAGAGGTAGATTGGATTTTTTGTTTTTTTGTTGGAAAGATAGATCGTCTTGAAATGGACGCTTTGTGCGGTCATTTGTTCTAGTTTTGGCATTAGTGGGTATGTCTTTTTGAGTAGGAATGGAAGAATTATCCTTTTTATCACTGTTGTAGATGTTTCTATTTTGTGCCCAAAAATAGGCTTTGCCCTGTTGTGAAATATTCCTGCTTCTATTTAGGATTTTTTGTTTTTTCATTAAGATGTTCTTGTTGAATACATCCAAATGATCTTTTAATTTTTTCTCTCTTTCGACATATGTTTTGTGATTTTTAAATTTTTGTATTTTTTGGCAGGTTTGAGCAATGTCGATATCTAATTTTTTGGCTCTTATAGAGTACTCCTCTATGAGGAGTCCCATAAGAGATCCTGAACATGCTTGTAGGGTGTCCTCCCATTTTGCCCTGAAATTCGGCGTTATATCCTCTAGGGAGGGAAACACCTGTATTCTAAGGCCGAAAGGGGTGATACCCTCTTGAATATGGTCCTGGAAGGATTTGCAGTGCCAAAAAAGGGTTGACTTTTTTTCAACTAATTTGGATAGCTGAAACAACAATGAGGCTAATTCGGTTTCGATGAACTCTTTGTGTTCATATTCATCCAAATAGTTAGCCATTAAGGTGTTCCAGTCATCCCCAATAAAACCAGACATTTTCAACAGGACTATGAAAGTGAATAAACAAACAAACAATGTCTATTGTCCAATCTGCACAAAGATATATATGTGTAATTATTCTTAAAACTACTACATTAAAGAATATATAAAGAAAAATTAATTTCAGATGAAAGGAATAGCCTAGCACGAGCTGCGGGGAGGGGTATTTTCTACCCAATTAGACAAAATGGGGTTTGCTCGTGATAGGTATTCCAAAAAGTGTGCCACATCCCTAGATTAGAGTACAAGAGAGAATTCCCCTATTGTTGGGACTTTTAAGGCACATAAATATACAGATTCAACGATCTATGCAAAAAATTATGAAGTTTATTAAAGTGACAAACATAGGAGCATAAATGTTAAAAACATTACAGGCGAAAATGTATGCATCAAGAATATATAACCATAACCGTGAATGATGAAGGTTGTGGCCCAATATATTTCGGAAAATCAATTTCCTTCTTCAGGGGCAATTCACAGTAGAAGTGTTCTAATAATAGAGATAACAACATAATTAGGCCCACCACACATGTTAAGCAGGATCATCATATATAGTATGACTATTACACTTTAAACACAATAACAAGCAAGTATATTGTTATTATATGTTTTTTCTCTCCCCCCAAAACAGTTGGAAAGAAAACACTTACATGGTTATTCTTGTCATGCATATGGAGCCTGTAGGGTAGCTAAAAGCAGAGCTGATTGACCGCACATGTGAATCTACCATCACTGATGTCCATGCATTCCAAGATTTTTTAAGGGGACCGGTGTATCAGATTAGTAATTGTGGGGTGATTCACATAGAAAACCCCCGGATCTCCCAGTCTCTGTGGTCACCTGAAGTCCCAATATTTTGGCTGCGGCACACAGGAAACTGACAGTGGGGGCCAGCTATAAGGGAAAAGTGTATAGACAGAATAGCTTGATTAGTTTTTTGGGCTTAGTATAAGTCTCCAAAGGTAGACATCTGGATCAATAAAGTATTCACCAGAGTGTCGTATATAGGGGCATAGAAGTTGTAATTACCTGTGTGTTGTAAGACCCACCGATTCCACATACGGGATCGACCAGCACAAATTGAAAAGTGTGGATAAAAATGCTGACAATGTGGGGTGTTAAAGTATTGCCTTAATTGGTCCTTAACTGCCAGCAGCTGGTGCTTAGCCTACGGGGCTTCCTGGATCACAAGCGCCAGGACCGCCCCGCCATCTGTGTGCGCATGACAAACCGTCATGACGCTAGGCGGAACCGGAAGTGGCGCTTGCGTTCCACCGGCACGGGTCACACAACCGGAAGCGGAGAACCGCATCCGGTTTGCGATTGGCTAGGTCCGCCCATGTGTGCAGAAAGCTGCAATGGGTAGGGCCAGCCAGGGACAGTGAGCGCCACTCGGCGATCTGTCTCCCCGTGCCGGGGTGGCCACAGAGATCGGGAAAAATTGTGTGGGGGAAAATGAGAATCTTAGATTACCCAGGTTATAAATGAATTGGTGATTTTCCTATTTATTAGATGTTGTTCCCATATTTGAACATGAATGGAACAATGACAAGTAACAAGAAGTAGAGAAAATGAGAAGTTCAAAAAATATATCAATACACCTAATGAAGGATTTACTGTGGTAGCAGAATATTATGCGGTAATATCTGGTCTGGAATTAGCTACTCCTTTTACAATTCTATTTACAAAACACATCATGTGCATTAAGGAGTAAGGACATTGGAAAATAATATGGATGTTATGAGATATGAAATACAGTTATTTTTCCATCCCTCCTGATGAAAACCCTTCAAGAAAGGGTTTGAACGATATTGCTCCATTGAGGCCAGGAGACTCTGTCGCTTTTAACAGATGTATCCACCTCAGCTCGAGTTGGAGGAGACTTTTGTTCCAGTCTCCTCCTCTCGGGCTGGGGTGTATACGATCCAAAATAAGGAACTTAATTTTTGGAAATTTGCCCTTATGGACTAATTTTACGTGACGCCCTAGGGGGAGCTCGGGGTCTGGTTTGCGCATACTAAGGATGTGACGGTATGCGCGACGCCAGAACTCCTGTTTAGTTTTTCCTATGTAGAAGCATCCGCATGTACATAGGAGTAAATAAGATGATAAATAAGGAGAAAATAATAGTATGCGCAAACCAGACCCCGAGCTCCCCCTAGGGCGTCACGTAAAATTAGTCCATAAGGGCAAATTTCCAAAAATTAAGTTCCTTATTTTGGATCGTATACACCCCAGCCCGAGAGGAGGAGACTGGAACAAAAGTCTCCTCCAACTCGAGCTGAGGTGGATACATCTGTTAAAAGCGACAGAGTCTCCTGGCCTCAATGGAGCAATATCGTTCAAACCCTTTCTTGAAGGGTTTTCATCAGGAGGGATGGAAAAATAACTGTATTTCATATCTCATAACATCCATATTATTTTCCAATGTCCTTACTCCTTAATGCACATGATGTGTTTTGTAAATAGAATTGTAAAAGGAGTAGCTAATTCCAGACCAGATATTACCGCATAATATTCTGCTACCACAGTAAATCCTTCATTAGGTGTATTGATATATTTTTTGAACTTCTCATTTTCTCTACTTCTTGTTACTTGTCATTGTTCCATTCATGTTCAAATATGGGAACAACATCTAATAAATAGGAAAATCACCAATTCATTTATAACCTGGGTAATCTAAGATTCTCATTTTCCCCCACACAATTTTTCCCGATCTCTGTGGCCACCCCGGCACGGGGAGACAGATCGCCGAGTGGCGCTCACTGTCCCTGGCTGGCCCTACCCATTGCAGCTTTCTGCACACATGGGCGGACCTAGCCAATCGCAAACCGGATGCGGTTCTCCGCTTCCGGTTGTGTGACCCGTGCCGGTGGAACGCAAGCGCCACTTCCGGTTCCGCCTAGCGTCATGACGGTTTGTCATGCGCACACAGATGGCGGGGCGGTCCTGGCGCTTGTGATCCAGGAAGCCCCGTAGGCTAAGCACCAGCTGCTGGCAGTTAAGGACCAATTAAGGCAATACTTTAACACCCCACATTGTCAGCATTTTTATCCACACTTTTCAATTTGTGCTGGTCGATCCCGTATGTGGAATCGGTGGGTCTTACAACACACAGGTAATTACAACTTCTATGCCCCTATATACGACACTCTGGTGAATACTTTATTGATCCAGATGTCTACCTTTGGAGACTTATACTAAGCCCAAAAAACTAATCAAGCTATTCTGTCTATACACTTTTCCCTTATAGCTGGCCCCCACTGTCAGTTTCCTGTGTGCCGCAGCCAAAATATTGGGACTTCAGGTGACCACAGAGACTGGGAGATCCGGGGGTTTTCTATGTGAATCACCCCACAATTACTAATCTGATACACCGGTCCCCTTAAAAAATCTTGGAATGCATGGACATCAGTGATGGTAGATTCACATGTGCGGTCAATCAGCTCTGCTTTTAGCTACCCTACAGGCTCCATATGCATGACAAGAATAACCATGTAAGTGTTTTCTTTCCAACTGTTTTGGGGGGAGAGAAAAAACATATAATAACAATATACTTGCTTGTTATTGTGTTTAAAGTGTAATAGTCATACTATATATGATGATCCTGCTTAACATGTGTGGTGGGCCTAATTATGTTGTTATCTCTATTATTAGAACACTTCTACTGTGAATTGCCCCTGAAGAAGGAAATTGATTTTCCGAAATATATTGGGCCACAACCTTCATCATTCACGGTTATGGTTATATATTCTTGATGCATACATTTTCGCCTGTAATGTTTTTAACATTTATGCTCCTATGTTTGTCACTTTAATAAACTTCATAATTTTTTGCATAGATCGTTGAATCTGTATATTTATGTGCCTTAAAAGTCCCAACAATAGGGGAATTCTCTCTTGTACTCTAATCTAGGGATGTGGCACACTTTTTGGAATACCTATCACGAGCAAACCCCATTTTGTCTAATTGGGTAGAAAATACCCCTCCCCGCAGCTCGTGCTAGGCTATTCCTTTCATCTGAAATTAATTTTTCTTTATATATTCTTTAATGTAGTAGTTTTAAGAATAATTACACATATATATCTTTGTGCAGATTGGACAATAGACATTGTTTGTTTGTTTATTCACTTTCATAGTCCTGTTGAAAATGTCTGGTTTTATTGGGGATGACTGGAACACCTTAATGGCTAACTATTTGGATGAATATGAACACAAAGAGTTCATCGAAACCGAATTAGCCTCATTGTTGTTTCAGCTATCCAAATTAGTTGAAAAAAAGTCAACCCTTTTTTGGCACTGCAAATCCTTCCAGGACCATATTCAAGAGGGTATCACCCCTTTCGGCCTTAGAATACAGGTGTTTCCCTCCCTAGAGGATATAACGCCGAATTTCAGGGCAAAATGGGAGGACACCCTACAAGCATGTTCAGGATCTCTTATGGGACTCCTCATAGAGGAGTACTCTATAAGAGCCAAAAAATTAGATATCGACATTGCTCAAACCTGCCAAAAAATACAAAAATTTAAAAATCACAAAACATATGTCGAAAGAGAGAAAAAATTAAAAGATCATTTGGATGTATTCAACAAGAACATCTTAATGAAAAAACAAAAAATCCTAAATAGAAGCAGGAATATTTCACAACAGGGCAAAGCCTATTTTTGGGCACAAAATAGAAACATCTACAACAGTGATAAAAAGGATAATTCTTCCATTCCTACTCAAAAAGACATACCCACTAATGCCAAAACTAGAACAAATGACCGCACAAAGCGTCCATTTCAAGACGATCTATCTTTCCAACAAAAAAACAAAAAATCCAATCTACCTCTAAACAAAAAAGACAATGTTTCTTTATTCCCTGCACATACCCATTCACGTGAGGCACCACCACTTCTAGCTTCACAACAATCCCAGGATCTTAGTATCCCACTTCCACCCACTAGCACTTCAACCAACACTAAGTTACAGGATTCCACTTTTTTAGACATAATCCACCAGCGAGCACTCCAACTTACACCAGTCACAGACACTCTACCCTCATCCCCGATTCCAACACCATCACTTTAGATCACGCCTCTCCTTTGGTGCAGGATTTCTCTATTATTAATTTATCACATTATACTCTCACCCAAGCAGAAACAGAGATCCTTCATATGGGTCTCAGTTTCTGCCCCACATCCAATACAAATAAATTTGAGGTTATAAAAGACCTACATCTGTTTGCACGCAAACTCAACCTCAAATTGTTATTTCACAAAGGGAATAGCGAAAATAAAAATAAGGACCCAGCTTTAGATATTCTAATTTCGTTATTAGAGGAGAACGAAAACTTAATCGATCGGATTGACATCGATGCGCTATTATCAGGTGCGGCATCAGACAAAACTAAAGACAACAAAAACAGCACGACGCTAAAAAAGAAATCGGATATGTATCCCCCCATCCAAAACCAGAACATTAATACGTTTCTCAGGATTGTAACTAGTGAAATTGAAAAAATGAAAATTGACTCCACCCCCCATGCCAACATTTCCCCCCAACATCGAGAAGCCATAAATAAACTTTCAAATAATAAAAACATAATTATTAAACAAGCCGATAAGGGGGGCAATATTGTCATAATGGACGACACACAATATGTACAGATGTGTATTCAGATCCTCAAGAATACCAACTGGTATAGACGTATCACCTCTACCATTGTAGCAAAATTCTACCAGGAATTTTATCTCCTGGTAGATCAAGCCTACCTAAATAATGTCATCACTAAGGAAACTTGGGATTTTATTAGAACTAAATTCCCCAAAGTACCAACGTTTTATGGACTTCCAAAAGTCCACAAAAATCCCACTAACCCCCCTGGTAGACCCATCATATCAGGGAGAGGATCCATATCAGAAAATGCTAGTCGCTTGGTCGACACTTTTTTACAACCCTTCGTGCAGGAACTTCCTTCCTTCACGAAGGACATGATCCATTTCTTGAACAAGATTGAAGGCGTTCCTGTGTCCTCCACAGCGGTACTTGTTACCATCGATGTAGAAGCTCTCTACAGCTCTATACCCCATGAAAAGGGTATAGCTGCAATTCAACACATTGTTTCCAAAAAAGCTACAAACAATGCATACAGTGAGTTCATAATCAACCTCCTGCGCTTTATTCTTACACATAACATCTTTATGTTCAATGGCTCCCACTACCTCCAGGTGCAGGGCGTAGCGATGGGCACTTGCTGTGCCCCATCCTACGCCAATTTGTACCTGGGGGAGTGGGAGACATCCTTCCTAGATGACGAGGCCTTATCTCTATACACGGACCACATTTCCCTGTGGACCCGATATATAGATGACGTGTTCCTCATCTGGGAGGGTCCCCTTGAACTGTTGTATACCTGTTTGGAAAGGATGAATAGGAACGAGTTCAACCTACTCTTCACAATGAATTGGGATCCTAATCGCGTGACATTCCTAGATGTTGAGATCTTTAGGGGAGAGGATGGCACTCTACAGAGTGAACTTTACCGTAAACCAACGGCAGGGAACACCATCCTCCATGGTTCAAGTTTCCACCCCGAGCCATTAATCCGATCGATTCCGATAAGTCAATACTTACGCCTACGGCGCAATTGTAGCGACTTACAGTCTTTCCAACTTGCGGCAAATGACCTACGTCAGAGACTGACACGAAGAGGGTACTCCAAAATGTCTCTCAAAAAGGCATATAAAAGAGCCCTCTTAAGTGATAGACGGGAACTTCTCAATCCATCTAAGCATAGTAATACCAATGATAGGAACAACATCAGGATAATTACCCCTTATATGTATCAACATAAAAAGATAAAACAAATAGTGACCAAACACTGGCACTTACTAACATCTGACCCAATATTAGGACAATTTTTATCTAATACACCGGGTTTTACTTATAAAAGAGCCCCGGCACTTCGGGACAAACTTGTTCGAAGTGAGTTTAACAACGATGATGCATCTTGTTGTAAATACAAGGGTACCTTTATCTGTGGTGCATGCCACTATTGTGGCTACATGCTGACGAGCAAATCCCCTAGTCTACCCAATGGTCAGATCTTCAGGGCAAGACATTTTGCGAACTGTCGCACGATCGGTGTCATTTATTTACTCCTATGTACATGCGGATGCTTCTACATAGGAAAAACTAAACAGGAGTTCTGGCGTCGCGCATACCGTCACATCCTTAGTATGCGCAAACCAGACCCCGAGCTCCCCCTAGGGCGTCACGTAAAATTAGTCCATAAGGGCAAATTTCCAAAAATTAAGTTCCTTATTTTGGATCGTATACACCCCAGCCCGAGAGGAGGAGACTGGAACAAAAGTCTCCTCCAACTCGAGCTGAGGTGGATACATCTGTTAAAAGCGACAGAGTCTCCTGGCCTCAATGGAGCAATATCGTTCAAACCCTTTCTTGAAGGGTTTTCATCAGGAGGGATGGAAAAATAACTGTATTTCATATCTCATAACATCCATATTATTTTCCAATGTCCTTACTCCTTAATGCACATGATGTGTTTTGTAAATAGAATTGTAAAAGGAGTAGCTAATTCCAGACCAGATATTACCGCATAATATTCTGCTACCACAGTAAATCCTTCATTAGGTGTATTGATATATTTTTTGAACTTCTCATTTTCTCTACTTCTTGTTACTTGTCATTGTTCCATTCATGTTCAAATATGGGAACAACATCTAATAAATAGGAAAATCACCAATTCATTTATAACCTGGGTAATCTAAGATTCTCATTTTCCCCCACACAATTTTTCCCGATCTCTGTGGCCACCCCGGCACGGGGAGACAGATCGCCGAGTGGCGCTCACTGTCCCTGGCTGGCCCTACCCATTGCAGCTTTCTGCACACATGGGCGGACCTAGCCAATCGCAAACCGGATGCGGTTCTCCGCTTCCGGTTGTGTGACCCGTGCCGGTGGAACGCAAGCGCCACTTCCGGTTCCGCCTAGCGTCATGACGGTTTGTCATGCGCACACAGATGGCGGGGCGGTCCTGGCGCTTGTGATCCAGGAAGCCCCGTAGGCTAAGCACCAGCTGCTGGCAGTTAAGGACCAATTAAGGTAATACTTTAACACCCCACATTGTCAGCATTTTTATCCACACTTTTCAATTTGTGCTGGTCGATCCCGTATGTGGAATCGGTGGGTCTTACAACACACAGGTAATTACAACTTCTATGCCCCTATATACGACACTCTGGTGAATACTTTATTGATCCAGATGTCTACCTTTGGAGACTTATACTAAGCCCAAAAAACTAATCAAGCTATTCTGTCTATACACTTTTCCCTTATAGCTGGCCCCCACTGTCAGTTTCCTGTGTGCCGCAGCCAAAATATTGGGACTTCAGGTGACCACAGAGACTGGGAGATCCGGGGGTTTTCTATGTGAATCACCCCACAATTACTAATCTGATACACCGGTCCCCTTAAAAAATCTTGGAATGCATGGACATCAGTGATGGTAGATTCACATGTGCGGTCAATCAGCTCTGCTTTTAGCTACCCTACAGGCTCCATATGCATGACAAGAATAACCATGTAAGTGTTTTCTTTCCAACTGTTTTGGGGGGAGAGAAAAAACATATAATAACAATATACTTGCTTGTTATTGTGTTTAAAGTGTAATAGTCATACTATATATGATGATCCTGCTTAACATGTGTGGTGGGCCTAATTATGTTGTTATCTCTATTATTAGAACACTTCTACTGTGAATTGCCCCTGAAGAAGGAAATTGATTTTCCGAAATATATTGGGCCACAACCTTCATCATTCACGGTTATGGCTATATATTCTTGATGCATACATTTTCGCCTGTAATGTTTTTAACATTTATGCTCCTATGTTTGTCACTTTAATAAACTTCATAATTTTTTGCATAGATCGTTGAATCTGTATATTTATGTGCCTTAAAAGTCCCAACAATAGGGGAATTCTCTCTTGTACTCTAATCTAGGGATGTGGCACACTTTTTGGAATACCTATCACGAGCAAACCCCATTTTAACCAATCAAAATACGCTTTTTGCGATTTTTTTTACCAAACATAGGTAGCATAAAACAAATTGGCCGAAAAATGTTAAAAAATTTTGATTTTTACTTTTTTTTTTGGGGAATTTCATATAAAAAAATGTGAAAAATATTGTTATTTTTGCAAAATTTACGCTCTTTTTTTGTTTATAGCGCGTGATCAAAAAATCGCACAGGTGATCAAATACCACCAAAAGAAAGCTCTGTTTGTGGGAAAAAAAGGACGTCAAATTCGTTTAGGTACAGCGTCGCACGACCGCGCAATTGTCCGTTAAAGTCACGCAGTAAAAAATCGCAAAAAAACCCCTGGTCCTTTAGCAGCCAAATCCTCCGGGGCTTAAGTGGTTAAATATACCTGCTACCTATATGCCTTCTTATTATATACCTTTCATTAAAATATACCTTTTTATCAAATATACCTTTTTTACATATTTTTTATCACACATATTCATGTACATGATATCTCTTGTCCCCCCTCCTCATTTATATATATACTAGACATTAAGCCCGTTAAATTAACGGGCGCTAGAACATATGTGGTCAAACATTTGTAAAAACAGAAAACTTTGCATGATAAGCTTGTGTTAAATAAATAATGCTCATTCCCCACATAACCAGCATGCTTTATAACTCTATTAACACATCTGCTTCTGGAGGTGGACATTTGTAAAAACATACTTGTTCCAGTTAAGCGAGAGCCTCTGTCAGCTCTGTGCCCTAGCAACGTCGGGGACATGCGCAGAGCTGACTGAGCAGCTCTCGCTTATCTCGTTCTTTTATTCTAACAACGCGAGAGCCGCATGACATAGCCAGCTCTGCGCATATCGTCCCTGTTGCCCTAGCAACATCGGGGACACGCGCAGAGCTGACCGAGCGGCTCTAGCGTGCAAGCGCGTGCCCGGGCACACCCGCCGCTTCAACAATTTCGCCCGGTGTTCTATCAGATTTCCCTACCTCATCAGGTTTCCCTACCTACGTCATTTCCGGTCGAGATCAGCTGTGGATTCGTCATGCAGCAGCTTGTAGCCACGTCACACGTCCTATTGGGTATGCGCAGAATAGGCAGGGAATTATGATAGCACCGTAAGGGGTCAGACAAAACTCCTAGTGTGCATGCGCCGGCGCATGCGCACCAACGTGTCGGGCAGCGTGTCGGGTAGCGAGATCCATCCAAACTCCATGGCACACACTGCGCTGACCCGAGACTGCACCGACCCGACAATCCGATCTCCATGCCCCACACTGCGCCGACCCGACAATGAGACAGTGGGCATGCGCGTGTGGGTAGGGAATAGGATTGTTGGATTGGCGCAGTGTGTGGAGATCGGATGTATGTTTGTTATAAGAGATGCCGCTGCCCAATTCATTGGAGCACATGCGCCCACTTATGCGCAGTAGGACTTGTGCCTCAGCCCTTACGATGTTATCAAAATTCCCTACCTATTCTGCGCATGCGCAGTAATACGTGTGACGCGGCTACAGCTGGTGCATGACAAACCTGCACCGGAAATGACGTAGGTAAGGAAATCTGATGGGGTAGGGTTTTCTGACAGAACACCGGCTGCCCGAAGTCTATGCGCTCCAATTCCCAACGGCTGTCCGTGGGGCACATGCGCAGTAGCGCAATCCCATGGACACAGGGACTGGACGCAGAGACACTTGTACTTTATATGTATAGATATTCGACTCCCCTCGTATATAAATAGGGATTATAGTAAATATTGGGCCCCTCTCATATATAAATACTAATTTATGGTATATACTGGGCCCCTCTACTGACTTCAGTCCATATACAGTATATACTGGGCTCTTCTCGTATATAAATATATGGTCTATACCAGGGCCCCCTTGCATATATTACACACGTTTAGTATATACTGGGCCCCCTCGTAAATAAATATGGAAGTTTAGAATATACCGGACCACCTCCTATATAAATATGAATGTATAGTATATACCAGAACCCCTCGTACATAAATATGGATGTATGGTATATAGTACCCCTCCTCATATATATAGAGATGTACAGTATAGTATATCTGGGACCCCTCGTATATAAATATGGATGTACAGTATATACAGGGCAGCGGCACCCCATATCTCCCAATGGGCTGACAATCCTTGCCCAGCTTCTGCAGGTGACAGTACCATTGTATCCTCTCCCATCGTATAACATGGAGATACAATACATGATCCCCCCCGCCCCAATCATATAGCATGAAGATATAATACATGATCCCCATCATATAACATGGAGATATAATACATGATCCCCCCCCCCCAATCATATAGCATGGAGATATAATACATGATCCCCATCATATAACATGGAGATATAATACGTGATCCCCTCCCCATCATATATGATGGGGGGAGTGGATCATGTATTATATCTCCATGTTATATGATAGGGGGGAGGGGATCATGTATTATATCTCCATGTTATATGATAGGGGGGAGGGGATCATGTATTATATCTCCATGTTATATGATTGGGGGGGGGGGGATCATGTATTATATCCCCATGTTATATGATTGAGGGGGATCATGTATTATAACATGGAGATATAATACATGATCCCCCCCCCCCATCATATAACATGGAGATTTAATACATGATCCCCTCCCTCCCCCCATCATATAACATGGAGATATAATACATATTGGAGGAGCCTTGTGATAGGAGGCACACTGCTGTGGGGTGGGGGGGTCACCCATAGGACCAGCCTATGTCCTGGCACTGTACACAGACATAAGGAGAAGAGGGGGGTGCTGAGGAGGAATGGTTACCACAGGTAACAACCCCACTCCCCTCCCCCAGGCCTACACGATCCGAGCTGTTGTGGTGTAGGCTGGCGTGGCATGCTGGGAGTTGTAGTCCCTCAGGTGACGGGAAGAGACAGGCAGGGTTTCCTCGGCTTCCCCGGGGCCCAGTCTGCCAGGTGCACGCACAGCCCGAGCACCCCCCTCAGCCTCCTCTGCAATGCGGCCCTGACACGGCAGTGCCTGACATTCTCACCATGGTGTCCGGCGGTCGGTTTGTCTGGTAAGAATGAGTGGTGAGCTGCCTTGGCTGGAAGGAGGACGCTCCAACACTGACCCGCTGCAGCCGGCCGCCCGAAGTCTTTGCGCTCCATATCCCAAAGACTGTCCGTGTGGCCCATGCGCAGTAGCGCAATCCCACGGACACAGGGACACTGGACGCGGAGACACTTGGATTTTATTATTATAGATACATACCCATTCACCTTTATTAAATTATTTCCCTATTTGTGCAATACATATTTTCATCCACTAGATGTCCCCCTTCTTTTAATTATCAAACATACATATTTAAACACATATTCTTTTTTCTTGTGCAATATATATTTTTAGCCACTAGATGTCACCAGTTTTTAATTATATATTATATATTTTAACATTTATATTCCTCCTGATCATGCTTATGGTGGTTTTTGTTTTTGTTTTTCGGCACGGATAATATATGTTTACTCATGGATTTTTTTATATATTTATACATTCATAGTGGTAGTACATTCTACTCCATTTCCATCTCTCGCCTTTGGGTCACAGCAAACACCTCCAACCGCCACCATCAGTAGTGATTGGCATATTTACCTCCTTCTCCGCCATATTATTGGAGCTTCTAACTTTGCCGACTCTTCTGCTGCACTGATCCATGGCATCTACTGTTGCCTAGTAACCACCATATACACAAGGGAGCTTACTGGAAGTGATGCGACGCTGCAGAAGACGTCTGATGATGAAACGCGTACAGTGCCGTCACATCACTTCCGGTTCCGGCATTCTGGTGGAACGCATCGCGTTCCAGGACACTACTTTTTTTGCTCGTACCAACTGTATTATTGTGAGTACCCATTTTAAGCATTATTTGCTCAATATAGGCTTTTACGGTATTACACTATCAGCCCTTTTCTTTCCACCCTATATGACCCTCCTGCCCCTATATATTACCGAGTGGCCGGAGTCCATCCACGGACCACTTGACATACCACCGCTCCCATAGGATAGGACCATAGGATCCTGAATTTCTTCTGGGATGCCTACACATCTCAGACCCCCAGGGACGACCCCCGACATCCCCCCATCACAGAAGGGAGATAGGAGCCAACGGAGGGACCTTCGCTTGCACCTAAATACCCGCTCTATACACCTGTGTGGGGTGGGTATATCTGGTTAGTAGGACATTTACTTTAGGGGTCACCCAGCACCTCGCCAGTTACCCACCACGGGGTCACCCTAAGATTTACCCACGAAGTCTCCTGTACATCCATCCGGTTATGGACTAACCTGGTTTTCTATACACCACCATCGCATCACTTGCTATTGGGACTTTCTTTTTTTCCCAGCCAGTCACTTCATTACATCTATTAGTCACTTTTGTGCACCTAATTGCACTATTTTTGTCACCTTCTTCTTTTGAGCGCATAGACCACGTCCTATATCTTTAGCGCAATTTCTTAGCACTTTTGCCACTGTCACTATCTTGTTTATATCAGCATTGTAACAATTTATATATTACATTTTACTCACTGCTCGATTATAATTATATTTTTATTTTTATATACACTCTGTCACTTGGATTGCACTTTATCACGGGGATATTGATATTTATTAGTCACTGCATTTTATTATATTATATGTTGATTTTATATTGATTTTATATTCTCATATTTTGTATATCTATCTGTTGCACTGATAACCTATTGAACACCACATTTTATATATACACTACGGTGTATTTATTTATATACCGTTTTGATTGTTTACACCGCAGTTTTTTTAATATAGGCAGCGCCAATTACCCAAAATTCTTCCCTTATTTTATACTGCAGCCTATTTATACCTTTGCACTCTTTAGATATCCTTTGCGCGGAGTTCATTTCTTTCAATATGTTATACTGCATGCCCTGTGTGATCGTCTAGAATTGGTGATTGTTGGTTTATATGTCCCTCCGCCTGCTGACCTTGGCCTACTGCATAGAATTACAGGGCCTGGCGGCTCAGTACTCTACCCCTAACTTGATTTTTGCTGGGGATTTTAATATGTCGCCTAATCCCTCCCTGGATAGGCTTTGACCTGACCCGGCAACTGACTCTGGCTTAGCCCGCTGGGCGGAAGCGCTTGGTCTACAGGATGTCTGGCGCTGGAAACACCCTTCCCTGCACCAATATACCTGTCACTCGACCACTCATGCTACTTTTTCACGTATTGACGTGATCTATGTCAGCTTGTCCTTGTTGCCCGGGGTGTCAGGGGCTTCCATCCTTCCGCAGGGCATTTCAGACCATGCCCCAGTGATGATGGACCTCTCCACGGACTCAGCGGTGGGTCAGGGACTGTGGCGGCTTTCCAGATTCTGGGTGACAGACGAGAGGATTGTGCCAACATTGTCCTCTGAGCTGGGTGAGTACTGGCAACATAATGATGGCACTGCGACTCGTGCTATGGTGTGGGATGCCTTTAAAGCCTATGCTAGGGGTAGGTATCAATTAGGGCTGCAGGATATTGGGAAAAAAAGTACATTGCGATATTTTGTTTTCAATGATATATATCGCGATATTTCTCTGGGTGGAATGCAGAAGACACTGACAGTGTGGATTAGGCAGAGTTGGGACTCACAGTGGTGGTAGGAGGTACAAGAACACAACCCGACATGAGTGGAGCAGCCACAGCTCCTCACTGTTGTCCTGTTTGGAGATCAGGATCAGATGGTGGCCCGTCAGGCACAGGGTCCCGCCCACTGGCGGGGGCAAGGGTCGGTACAGGACCACCTTGTCCACCCGGGGGTTTTGATCAGCTCTGCGAACTCCATAGCGGACACCAGAGGATCCCCGTCATCGTCCTCTCATCACCAGAACAGGTGTTGTGTCAATATCGGTTTCCCCAAAGAAACGAGTTTCCCCTTGCTTTCGGCTGTGATCGGAACTCCGTCCCTCCAGCCCGATGCAATCCAGCCATCCCAGCTCTGCCTCTAGTCTCCAGCCGACCATTACTCCGCCCTGCTCCGCCCATTGTCTCTCCGTTGAATCAATTTACAACACATTACAGCCTGATCCCGCCCCCGTGCGCGCCCCCGATGCAGCCAGAAGAGACAATGGGCGGAGCAGGGCGGAGTAATGGTCGGCTGGAGACTAGAGGCAGAGCTGGGAGGGCTGGATTGCATCAGGCTGGAGGGGCGGAGTTCCGATCACAGCCGAAAGCAAGGGGAAACTCGTTTGTGTTGGCTGCCAGCACTGTGAGTCCTCCTCCTCCCCCCGAGTCCCGACTTCTCCCTGCCTAATGCTAAATATCGTGTCTTCGGTGATATGAATATCGCCCACGCCCGCAGAACGATAGTCGATATCACATAGACTATCGTTCAGCCCTAGTATCAATATAATATCTCTAAAGTGAGGGGGGAGTCTCGAGTACAGTTGTCCTAGGCGGAGGCCAAGGCTGCGTCTCAGGAGGCCGCTTACCTGTCCACTTTGGATAGGGGTGCATATTCCGACATGCAGTCCGCGTATCGGGAGGTGGCGCTGATTCGAACTGAGTCATGCCGCCGCTTCCTGCTTTCCCAATCCTAATGGGTGTTTGAACAAGGGGAACGCTCTGTCAGGTTGTTGGCCTGGCTGGCATCGGAGAGATCTGGGGGCGCTAGTATTGCTAATATTAGGGCGGAGGACGGGACGTTGCTCTGGGACCCGGCGTTGATTTCCCAAAGATTTGAGGAGTACTATTCCTACCTGTATACCTCCAGGGCGGCCTACCCGCCTGGGGACTTGGCAGCCTATTTAGATGAGATAGACTTTCCCTCCCTCCCTCCTGTTAAGGCCGCGGGTCTGGATGCTCCCTTCTCCCTGAGCGAGGTTAGGAAGGTGATCAAGTCCCTGCAGACTGGGAAGACTCCCGGACCGGATGGCCTTCCCACGGAATTTTATAAAACAAACCTAGACATCATTGACTCTTACTATCATGGGATACTCTGCGCGGCCTTGGAGGCGGGCTCCTTGCCGCCTTCCATGTCAGAGGCTGTTGTTGTTGTCCTGCCTAAGCCCGGGAAGGACACCGAACTGTGTGCCTCTTATCGGCCAATTTCATTGCAGAATGTGGACGCAAAAATTTTAGCCAATCGCCTGAATTCTGTGATCCTCAGCTTAATACATGGGGATCAGACTGGATTTATGCCGGGCAAGGGCACGGACATCAACATTCGCCGCTTGCATACCAACATAGCATGTGCTGCGACGGGTGACTCACGGGGTGCGGTGGCTTCGCTAGATTCAGAAAAAGCCTTTGATTCCGTGGAATGGGGGTATTTATGGCAGGTACTACTTTAATTTGGCTTCGGTCCTTGGTTTATTGCATGGATTCGCCTATTGTACGAAGCCCCTATGGCTCGAATCCGTACCAATGGCCTCTTATCCTCCCCATTTCGGTTTGGCAGGGGGACACGACAGGGCTGCCCGTTGTCCCCTGGTCTATTTGCTCTTGCCATTGACCCATTAGCTATACTACTTCGCACAGCGGATGATGTGGGGGGCCTGGTGGTGGGACAGATAGTTGAATGCGTGTCACTCTATGCAGATGATACACTCTTATACCTAAATAACACATCGGATTCCCTCGTTGCGGCCTTGTCCATTATAGATAGACATGGTGTATTTTCAGGGGTTCGGATGAATTGGTCCAAGTCCAGTGTACTGCCTCTTACTACTGATAGCCCCCCCACCGGCGGATATACCCTTACAGTGGGTTGCTCAGTTTAAGTACCTTGGGGTGATAGTGCGCACGGATCTGTCACGCTATCTTCTAGATAATTTGGAACCTGTGTTTCAACAACTGTGGCGGACGCTTCCTTTGACACCAGTCGGATGAGTGAATTTAATAAAGATGGTTTTTCTCCCTAAATTTCTTTATATTTTTAGGAACATTCTGATTCCTGTCCCTGCGTCCTTTTTTCGTAGATTGGATGGGGTGCTCTCCTCTTTTATATGGGCTGGAGCGGTCCCATGCATAGCTAGATGGAAATTGCAGTTGTCACTATCCTCGGGAGGCTTGGCGTTGCCGTGTTTTAAGAAATATTACTGGGCGGCAGTCCTGGTTACGGTGCGGTGGTGGTTTGCCCAGCTTCACTCTTACCCGGCAGTCACCGTGGAGGCGGCTGTTATGGGCTCCTATGCGGCCCTGTCGAACCTAGTTTATAGGGGACAGAGGGCCGCAGCTCAGGCGACACCCAATATGTGCACGGTGGTGAAGGTATGGGAGCAAATGCTGGTGGCTACGGGGGAGGGGGGGACTGTCTCGCCCCATACTCCCTTGTGGGGGAACCCGAACCTGTCTCACCTCAGGTCTATCCCGGATCTGACTATCTGGGCTGGATATGGGGTGATTAAATTACAGCACATTATGCCGGCGGGCTCTTTGCTTCCCTTCCCTGAGCTGGGGGAGAAATTTAGACTTCCATCTCGGATGTTATTTAGGTACCTACAGCTGTGACATGCGGTGCAGGCGCAGTTTCCGGCTCCAATAGTCATTGCCCCCCATAGAGTGGAGAGGTTCCTGACCACGCACAATGCGGACAAGATTCTATCCTCTGTCTATCTCCGCCTTACGTGTGATCAACCGGATGGGGATCCATCCCTGTTCGGGCCCTGACGTCAGGACGTTCCTGCTCTTCTTGAGGAAGACGGGACCAGGGATTCAGCAATACCTGCCCACAATGATTTCGGCTAGGGATAGGTTCATCCAACTAAAATTTCTGCACAGAGCGTATTATACCCCCCCCCCCCCCCCAGCGCTTGGCCAGGATTTACCCTTGCGTTCTGAGCTGTGTCATAAGTGTCAGCAGGCAGTTGGGACCTTCTTTCATGTGGTGTGGGACTGTCCGAGGATCCAGGAGTACTGGAGGGAGGTGGTGGCTGAGATGAGTGCAGTGGCGGCCATACAGATACCCTTTGACCGTAGGATACTTCTTTTGTGCATGGGTGGTTTGGCGACGCAGGCCAAATATCTGAAATTGTTACTGTTTTATTTGTCTTTCTATGCCAGGAAGGCTCTGTTGCAAAACTGGAGGGGGTCGGCTCCTCCGACGGTCGCCCAATGGCGGGCGTTGGTGGACTTGGCCCTCCCGCTGTATAAACTAACTTATATGGGACGTCAATGCCCACAAAAGTTTGGGAAGATATGGGACCCGTGGCTTGGGGCTAGGTCTCTACAACTCTAGATCTCTGGGGCTTATCTTGGTGGCGGGGGAGATGTTCTATTCCTTTATGTTCCTGGGCGATGTACTGGTTATTATTCCCCCTGGAGAATTGAGGGGGGGGAGACACGGTGGTGACGCCCCCATGCCTCGGTCCTCTGCCCCGGCACCCGCTCCTCCCTGGGAGGCCCTGGGTTTCAATGGCTTTGGGAATTGGTTAATGTTGAGTTTTACTTATGTCTGACACTCTTACGCTATGCTAGTTCTTGCTGTTTGCATAACATACTTGCATTTGTGCACATATTTATTTGATGCACAATTCTATTGTATGAATACTGCAATATTTTGCACATATTTATTTGATGCACATATTTCTTGTATGAATTATTACCAAAATAATATGGTTTATTTAAAATTTTGATAGCACTATCATACTATTATTAGCAAGCGCTATAGGTAGCCCCTAATTAAGTGGCTATACACACCTATTTACATATCACTGAACCTTAGCAGCTGCATATTACGGTTTTCTTTGGTATTTAATTTACATTCAATTCACAGTCCATTTTGGCATGGGGGATATACCAACAGTATATCATTCTGACATCCTTAGTTTGTGGTGTTGCCCTTTGGTCTCGCCTCTGCTCCTCGGGTCTTCACAAAGGTGTTGGCTCCGATACTAGCGATGTTATGGCAGTGGGGGATATTGGTCCTGGGTTACCTGAGATCTGCTTCTCAGTGCGGAGTCTCCTATGGTACTGGAAACAAATTTGGAAATCACCATGAGAACTTTGGAGGAGTTTGGGCGGATTCTGATACTTCAGAGACTTCCTCTCAGGGAGGATTTACTGTCTCAAGGGCCAATTTTCCATCCTGCTTTACTGTCGCTGGCTTTGATGGCTTGGCTGTTGAAAGCCAGGTGCTGAAGGACAGGTGATTGTCTGCTTCCATGATTCCCACTCTGCTTAAAGTGAAGAAAGTGACTTCTAGGAAGATTTATCATCGTACGTGGAAGTCGTATATTGTGTGGTGTGAGTCTCTTGGGGCTCCCCCTCGCTCTTACTTGGTGGCTTGGATCTTGGCTTTCCTTCAAAAGGGAGTTGATCAAAAGTTGGCCTTGAGTACTATCAAGGGCCAGATTTCAGCCTTGGCAATTTTCTTCCAAAGGCCATTTGCCTCCCATTTCCTGGTGTGTAACGTCATCCAGGGGGTGCGGCACGTTAGCTTTGTTCCAGTCACCTGGTACAGTTCCTGTCAAAATACGATCAGCAAAGATCAGGAACAGTGGTCTAGATATCCTTACTGAGTTTTTTGAGTACTCTCGGGTGTACGCCATCCGGGCCTGGTGATTTACTTGTGTTTTTTTATCTAGCCTTTCCCTGATTTCTCCCTCTGTTAGCCACACCGGCAAGTCCAGTGAAGTACTGCTAACCATACAGTCATGGTCAGTGTACCCCTCCTTTTCTTGTGTAAAGACTGAGGAGAAGAAAGCATTAGGCACGGTTGCCTTCTCAGTGACCTGTGTAACCATCCTCCCATCATCGTTAATTATGTGTGCAACATGCTCTGACCTAGTTTTTTTTGCTGTTGATATATTTAAAGAATTTCTTAGGGTTCTTTTTACTATCCTCTTCTATTTGATTTTAGCCATTTTGATTTCTTATTTACATTACTTATTTGATTCCTTGTATTGCTGGAAATACGATGATGTGCCCTCTGATTTAGATTTCTTGAAGGCAATTATTTTTTCTCTAATAAGTTTTGTTACATTACGGTTTAGCCAGCCAGGTTTCGCTTTGGCTCTTCTAAATTTATTTCCCATAGGAATGCACTGTGAGATGCTTTTGTTTAATATGTTCCTCAAGCATTCCCATTTTTCCTCCGTGGTCAGTGGTAAGTAATTTTCTAGCAAAAAAAAAAAAGATTTTTACTTGTAAACAAGAAGTTTTAGAAATAGGCCCGGTTCTTAAGTGCTTAAAGATACACATTATTTTCAGCTTAAAGGGGCAGCGATGGGTTCCAATGTCACACCCCCCATACGCTAACAAGTTCATAGATATGATAGAAACATAATTTATTTATGGAAACCGATTATTTTTAGAAAACTGCCAAGGTTGGTACAGGTTCATTGATGACTTGTTTGCAGTGTGGGGCGATGACATTGGAACCTTACTTTTGCTTAATGATTATTTGAATATTTTGATACCAGGTTTGAAATTTAATATCACATATCGTTCTAAAAAAATGTGCATATCTAGAAACTTTATTAGGAATTAAGGATGGTAAAATTGAGAGCGATCTGTACATATTAAATACAGGGATCGCAATCAATTACTACACTTTAAGAGTTATTACCCTACTGGCATTCCTAGAAGGCAATTGTCCCGAGTAATTATGATTTTGAGTAATCTAGATGAGCGAGAAAGCAGATTAGATGAGATGGAGGAAAGACTGAGACAGAGGGGTTATCCTCCAACATTGGTCAATATTTTGTGTGGCCACCATTATTTTCCAGCACTGCCTTAACCCTCTTGGGCATGAAGTTCACCAGAGCTTCACAGGTTGCCACTGGAGTCCTCTTTCCCCTCCTCCATGACTACATCACAGAGCTGATGGATGTTAGAGACCTTGCACTCCTCAGCCTTCTGTTTGAGGATGCTCAATAGGAATTAGGTCAGGAGACATGCTTGGCCAGGCCATCACCTTTACCCTCTGCTTCTTTAGCAAGGCAGTGGTCATCTTGGAGGTGTGTTTGGGGTTGTTGAATCTTGTTGGAATACTTCCCTGCAGCCCAGTCTCTGAAGAGAGGGGATCATGCTCTCCTTCAGTATGTCACATTATATGTTGGCATTCATGGTTCCCTCTATGAACTAGGCAAGAAACACTTGTCTTTGTACTCCTCACCTGGTTGCCGCTACACACGCTTGACACCATCTGAACCAAGTACGTTTATCTTGGATTACTGGAAACATGTCCTGTGGTCTGCTGAGACCATGTCCTGTGGTTTTCTTGTCTTCAGTAAACTGTTTGCAGGCTTTCTTGTGCATCATCTTTAGATGAGGCTTCCTTCTAGGACAACAGCCATGCAGACCAATTTGATGCAGTGTGCCGCATATCATCTGAACACTGACAGGCTGACCCTTCAACTTCTGCAGCAATGCTGGCAGCACTCATACATCTATTTCCCAAAGACAACCTCTGGATAGGAGGCTGAGCACGTGCACTCAATTTCTTTGGTCGACCATGGCGAGGCTTGTTCTGAGTAGAACCTGTCCTGTTAAACCACTCTATGGTCTTGGCCACCATGCTGCCGCTCAGTTTCAGGGTATTGGCAATCATCTTATAGTCTAGGCCAGTGATGGTGAACCTTGGCACCCCAGATGTTTTGGAACTACATTTCCCATGATGCTCATGCACTCTTGAGCACTGCTTGAGCATCATGGGAAATGTAGCTCCAAAACATCTGGTGTGCCAAGGTTTGCCATTACTGGCCTAGGCCATCTTTAGGTAGAGCAACATTTTTTTATTTTTTTTTTCCTCAGATCCTCAGAGAGTTCTTTGCTGTGAGGTGTCATGTTGAACTTCCAGTGACCAGTATGAGAGAGAGCGATAACACCAAATTTAACACACCTGCTCCCCATTCACACCTGAAACCTTGTAACACTAACAAGTCAAATGACACCGGGGAGGGAAAATGGCTAATTGGGCCCAATTTGGACATTTTCACTTAGGGGGTGTACTCACTTTTGTTGCCAGCGGTTTAGACATTAATGGCTATGTGTGGAGTTATTTTGAGGGGACAGCAAATTTACACTGATATAAAAGCAGTACGCTCACTACTTTACATTGTAGCAAAGTGTCATTTCTTCAGTGTTGTCACATAAAAAGATATAATAAAATATTTATAAAAATGTGAGGAGTGTACTCACTTTTGTGAGATATTGTATACATGTATAAATACAGTGCCTTGCAAAAGTATTTACCCCCCTTGGCTTTTTACCTATTTTGTTACATTACAGCCTTAAGTTCAATGTTTTGTTAATCTGAATTTTATGTGATGGATCAGAACACAATAATCTAAGTTGGTGAAGTGAAATGAGAAAAATATAGACATAAACTATTTTTTTAAAAATAGAAAACAGAAAATTGGCATGTGCGTATGTATTCACCCCCTTTGTTATGAAGCCCATAAAAAGCTCTGGTGCAACCAATTACCTTCAGAAGTCACATAATTAGTAAAATAATGTCCACCTGTGTGCAATCTAAGTGTCAAATGATCTGTCATTACATAAACACACCTTTTTTGAAAGGCCCCAGAGGCTGCAACGCCTAAGCAAGAGGCATCACTAACCAAACACTGCCATGAAGACCAAGGAACTCTCCAAACAAGTAAGGGACAATGTTGTTGAGAAGTACAAGTCAGGGTTAGGTTACAAAAAAAAATATCCAAATCTTTGATGAGCCCCAGGAACACCATTGATCTATCATAACCAAATGGAAAGAACATGGCACAACAGCAAACCTGCCAAGAGACGGCCGCCTACCAAAACTCATGGACCGGGCAAGGGGGGCATTAATCAGAGAGGCAGCACAGAGACCTAAGGTAACCCTGGAGGAACTGCAGAGTTCCACAGCAGAGACTGGAGTATCTGCACATAGGATAACAATAAGCCGTATGCTCCATAGAGTTGGGCTTTATGGCAGAGTGGCCAGAAGAACGCCATTACTTTCAGCAAAAAACCAAAATGGCACGTTTTGAGTTTGCGAAAAGGCATGTGGGAGACTCTCAAAATGTATGGAGGAAGGTTCTCTGGTCTGATGAGACTAAAATTGAACTTTTCGGCCATCAAAGAAAACGCTATGTGTGGCGCAAATCCAACACATCACATCACCCAAAGAACACCATCCCCACAGTGAAACATAGTGGTGGCAGCATCATGCTGTGGGGATTTTTTTCAGCAGCCCGGACTGGGAGACTAGTCAGAGTTGAGGGAAAGATGGATGGTGCTAAATACAGGGATATTCTTGAGCAAAACCTGTACCACTGTGCGTGATTTGAGGCTAGGACAGAGGTTCACCTTCCAGTAGGACAATGACCCCAAACACACAGCTAAAGCAACACTTGAGTGGTTTAACCACTTTAACCACTTGCCGACTGCCCAATGACTATTTACGTTGGCAGTCAGCCCCTCACAGGCAGAGCGACGTAGATCTACGTCGTTAGCCTGTAAGGGTTTTGGGAGCGAGTGCACGCCGCCGAATGCGCGCTCCCACTCGGTCACGGACCCCCCCGCGTGTGTGTCCGGTGGACCCGATCATCCGTGACAGCGGGAGACAGGCAGGCGGCTAATGTAAACAAAGCCGCCTGTCAGTCTCCCCTGTGTAAGAATGGTGATCAAATGGTTCTACTATGTAGAACCATTGATCACTGTTCTTACACACACAGCCACAGCCAATCACAGTTAGAAACATGCCCCTAGGGACACACTTAACCCCTCCCTCTCAAAAAAAGTTAACCCCTTCACTGCCAGTGTCATTTTTACAGTAACAGTGAATATATATAGCACTGATTACTGTAGTAATGTCACTGGTAACCCCAAAAGTGTCAAAAATGTCAGTCAAGGGTCCGATCTGTCCGCCCCAATGTCGCAGTCCCGCAAAAAAAATCGCAGATCGCCGCCATTATGCGTTAAAAAAAAAAAAACAACAAAAATGACAAAAATCTTTCCCTTTGTTAGTAAACGCAATAACTTTCGCGCAAACCAATCAAAATACGCTTTTTGCGATTTTTTTTACCAAACATATGGTAAAAAAAAAATTGGCCTAAAATGTTAAAAAATTTTGCTTTTTACATTTTTTTGGGGGGGAATTTCATATAAAAAATTTTGAAAAATATTGTTATTTTTGCAAAATTGACGCCTTTTTTTGTTTATAGCGCATGATCAAAAAATCACACAGGTGATCAAATACCACCAAAAGAAAGCTCTGTTTGTGGGGAAAAAAAGGACGCCAAATTAGTTTAGGTACAGCGTCGCACGACCGCGCAATTGTCCATTAAAGTCACGCAGTGCCGAATCGCAAAATAGGCCCTGGTCAGGAAGGGGGTAAAATCTTCCGGGGCTTAAGTGGTTAAGACCGGAAGGAGTTTCCCCCTTAATGACCAGGCCCTATTTTGCGATTTGGCACTGCGTTACTTTAACGGACAGTTGCGTGGTCATGCGACGCTGCACCCAAATAAAATTGATGTCCTTCTTTCCCACAATTAGAACTTTCTTTTGGTGGTATTTGATCACCTGTGTGATTTTTATTTTTTGCGCTATAAACAAATAGCGACAATTTTGAAAAAAAAAAACAATAATTTTCACATTCTGCTATATGACATTCTCAAAAAAAATGTAAAAATCAAAATTTTTGAACATTTTAGGCCAATTTGTTTTCTGCTACATTTTTTTGGTAAAAAAAAATTGCAATAATAATAATATTTTGATTGGTTTGCGCAAAAGTTATCATGTCTACTAACTACGGGAAAGATTTATGTCATTTTTAATGTTTTTTTTTTACTAGTAATGGTGGTGATCTGCGATTGTTTGCGGGACTGTGACATTACGGCGGACAGATCGAACCCCTAACTGACATTTTTGACACTATTGGGGGTACCAGTGACATTACTACAGTAAAAATATGCACTGATACTGTAATAATGACACTGGCAGAGAAGGGGTTAACAATTTAGGTGATCAAGGGGTTAAATGTGACCCTAGGGGAGTGATTCTAACTGTGTGTGGGGGGGGGGGGGGGCAAGGCGTCTGAGATGACCATAGAGACATGTGTTCCTATATAGAAGGATCACATGAGCTCTGTGATCATTTCAGGGAGAAGGACGATCGGCTGTGTTTACAACAGCCGACCGTCCTTCTCTCTCTGCGGGGAGCGTTTGCGGTTGTCAGGCGGCAATCGGAGCCGCCTGACGCACGCATCGGCTTTCCCGCTGACGATCAGGGGCAGGAGCGCGCCGTCGGCAGCGCGTGCTCGCTCGCCCCCTAGCTACTCCCAGGCGAGGGACGTAGATCTACATCGTTTTGCCTGTACAAGCCAGCCTGCCACAGTAAATATACAGGAGCTGGTCGGCAACTGGTTAAGGGGAAACATGTAAATGTGTTGGAATGGCTTAGTCGAAGCCCAGACCTCAATCCAAAAGAAAATCTGTGGTCAGACTTAAAGATTGCTGTTTACAAGCGCAAACCATCCAACTTGAAGGAGCTGAAGCAGTTTTGCAAGGAGGAATGGGCAAAAATCCCAGTGGTAAGATGTGGCAAGCTCATAGAGACTTATCCAAAGCGACTTGGAACTGTGATTGCCGCAAAAGGTGGCTCTACAAAGTATTGACTTTGGGTGGGTGAATAGTTATGCACATTGACTTTTTCTGTTATTTTGTCCTATTTGTTGTTTGCTTCACAATAAAGGGAAAAAAAACATCTTCAAAGTTGTGTGCATGTTCTATAAATTAAATTATGCAAATCCTCAAGCAATCCATGTTAATTCCAGGTTGTGAGGCAACAAAACACGAAAAATGCCAAGAGAGGTGAATACTTTTGCAAGGCATATATATATACACACACACATACACGTGTGTGTATATATATATATTTATACATACAGTATCTCACAAAAGTGAGTACACCCCTCACATTTTTATAAATGTTTTATTATATAAAAGTGCTATGAACAATGACTCCATGAAAAAAAACACCGTCAGAACATTATAAAGAATTATTTTAGACTGCCCCCCCCAGTGGGTAAGTGCAAGGCAAGGTTGGCGGAGGAGGTACCGGATCTGGAGGGAGAGGACTGGGAAGATATGTGGAGCCTTCCATTCACACATTTAGTATCTATTGGGGACAGGTTCATTCAATTTAAATTTTTACACAGAATATACTATACACCCGCCAGACTTTTGAAAATGTTTCCGGGGTCAACGGCGGAGTACACACTCCCCGGCGGACTTTGGTCATATTTTCTGGCGCTGCGCTGCGGCGCAGAAATTCTGGGCTGATGTGGTGCGATGCAGTACAGAAGTCATGAATATATCAGTACCCAAAATGGTCTCCAATTGCTTGCTGAGCCTTGTGGAGGGTCTGGCACCCACCAAGGCCCAGCGTACGCTCATGAGTTTGTTGTTGTTTATGCTCGCAAGGCAATAATTCTGTATTGGAAAATTTATTTATATATATATTTATATATATATATTTATATATATTTATATATATATATATATTTATATATATATATATATATATATTTTTTTTTTTTTTTATATATTTTTTTTTATATATATTTATATATATATATATTTATATTTATATATATTTATATAGGGAAAAGGTAAATCTCACCGGGTTGTGGGATAAATTCCGCGTGGATTACCATAGTGAAAGGACTTTAATGGACCGGTAAAGCATTAGGTGAGCAATTCAAAGACATTAAAAAGATATAAATTTATTATATTTAAAATCATTCATAGCAAAAAGCATTACAGCGCTAATAAGTAGAACCAGAGGTAAATAAACATAGATACGACTAATCATATCATTCACGCAGTCATGTAGTTCGACGCGTTTCGCCAAATACAAATTGGCTTCTTCAGGAACCGATATGATCAGACCATATGGCCTCTAATTAGAAATAAAAAGGAAAAAAGAGGACATCAATATATCAGTAACATATAGATATGTTTGTTAAATATACAACTTTTTCAGCAAAGTGCCATTAAATCAAAACAAGGCACTAATAGATAACATTTTATCATCTTGCTCACCTAGTTCATAAACATGGTGGACTTGTTAGGACCCATGATGCCATGTCAGCCATAAAGACATAGATGGGAACCCTTCCAAATGATCCTAAGATAAGGGTCATATACGCCTCAAATGAGGCTTGGTGGATCGGACCTTCTCCATAATTTCCCCAGTGTATGATGACCATAACGGGATAGTTAACAATTAAGAACTATAACCGGTTAATTTAATGGGGGTCCTCGAAAAGAAAAAAGAGGAGCAAACATACAAGAGATGGCAATTGGAAGGAGCCAGTAGGTAAATACCAGAAGAACTCTAAAGAGAAAAAAAAAGGAAAAAATGGGGGACAAGTCTTAGATGCATGTTATAAGCCAACAGGTGTATAACAACAGGTATAAGGGGGTGGGTCCCAATAGCAATTACACAGGCATAACATTAAAGCCCAGTCCATCCCAATAGAAGAAAAAGAGACATAGTAGATAGATTATGTAGGTCTAATAACGGGGCATGAAGAGAGTATGTCAAAAAAGCCCCAAATTATTACCTTCCTTGTTGAATGCGCTCACACAGAGGTCCAGACGCCGGTCCTACGGCACAATATGCCGCTGCTGCCGGCGTCCTCGCCTCGTGCGCATTAAATAGGAGAAGGTCCTCCCCCCAAAGGCGTCCTACGTCACTTCTGGCGCGGGCGCAATGCATAGTGCGTCACTTCCGGCGGCGGCTGAAGGTGGTATTGCAGCCATGTAAGGAAGGCGCAGTTTCCCAACCAGTGGGAGAGGACCAGGAGCCAATAGGCGCCCTTCCTCTGCTTTGTGACCGAATCCACCATAATGAAGAGTTTCAGCCATTGCAGTCTTGAGCCAGCCAGTGGCATCATCGGATCCTATTACAAAAACAGAGAAAAAAGGATACATATAATTAATATAGATACATACATATCCCACATAACATAAAACAAGAAAAATTAACATCAATAATAAAGTGTAATTATATAGCAAATACAGTCCTATCAGCACAAATACCATTTTATATATACCTAAAATAGAGATAGGGTTGCTAATAGGATATTCAGTCTCAGCTGTCAAAATTTAGTAAGGAAAAGGAAGGAAGGGGAAAGAGAGAGGTTTAGTGGATAGGGTAATAGCTGTTAGGGATACAAGTGGTAGCCTGATGGCAGAGGAAGGCCCCACGTGTGCTGGAGGGCGGAGCTTAGACGGGACCCCCCAAGGTAAGTGACACAGGCTAACCTGAGGTGCGGAATCTAAGTATCCACCGGTTTTCGCCAGGGCCTCTAGTGGTGAGGATGGACTTTGCTGCGTGTGGATACCAGGTCGCAGTCCTCAGGGTCGCCCCACCAAGGGAGAAACCGGTCAAGATCCGAAGGCAGATAAGCAGACAAGGGAGATCCGAGAGAATGGTCAAACAAGCCGGGGGTCAGGACGGGCAGCAGGTCAACAAGGTCAGGAACAAGCCAAAGGTCAAACGGATATCAAACAGGTAACAGGAAGCAGGCTTCAGGAACACAGGAAGAGCTGCAGACAAGACAGCGAAGACACAGTGCTTCTGAGCTGTTTAAATAAGGCAGCCTGTTTGCCAATTACTGCAATTAGTCTGCTCTAGTTTAACCCTTTGGATTGCAGAATCATGACAGCACATCAGTGTGCTCAGGAAGCATTCCTAACATTGCCCCCCCCCTTAAAGGCAACCTCCGGGTGCCCAACAAACTGCTTTTCTGAGGATGGGCAAGAAAAAATGCCTGGATCAGGTCTCCGGCATGAATGTTACTCTCAGGTTCCCATGAATTCTCTTCCGGCCCATAACCCTTCCATTTAATAAGGAACTGAAGCTGGTTACCTCTTTTCCGGCAATCAAGTACAGCCTCAACTTCGTACTCCATGTCGCCATCCACCATCACTGGTTCCGGAGGTCCAGGGCTTCTGCCGGGGAAGGCGTCGGGAACTACGAGTTTTAAAAGAGTGACATGGAACACAGGATGGATCCGTAGGGTATCAGGTAAGGATAACTCATAGGACACGGCATTGAGTCTTCTTTTAACGGGGAATGGGCCGATAAACCTGGGAGCCAACTTCTTGGATGGGCATGCCAAGCGGAGGTTAGCTGTGGATAAAAAGACCTGGTCACCTGGTTGGAGAATCAGTTCTCCCCTCTTTTTCCCATCAAAGATTCTTTTGGATGCTATCTGAGCCTTGGCCAAGGTGTCCTGCAGAAGTTTGTTGTTACTCGTGAAGAAGTCAATGGTGACCTGAACTGCGGGCACTCCGGAATCAGATGGGAAGTCGGGCAGAAAGGAAGGATGAAACCCATAATTGGCAAAGAAGGGAGATTGGCCGGTGACAGAATGTCGTGAATTATTAAAGGCAAATTCCGCAAATGGTAGTAATGCTACCCAGTCGTCCTGGACGAAGGTGGTAAAGCACCGGAGATATTGTTCCAGGGTCTGGTTCGTTCTCTCTGTTTGCCCGTTCGTCTGCGGGTGGTAAGCTGAAGACATAGATAATTCAATTTTTAGTAGCTTACACAAGGCCCTCCAAAAGCGTGACGTGAACTGTACCCCTCTGTCCGAGATAATGTTCTTGGGTACCCCGTGGAGTCGCACGATCTCCCTAATAAAGACTTCTGCAGTTTCTTTCGCAGAGGGGGTACCTTTGAGGGGTAGAAAGTGGGCCATCTTAGTAAGCTGGTCTACAACCACAAAAATGGCGGAGCACCCGGCCGAAGGTGGAAGTTCCACGATAAAGTCCATGGCGATAGTTTGCCAGGGCCGGTCAGGGATGGGGAGTGGTCTGAGGAGACCCCACGCCTTACTTCTGGTGGTTTTACTCCTGGAGCAAGAAACACAGGAAGACACATAACTTCTGCAGTCTTTTTCCATTTCAGGCCACCAGAAGGTGCGTTGCATGAGGTCAAGGGTCCTATGAACGCCAAAATGGCCAGCCAGAGGGTGGTCATGGCAGGCAGCTAGAACCGAAACTCTGACTCCCTCCGGGACAAAGATTTTGTCCTTAGCCCACAACAAACCATCCTTGCGTGACAGGGGTATCCCAGGAGGACCGGAAATGTTGGCAGAGGCTTGCTCAAGATGGGATTTCAGGCTAGTGAGCAGGAGCAGGAAGTTTTTCTCTGACAGGATAGTGTCAGGTACCAAATCTTCTTTAGGATTATCAAACATCCGGGACAGGGCATCCGGTTTGACATTTTTCGACCCGGGACGATAGGTAATATGGAACGAGAATCTGGAGAAGAAGAGTGCCCATCGGGCCTGGCGGGGTCTAAGTCGTTTTGCAGATCTTAAGTATTCAAGGTTCTTATGATCGGTAAATATAAGAATCGGGTGTGATGCTCCTTCCAGTAGATATCTCCACTCTTCGAGAGCGGCTTTGATAGCCAGGAGTTCCCGGTCCCCGACATCATAATTTTTCTCCGCGGGAGAGAGTTTCCGGGAAAAGAAGGCTATTGGGTGAGTTAAGTCTTTAGTTCCCTGTCTTTGGGAGATGACTGCCCCGACCGCAACCTCCGATGCGTCTACCTCCAGGAGATAGGGTAAGGCAGGATCCGGGTGACTCAGGATAGGGGCAGAGGTAAAATGTTTTTTAAGAACCGAGAAGGCGGACTGAGCCTCTGGGGTCCACTGGAAGCGGACATTCTTCTTAGTAAGGTGAGTAATAGGGGCTATGATGTTGGAGAACCCCTTAATGAACCTCCTATAAAAATTGGCGAAGCCAACGAAGCGCTGTACTCCCTTTTTGTCTGATGGAGGTGGCCAGTCCAGAATGGCAGAGACCTTCTGAGGATCCATCTCTATTCCATCTGTGGAAATTATTAACCCCAGAAACGGGATACTGTTCTGCTCAAAAACGCACTTCTCGGCCTTGGCGTAGAGACCATGCTGGCGAAGGCGACCGAGGACATTTCGAACGTGCTCGCGATGCTGCTCTAGGGATGTTGAGAAGATTAGGATGTCATCCAAGTATACGATGACGAAGATATCCAACCAATCTCTGAAGATGTCGTTCACAAAGTGTTGGAACGTGGCAGGAGCATTACAAAGGCCAAATGGCATTACCAGGTATTCAAAATGTCCGAATCTAGTGCGGAAAGCAGTCTTCCATTCGTCGCCCTCCCGGATGCGCACCAAGTTGTACGCCCCACGAAGATCCAGCTTAGTAAACAGGACGGCAGATCTGAGTCTCTGAAAGAGTTCGGGGACTAGAGGAAGGGGATAACGGTTTTTAATAGTAACTTTATTTAAATCCCTATAATCAATGCATGGTCGGAGAGTGTGATCCTTCTTCTCTACGAAGAAGATACCTGCCCCTGCTGGAGAGGTAGAGGGACGGATGAACCCCTTCTTCAGACTTTCGTCTACATAGTCTTTTAAGACGTCCAGCTCACGTTCAGAAAGTGGGTAGATCCGGCCGAACGGGATTTCGGCTCCTGGGAGCAAGTCGATGGGGCAGTCATATGGACGGTGGGGGGGCAAGGTCTCTGCTCCCCGTTTGCTGAATACATCCAGGAAATCATGGTATGCTTTGGGCACCACAGAACATACATCAGGTTCAGATTCAAGACAGAACAGAGTCTTGGGGAATTCAGGAGGAGCGGGTAGACAGGAATTCTTGCAGTACAGAGATGGGAACTGGATGGTGCCTGTGATCCAATTGACTTGTGGGTTATGTGCTTGCAACCACGGTAATCCCAGGATAATGGGAAATAAGGGGGATTTGATAACATCCAAGATAATCAGTTCCTTATGGCCGGAGGAGGAGACCATAGGAAGGGGAAAAGTTTCTTGGGTCACGGGCCCGGATTTGATGTGGGAGCCATCAGCCAGGAAGATGGTGAGGTCCTGGGTCTTGAGCCGGAGAGGTACGCCATGTTGCAGGGCGAACGAGCGATCAATGAAACAACGGCAGGCTCCCGAGTCAATGATTGCTGTAACTGGGACGGGTCCTTCCGGAAGCTGTAATGACACAGGAAAGGCTAGGTGGGAGGAACTGGTAACAGATGCCACACAACTGGATGGTGAGGCCTGCAGGAACTTATGGTATTTTGCCGGGCAGGAGCGCACATAGTGGCCAGCTTCACCGCAATACAGGCACAGGTTACCCAACTGGCGACGGCGTCTCTCCTCCGGGGACAAAGCAGGCCGTATGATCCCAAGTTGTATAGGTTCGGGCGTATCTGAGGCGACTCCAGCAGGAGCGGGGTTGGTAGGAGCTGACCCAGCTGAAGAAAAGTATGCAGGAGGAGCAACTGGTAGCGTCCAGGCTGGTCTGAACTGCTGCGGAGATCGTTCTGCTCTGCGTTCCCGTAGCCGCCGGTCGATTTGAATGGACTGGGAAATCAAATCTTCCAAGGCGTCGGGGATACCTACCCGTGCCAGCTCGTCCTTTAGTCCTTCCGACAAACCGAGACGGAACTGATACCGGAGTGCTGCTTCGTTCCAGGACGTATCGGAACTGAGGCGGCGGAAGTCAGTAACGTAGTCTTCTACGGGCCTGCGACCCTGCTGAAGAACATGAAGCGCAGCTTCTGCGGTGGAGGATCGCTGCGGGTCATCATAGAGCTGTGCCATGGCCTCAAAAAATGACCGTAAGGAGTTTAAATGGGGGCTGCCCTCTTCAAGGAGCCGATGAGCCCAGGACTGGGGTTCACCTAGGAGCAGGGAGATAACAAACCCCACCTTGGTGGTCTCCAAAGAAAAGGTTTGAGGTTGCAGGGAGAAATACAGCTGGCAGGCGTTGCGAAATGCCCGGAATTTACCGCGATCCCCGGAATATTTTTCTGGAGCAGGAACTCGAGGTTCTGGTGGCAGCATCACTACGGTAGGGCCAGAAGCAGGTCCAGAGGGTGCTGCAGCAGGAGAGGAAGCAGATAATACAGGAGAACCCCCCTGAAGTGTCGTAGAGCGCAACCGTTCCTCTAGCTGTGTGTAGCCGTCTTGAAGCGACTTTACGGCTTGAGACAGGGTTGCGAGGTGTTGGCAGATCTCTTTCAACGGTGAGGCTTCTCTTGCAGGCTCCGTCATGGCTGTCTTGTACTGTTAGGGATACAAGTGGTAGCCTGATGGCAGAGGAAGGCCCCACGTGTGCTGGAGGGCGGAGCTTAGACGGGACCCCCCAAGGTAAGTGACACAGGCTAACCTGAGGTGCGGAATCTAAGTATCCACCGGTTTTCGCCAGGGCCTCTAGTGGTGAGGATGGACTTTGCTGCGTGTGGATACCAGGTCGCAGTCCTCAGGGTCGCCCCACCAAGGGAGAAACCGGTCAAGATCCGAAGGCAGATAAGCAGACAAGGGAGATCCGAGAGAATGGTCAAACAAGCCGGGGGTCAGGACGGGCAGCAGGTCAACAAGGTCAGGAACAAGCCAAAGGTCAAACGGATATCAAACAGGTAACAGGAAGCAGGCTTCAGGAACACAGGAAGAGCTGCAGACAAGACAGCGAAGACACAGTGCTTCTGAGCTGTTTAAATAAGGCAGCCTGTTTGCCAATTACTGCAATTAGTCTGCTCTAGTTTAACCCTTTGGATTGCAGAATCATGACAGCACATCAGTGTGCTCAGGAAGCATTCCTAACAATAGCATTTATAAGAATGGTTTATATGATACTGCTGTATTCAGACCTGGCCAACTAGTGGCTTGTTGGTTGAAAATCCATTTGGCTTCTTTCTGTAGAATAATTTTATCAGTATTACCACCACGTGGATTTCTATTCACAACCTCTAATACTGAAAATGAAACCATTTGTGGATCAAAACTGTGGTTTAAACCAACATGTTTGCAGATAGGTGTGTAAATGAGCCCCACCTCCAGATAGTATAAGTGATCATTGATTCTTTGCCAGAACTTTCTTTTGGTTTTACCTATGTAAAATGCTCCGCATTTACACATAGCTAAATATACGACCCCTTCGGTTTGGCAGGTAGCTGAGAATTTTGGTCGAAGGGTCCCTCCCCTGGGTAAAGGGAGAGTAGAACCCTCTCTTACCCATGGGCATTGATCACAAGTCCCACATCTGTGGGTGCCTAATCCACCATCGGATCCTAGGGGGTCGATGGCTGATAGTGG
The DNA here is from genome assembly GCF_965119305.1 of Pelophylax lessonae. Classification (NCBI taxonomy): domain Eukaryota; kingdom Metazoa; phylum Chordata; class Amphibia; order Anura; family Ranidae; genus Pelophylax; species Pelophylax lessonae. The sequence continues at coordinate 142,520,610 of NC_138775.1, read as the reverse complement.
CTGTGGACCAAAGAATCACCTATTGATTTGGCCTTTTTGAAGACCAATTCTGGCCTAAGTCGAACGTATTTTGAAATGATAGGATCTTCGGTCAAAAAATGCCAATTCTTGGCTAGGATAGACCGAATTTCCTGATGGTGGGCGTTGAAAGTTGTGATCATTTTCATAGTTGAGGAAGATTCCTGTCTTTTAGGAGTATAAATCAGGTCCTCTCTGTGATTTGGCTTTTTTGTAGGCGTTTTTGAGAACCTTCCCACTGTATCCCCTCAGCTTTAGGCGAGTTTGTAAAGCCTTTGCTTCTCTCTCGAAATCTTCCTCTTTGCCGCAGTTGCGACGGATTCTTAAATACTGGCAGAAAGGTATATTCCTCACAAGTGGTCTAGGGTGGCCACTTTGATAGTGAAGAATAGTATTACCCGCTGTATCTTTACGATACAGGGATGAATATAGTGTTCCATCTGATGACAGGTGAATATAAGTATCCAAAAAAGGAATGACTGTGTTGCTGTGCTGCATCGTAAATTTTAGATTGAATTGATTAATTGATATAAACTTCATAAACTTCATAAGCTCATCATGGGATCCAGTCCACACCACCAGGACGTCATCGATATATCGCTTCCAAATAAGGACATGCTCAGAGAAGGGTGACGCCTTCTCGTCCGAGAACAAGTAGCGCTCCCATCCCCCCAGGTACAGGTTGGCATACGACGGGGCACAAGCTGTCCCCATCGCTACCCCCTGTACCTTGAGCAATGTGTCGCCATTGACGGTAAAGATGTTTGAATGTAAAATGAACTCCAAGAGTCGTAACACAAAATCGGTCCGCGCCCAATTGGAGCGCTCCTGTTCTCGGAGGAACAAAGACGCCACCCCAAGACCTTTGGCATGTGGAATTGAAGAATATAATGCCTCAATATCGATCGCGACTAATATTGAGTGAAGGGGTACAGTGAGCCCTTCTATGACTTTGAGTAAATCTACAGTGTCCTTCAAATAGGAGGGTAATCTGGCCACATGCGGGCGTAATTGGCTATCAATATATCGACTTGCCATCTCCGATACACTACCGATACCGGAGATGATCGGACGTCCTGGTGGTGGGCTGTTTTTTTTATGAATCTTCGGTATGGAGTAAAATGTAGGTGTAATAGGCCATTTTACATATAGATACTCATACAATTCCTTATCTATGATGCTGTTACGAGCAGCATCAGAGATAAGTGTGTTGAATTCAGCAGCCTTGTCATTAATCAACGTATCAGATACCTTACAATACCAGTCCTCATTGGAGAGGATTGCTTGGCACATATCTACATATTGATGGCGATCCATGACGACCACATTGCCACCCTTATCAGAGGGTTTAGTGACAATGTGGTGGTCATGGATCAAGCGATCAAGAGCCAATCTTTGTGGTTGAGACAGATTAGATTTGAAGTGAGGGGAAGGGGGGAGGTTCTCAGAATCCCTAGCAGTCTGTTTCAAAAAAGCCCATACAGCTGGGCATGTCTGCAGTCGTGGAAAGTTTGTTGATTTGGCCTTGAATTGGGGCTCAGCGGTGTAAGATTCTGGTACCTCCGGTACCCTTAATCACCACTTTCCTCTGTAATGCGTCCCACCTTTCTCTTCAGGTGGTACGCATATACCTTTAAGAACGATGATGTCACTGTTGAGCGCCGCAGAGCGGCTATTTCAACCGCCGGCGGTCTCACTCACATTGTTCGTTCAACCTGCCTTGTTATCCACATGCTTTCAAGCCTGTCTCTCGATCGGAACCTCCAGCTATTCCCTCTACCTGGAGCAGACCGGAACCTCGCTACTGATCCCTGTATCTCGCTACCGGATCATTCCTTATCTACTGGACCTCTCTAAACTACTAACATTACAAGTTATAAGTACCCCGCAGGGGAACCCTCCATAACCTTATTGCACCTATCTACCTATGCACATTAAGGACTGTTACTACCTATCTATACTATCCTATCATCTGCACTGTTACATAGATTGCTAGCTCTTCAGCCTACTACCATCTATCATCTGCACTGCTGCATAGATTTCTGGCTCTCCTGTCTACTACTATCTATCCTTGCACTGGGTTAGTCTATCCTGTATTTGTCATCTGCTGTCCTCACCACCTGTTAGCATACTCGATACTAACTTAGCTGCATTCCTAAATACCATCTTGAACTCTCCTATACAAAACCTATCAAGTGATTACCATCCTTGTCACTGTTCACACCTGTCCCTTCAGCACATCACCTTCATACTATCATATACATCCTATCACTCCAGGAACATCTCATTGAGTGTGTATATATCTGTATGTTGAAGCTGACAGGCCCACGGTGATGAGTCCTGGAGAGTTGGGTCTGGTATTCAACACATCTCTACATGACTACTGAGTGGAGATTTTGCAGCTGCAAATCCAGCCTATAATAAAAACGCAGGAGTGTTACAGATTGAACGAACCTTAAAAATGGAATCAGCAGAATTACCCACTCAAGTGACACAATTAACACAACAAGTAAAAGCGTTAATACTTGCTCTGACAGACGTACAAGAAAAGAATCAGACTCTGACACAGCAGGTAACCCAGCTCTCACAGCTTACTGCTATTCAGCCTCCTGAACCTAAAATAAACCCTCCTCTAGTGTTTACAGGTGATCGGAAAAAATTTAGTGAATTCAAAAACGCATGTCAATTGCTTTTTTTGTTAAAACCTCGTACATACCCCACTGATCAAATAAAAGTCTGTACCGTTATTTCATACCTGACGGGTGATCCACGGGCCTGGGCAGACTCTCTCTTTGAGAGTAATGATCAGATTCTCAACACCTATTCCTTATTCCTAGCAGAACTCGCTAGTTTATACGATGACCCCAATAGGCAGAGTACTGCTGATATTCAGTTGAGGGCCTTAAAACAAGGAAGGAGACCTGTAGAAGACTTTGTATCTGAGTTCAAAAGATGGACCCTTGATTCAGGGTGGAATGACACATCTTTGCGAACTCAATTCAGACTCGGGTTATCGGAAGCTGTTAAAGACGAGCTCGCCCGAGCGGATTTACCTGGCACCTTGGAGGCCTTGATACAACTTAGTATCAACATCGACAGACGACTGCGAGAAAGAAGGGCTGAAAAGATGGGAATGCCATTGTCTAGTCCTTCTCAGATTTTGGCCGTTGACCCTACTCCCTTGGATGTAGGAACCATACGCCCACCTTTAACGACTACTGAACGAGCTAGAAGAACATCCAGAAATCTCTGCATGTACTGGGCATCCTCGGATCATTTGATAAACACCTGTCCCCTTGTCCGCAAAAAAGAGGGTGAGTGTTCACATGTCTTGCTGGGAGGATTAACGACTTCCTTCTCTAACCCCTATCTTTTTGTTCATTTAATATTACAGTGGGACCAAACTAGGATCACCACCAAGGCTATGGTCGACACTGGATCTTGTGGAAACTATATTGATACACACTTTGTTACCTTAAATAAAATACCTATTATTTCAAAATCTAAGCCTGTTTCTGTTAGTTTCATTAATGGTATTCCACTGTCTTCTGGTCCAATCACCAACCAGACTCAGGCACTCCTTGCCACTACCAACGAATAACATGTGGAGACCATCACCTTTGACATACTATCCTCACCCCATTTTCCTATTATTTTGGGACTTCCCTGGTTACACACACACCAACCAATCATAGATTGGAAAAAACGGACTTTGGTTTTCCCTTCTCACTATTGTGAGAATCTTATGGGAAGATTCTGTCTGTGGTGTCTGATGAAATTGCACCACTATGCTATCAGGATCTGTCCGAAGTGTTCCTTGAGAAAAATGCTCAAGTGTTGCCTCCCCATAGGGATTACGATTGCACTATCGATCTACTCCCTAACAGCAAATTGCCTTTCGGTCATGTTTATCCCCTTTCACAGGATGAACTTTCTCATCTCAAGGAATACTTGGATGAGAATTTGACAAAAGGGTTCATTAGACCCTCTACTTCTTCCACTGCTGCAGGACTTTTCTTTGTCCGCAATAAGGATTCCAGTCTCAGGCCTATTATCGATTATAGGCAATTAAACACGATTACGATAAAGGATCGCTATCCTTTGCCGCTCATCCCTGAACTTATTGAACAGGTGCGTGGGTCTACTTATTTCACCAAATTAGACCTGAAAGGGGCATACAACCTAATCCGAATCCGTGACGGGGATGAGTGGAAAACAGCATTCAGAACCAGATACGGACTATTCGAATACCTTGTGATGCCATTCGGGCTATGTAATGCTCCCGCAGCTTTCCAAAGATTCATAAACAACATCTTTAGAGACTTACTTGATGTCTGTGTTGTAGTATACCTAGACGATATACTTATTTATTCTCGATCTATGCCTCAACACATAAAACATGTAAGACTTGTGTTGTCCAGACTGCTCTCACACAGATTATATGTGAAATTAAAAAAATGTCTATTTCATAAAGAAGAAATATTATTTCTAGGATACTTCATATCCAAAACTGGAATTAAGATGGATATGAGTAAGATATCCTGTATTCAAGACTGGCCTATGCCAACAACTCGTAAGACCCTACAGCGATTCCTTGGATTCCCGAACTTCTATAGGAAGTTCATCAAGAACTTTTCCGCTATTGTTAGACCTCTCACACAACTGACAAGTATAAAAAAAACCATTCAAATGGTCAGAAGAAGCAAATCAAGCTTTCTGCTTGCTAAAAACAAGCTTTACTTCTGCTCCCATATAACGCCATCCAGACCCATCCCTCCAATATATTCTAGAGGTAGATGCGTCAAATATGGCAGTAGGAGCAGTTCTCTCCCAACGACCAACAAACACTTCATCACTCCACCCAGTTGCTTTCTTTTCAAAGTCACTAAGCAGCCCAGAGGTGAATTACCCAGTGGGTGAAAAGGAGTTGCTTGCCATAAAACTGGCACTGGAGAATTGGCGACATCTGCTCGAAGGTACCCAGTTACCAATACTTATATATACAGATCATAAAAACCTTCAATACCTCCAGACTAACAAGACTCTCTCCCACCGGCAGGTACGATGGTCATTATTCTTTTTAAGATTTAATTTCCTAGTGACCTACACTCCTGCAGACAAAAATAAAAAAGCGGATGCGCTATCACGATTAACCGAAGATAACTGCGCCGAAATCCCTTCCATTCCCATAATACCCTATGAACGCTTTATTGGTGTTGTCCGTTCCTTGAAGGAAGAGATTTTGCACAGTATAAGAATGGATTCACCTCCACCACAACTAAGTACTGATGCAGAAGGCTTCCTCTATTACAATGACAAACTCTACATACCCTCTACTATGCGCACCAAGATTTTGGAGTTTTGCCTAATGTGCCCATGGCAGGACATATGGGTATAACGAAAACCTTTAATTTGCTCACCAGGCAGTTTTGGTGGCCTGATATGAAGATGTCTGTACAAAAATTTGTTTCTTCATGTGACATCTGTGCAAGGTCCAAAATTGACACTACAAAACCATCTGGACTACTTTGTAGTCTACCAATACCCCAGGTTCCATGGGAAGTTGTATCCTTAGACTTCATAGTAGAACTACCACCCTCTAAAGGATTTAATACCATCTTAGTGTCAGTGGACCACTTGACAAAGATGGCACATTTCATTGCTATCCGTAGACTACCTTCATCTAAACAAACAGCAGAACTACTGATGAAACATGTGTTTAAGTTGCATGGAATTACAAAAACTCTTTTGTCCGACCGTGGTTCACAATTCATCTCTAAATTTTGGCAAGCACTTTGTCAAATTTTACGCATTGAGCGAAAGCTCACTTCTCCCTACCATCCTCAGACCAACGGACAGACTGAAAGAGTCAACCAGTGCATTGAGCAATATCTACGTTGCTATACATCATACCTACAGGATGATTGGGTGGATCTCCTTCCTCTAGCAGAATTTGCTTACAACAACGCAACCCACAGTACCACGAAGCAAAGTCCGTTCTACTTGAACTATGGGTTTCATCCCACTCTTCTTCCACCACGCATCCTGCCATCGAGTAACCCAGTAGCCTCGGATTAACTTACCCAAATAAAAGACTCTTTGGGCTTACTCAATACCACTATATCACACGCTCACAGTCAACAAAAAAAGTACTACGACCTTCGTAGAAGACCTTCTCCTCAGTATGCTATTGGGGACCTTGTCTGGCTATCGACAAAGAACTTAAGATTAAAAATCCCTAGCAAGAAGTTTGGACCTTTATTTTTGAGACCCTTCCCAATTAAAAAACTTATCGAAAAAGCTGCAATACAGTTCACCCTACCAGCAGATCTCAAGATCCATCCCATCTTCCATGTGTCGCTACTGAAGCCCCATGTTCCTAACCAAGGAATAAGGCCTACCATCTTGCCTCCACCTCCAATACAAGTTGAAGGCGGAGAAGAGTATGAGATCAAGGAGATTTTGGATTCTCGCATCCATAGAGGAAGACTCCAGTATCTCATAAGATGGAAGAACTATGGACCCCAAGACGACACCTGGCTAGATACCTCTAATATTCATGCGCCTAGACTTATACGGAACTTTCACTCGAAACACCCAGAGAAACCTGTCCTATAGGCCTTCCGGAGCCGGCCTTAAGGGGGGGGTACTGTAAGATTCTGGTACCTCCGGTACCCTTAATCACCACTTTCCTCTGTAATGCGTCCCACCTTTCTCTTCAGGTGGTACGCATATACCTTTAAGAACGATGATGTCACTGCTGAGCGCCGCAGAGCGGCTATTTCAACCGCCGGCGGTCTCACTCACATTGTTCGTTCAACCTGCCTTGTTATCCACATGCTTTCAAGCCTGTCTCTCGATCGGAACCTCCAGCTATTCCCTCTACCTGGAGCAGTTTGGAACCTCGCTACTGATCCCTGTATCTCGCTACCGGATCATTCCTTATCTACTGGACCTCTCTAAACTACTAACATTACAAATGATAAGTACCCCGCAGGAGAACCCTCCATAACCTTATTGCACTATCTACCTATGCACATTAAGGACTGTTACTACCTATCTATACTATCCTATCATCTGCACTGTTACATAGATTGCTAGCTCTTCAGCCTACTACCATCTATCATCTGCACTGCTGCATAGATTGCTGGCTCTCCTGTCTACTACTATCTATCCTTGCACTGGGTTAGTCTATCCTGTATTTGTCATCTGCTGTCCTCACCACCTGTTAGCATACTCGATACTAACCTAGCTGCATTCCTAAATACCATCTTGAATTCTCCTATACAAAACCTATCAAGTGATTACCATCCTTGTCACTGTTCACACCTGTCCCTTCAGCACATCACCTTCATACTATCATATACATCCTATCACTCCAGGAACATCTCATTGAGTGTGTATATATCTGTATGTTGAAGCTGACAGGCCCACGGTGATGAGTCCTGGAGAGTTGGATCTGGTATTCAACACATCTCTACATGACTACTGAGTGGAGATTTTGCAGCTGCAAATCCAGCCTATAATAAAAACGCAGGAGCGTTACAAGCGGGGGCTCAGGCTCATCATCAGAGGAGGATGATGAGTCGGGGTCACCGGCCGAAACCTCACTCTCATCCAAAAGTTGGATAAGTATCTTTAGCATTTTGAAATCGTGTACTTTAAATCCTTTGTATGGATCTTCATGTGCTCCATCATTAGTGTGTTTGTTTTTATCAAAAAGATATTTAAAAGTGAGATTTCTAGCAAAAAGATAAAGGTCTTTGGTTAGTTTGAATTTATTATATTTGTCGAGTGGGCAGAACCCTAGACCCAGTTTGAGAATATCAATCTCATCGTTAGTCAGCTGACGTGAGGAAAGATTTATGACGTCTAATCCGAGGAGGGGAGGGTCAGTTTTACCATGAACGTATCCAGAGTGCCCGCATTTTTTCTCTCCCAACACCTGCTGCCCAATCGGTGCAGCCGGTGTCGGGGTTAGACCTAAAGGGGCATCGTGGGAAGCGCCTAGTTGTTTAGTTTTTGGTTTCGTTCCTGTATTTAGAGACGTCTAAGGAGGATCTGGGTCTATGCTAAACATGGAAAATTGATTCTGCTCATTTCTATGTCCCTGTAAATTTATATGACCTCTTTCCAAATGAAGAGACTGTTTAGGTTTTGGTGTTGTCTCGTGCGGAGATACCGATCTTTTCTTTTTCTTTTTCTTGTTGGAAGTCCATTCGATTTAACCCTCCCCTGAGGGATGGTCTTCCTCGTTTGGGTTTTCCTCTCTGTGTATGATTTGAGCTTTTATATGATGAGGCTGAAGACGACAGAGATGCCTCAGATTCTGTTCTAGCAATGTTAGTATGATTAACATTTCTAGGAATATGAGGCCTATTGTTCTTTTTCTGCCAGGCATTTCTATTCCATTTATAGGCTGACCCACTTGCAAAGGCCAGTCTATCCTTCATGTGCTGAGCTAGGAGGAGGACGCGCGAGGAGAGAGCTCCGCCGACCCCGGACTCTATCTGCAGCCATCCTCCAGCAGGGCGCTTTCTACGGGCCTTTCTTCACCCCATCGGGTTCCATCTGACCCCCAGCAACATTTTGAGACCAAGATTTGCGAGTTTGGGGACATTCTGAAATCGCGGCCTAGTGCCTGACGCGAAGCCGCGGACTTTCCTGCTGCATAGCGCGATCGCGCGCTCGGGACCAGAAGCTGGTGCTGCGGCCGACAGGTGGTGCTGTGCTGCGGACTTGAGCAGCGCGGGAGCAGAGGCTGACAAGGCGCGGGAGCAGAGGCGGACAAGGAGGACGTGTGTGTGACTGAAGGAGCGAGTGAGTGTGTGTGAACACCCCCCCCCCTCCCTAACAAGAGCGGCGGCGAGCGGTGCGAGAACCCCCCCAGAGGAAAGAGCGTGGTGTGCGGGCAGCGAGCGGTGTGGTAACCCCCCCCCCCTGCAAGGGCGAGCGGGCGGCAGACAGACAGAGAGAGGGCAGGGGGGCAGAGGAGACGCACAATACCTGACCTGACCATTGACAGGGAGAGGAGCTGAGGGGAGACTGATAGGCAAGTGACAGAGGAGGGAGGCAGGAGCCTAAGCAAGTGACAGGCTTAAAGGGACACACACAGGACTGGTGACTGAGGTTGAACACCGAGGCTCTGAGAGTACCTGGTGAGTATCTTTGCGACTGGGGAGTATCCTAGCGACTGGTGAGCATCTTGCGACTGGGAGTGTCCTTGCGACTGGTGAGTGTCCTTGCGACTGGTGAGTGTCCTTGCGACTGGTGAGTATCCTTGCGACTGGTGAGCATCTTGCGACTGGGAGTGTCCTTGCGACTGGTGAGTGTCCTTGCGACTGGTGAGTATCCTTGCGACTGGTGAGTGTCCTTGCGACTGGTGAGCATCTTGCGACTGGTGAGTATCCTTGCGACTGGTGAGTGTCCTTGCGACTGGTGAGTATCCTTGCGACTGGTGAGTGTCCTTGCGACTGGTGAGTGTCCTTGCGACTGGTGAGTATCCTTGCGACTGGTGAGTGTCCTTGCGACTGTGAGTGTGGTGCGACTGACTGGGCTGTGCAACTGAGTGTTGGGCAACTGAGAGTGTTGTGCGACTGACCGGCTGTGCGATTGTGAGTGTGGTGCAACTAAACCGGGCTGTGAGACTGTGAGTGTGTGCGACAGGAGTGTTGTGCGACTGACTGGGTGGTGCGACTGGGACTGTCGTGAGACTGACCGGGCTGTGAGATTGTGAGTGTTGTGCAACTGAGTGTCAAGTGAGTGAAGCGGAGTACCAGAGGGTGAGAAGGTAGCGTTAGGAAGCCAGGAAATAGCCACATAGGATAGACTTAAATCACTGAATCCCCATTAGATTAGATTAGTTGGTACAATGCCCGGCGGGTGTGGAGATGAGACTCGGTGTACATCTTGTAATATATATGCGTTCCTCAGACATGTGATCGAGGGCGAATACAAATGCGCAAAATGTAAGCACGTTGCTTCCCTGGAAGCTCAGGTCCTGAATCTAGGGAAGCAGCTGGCAACACTGAGACGAATGTCCATACCGGAGGAGAGCCAGGATCGTACCAGTCAGGTGCAGGCAGGGGTCTGCACAGAGGTGGGCAGAGTATTGGAGGTGCAGGCATCAGAGCAGAGTAGAGGGGTGACAGTTAGGAGGGGTAGAAGGGGACAAGGCAAGGAGGCTGATCCTGGGCTGGAGCACCCCAATAGATACGCCCCGTTGTGTGATGTTGGGGAAACCAGTCAGGGACCAGCATTGCTGGAGCAGAGCGACGCCCCTAGCTGCCAGGGGAAGAACTCCTCCAGTGAGGCCGGGAGAAAGGGAAAGGAAAGACAGGTGCTGGTGGTAGGGGACTCAATGATTAGAAGGACAGACAGTGTAATCTGTGACAAAGACCGTGTGCGCCGAACAGTCTGTTGTTTGCCGGGCGCTCGGGTTCGGCACATCACGGATCGGGTGAACAGATTATTGGGTGGGGCTGGGGAAGACCCAGCTGTCATGGTACACGTGGGTACCAATGACATAGGCAGAGGAAGGTGGAGAGTCCTAAACGATTTCAGGGACTTAGGCGCTAAGTTGAGGAGTAGGACCTCCAAGGTAGTATTTTCCGAAATACTACCTGTACCTCGAGCCACACCAGAGAGGCAGCGGGAGATTAGGGAAGTTAACGAGTGGCTGAGGAGCTGGTGTAGTAAGGAGGGTTTCGGGTTCCTGGAGAACTGGGCCGACTTCTCAGTCGGCCACCGGCTCTTTGGTAGGGACGGATTGCACCTAAATGGGGTGGGTGCAGCCGTACTGGGTGAGAGGATGGCCAAAAAGTTAGAGGGGCTTTTAAACTAGGGAATGGGGGGGAGGGTACAGATGTAGAATTAGCCAGTGGAAAGCAAGATTCAGAGGGCAGAAATGGGGGCATTAGCGGTAGGGTGTTCGGAGCTCCTAAACCCAGGGTGGGTATGGGGAAAAATCAAGAGAGCAGCCTAAAAACATCAAATGAGGATATATGTAACCGATCAAAATTAAGAGGTTTGTATACCAATGCCAGAAGCCTGGCCAACAAGATGGGAGAGCTGGAGCTGCTGATGTTTGAGGAGGACTTAGATTTTGTGGGGATAACTGAGACTTGGTTTGACAGCTCTCATAACTGGATGGCGACCATTCAGGGGTATTCCCTTTATCGCAGGGATAGAGAAGGTAAAAAAGGGGGAGGGGTATGTCTGTATATTAAGAACAGTATACAGGTAAATATGAGGGATGATATTAATAATGGAGCTATGGATGAGGCAGAATCCCTATGGGTAGAGCTTCAAAGGGAAGGCACGGCGGGGAAGGTAATATTGGGCGTATGCTATAGGCCCCCCAACTAGAGGGAGGAGGGTGTGGCGGACCTCCTTTTACAGATAGGATTTGCAGCAAGGATGGGAAATGTCATTATAATGGGGGACTTTAATTATCCAGATATAGACTGGGCAGAAGGAACCGCGCACTCAGCCAAGGCTAGGCAGTTCCTAAATGTTTTACAGGACAATTTCATGGGTCAGATGGTGAATGCACCGACAAGAAACAATGCGGTACTTGACCTACTGATTACCAACGATACAGACCTGATCACGGATATAGAAATACGGGACAACTTAGGGAACAGTGACCATAGGTCAATAAGTTTCAGTATTAATTACAGTAATAGGAAGCAGAGGGGTAATATAAGGACACTGAATTTCAAAAGAGCCAATTTCCCTAAACTGCGCTTGCTGCTAGAAAATATCAATTGGGATAGAACCCTGGGAACAAAGAACACGGAGGAAAAATGGGAGTGCTTCAAGAGCATACTAAACAGGGGGATTGGCCAGTGCATTCCAAAGGGAAATAAATTTAAAAGAGCAAAAATAAACCCTGGGTGGCTAAACTTCAACATAAAAATGTATATTAGTGCTAAAGAAAAGGCCTTCAAAAAATACAAGACTGAGGGGTCATTGGCAGCATTTAAGCATTACAAAGAGTGTAATAAGAAATGTAAAGATGAAATCAGGGCGGCTAAAATAGAACACGAGAGACATATAGCGGAGGAGTGTAAAAAGAACCCCAAGAAGTTCTTTAAGTATATAAACAGTAAGAAAGTGAGGCCAGAACACATTGGCCCCATAAAAGATGATAAAGGAAATATGGCCACTGAGGACAGAGAAAAGGCAGAAGTGTTAAATCATTTCTTCTCTTCAGTCTTCACAAAAGAATCGGGGGGCTACACGAACCCAGCTTGTAAGGCCGAACTAAATAATACACCCCAGGAAGTGCCGCCATGGCTAACAGAAGATAGACTTAGAGCTAAACTAGAGAAACTTAACATAAATAAATCCCCGGGACCGGATGGCTTGCACCCGAGGGTTCTTAATGAGCTCAGCCAGGTGATTGCCAGACCATTATTCTTGATCTTTAAGGATAGTTTACAGACGGGTATGGTGCCAGCTGATTGGAAAAAAGCCAACGTGGTACCAATATTTAAGAAGGGGCCGAGATATATCCCGGGTAACTATAGGCCGGTCAGCCTAACATCTGTAGTCTGCAAAATTTTGGAGGGGATGTTAAGGGACCACATACAAGACTTTAGTAATGAAAACGGTATTATAAGTAGTAATCAGCATGGATTCATGAAAAATCGTTCGTGCCAAACCAATCTATTAACCTTCTACGATGAAGTGAGCAGCCACCTAGATAAAGGTAAGCCTGTGGATGTGGTGTATCTGGACTTTGCAAAGGCCTTTGACACCGTTCCCAACAAACGATTACTGTACAAACTAAGGAAGGTAGGTATGGATCAGAAGGTGAGTACCTGGATAGAGAACTAGCTCCAGGGGAGAGTACAGAGGGTGGTGATTAATGGGGAGTTCTCGGATTGGGCGGGTGTGGAAAGTGGGGTCCCCCAGGGTTCTGTCCTGGGACCAATCCTGTTTAATTTGTTCATAAATGATCTAGAGGAGGGGATATCGAGTACAATCTCAGTATTTGCAGATGATACTAAACTAGGCATGCCAATATCTTTTATGCAGGATGTGGAAACCTTGCAAGCAGACCTGAACAAAATAAAGGGGTGGGCAACTACATGGCAGATGAGGTTTAATGTTGATAAATGTAAAGTAATGCACTTGGGGGCCAGAAACCAGAAAGCAAGCTACTCACTAGGGGGGGAACCTCTGGGTGAGTCTAGGATGGAAAAGGACTTGGGGGTACTGGTAGACAACAAGCTTGGAAGTGGCATGCAATGCCAAGCCGCCGCAAGCAAAGCCAACAGAATACTGGGATGTATAAAAAAGGGGATTCACTCCAGAAATAAAGAGATTATTCTCCCACTCTACAAGACTCTGGTCCGGCCACATCTGGAGTATGCTGTCCAGTTCTGGGCACCGGTCCTCAGGAAGGATGTGCTGGAACTGGAGAAAGTCCAGAGAAGGGCAACAAAAATAATTAGGGGAATGGAGGACATCAGCTATGAGGAAAGACTACAAGCACTGAACCTTTTCTCTCTGGAGAAAAGACGATTGAGGGGGGATATGATATCAATGTACAAATACTGTACTGGTGACCCGAGCATAAGGAACAAACTATTCAGAGAAAGGAGATACAATAAGACACGTGGCCATTTACTAAAACTAGAGGAAAGGCGGTTTAACCTTAAAGTGCGTAAGGGGTTCTTCACTGTAAGAGCGGTAAGGATGTGGAATTCTCTTCCACAAGCAGTCGTATCAGCAGGGAGCATTGATAGTTTCAAAAAACTATTAGATGGACACCTTAAAGACCACAACATACAGGGGTATACAATGTACGGTTAAAAGCAAACACACACACGCATCATAGGTTGAACTGGATGGACTGTTGTCTTTTTTCAACCTCACTAACTATGTAACTATGTAACTATGTATTTAAAGTCTTTTTTGCCGATAATTTCTTTATTAAATCGCTCCAAGAATTGAGTCAATTCTTGTTCTCTTTTTGCGAAATCGGGAGTTTGAAACAAGGGTTTATTATCCTGGAGTAGGCCGATATCCCTATCGACCTCTTCCAGATCCTTAAGGTATTTACCCCTCAAAAGCTGCATCATTTTGGCCGAACACGCAGTAAGATTATTTTCCCATTGTTCGCGAAATACTGGATCAAGAACTTCAAATGATGGAAAAATTTGGATGCGCGAGCCAATTGGATTGACATTGTCCCTCAGATATTTATCAAAATATCTGATATGCCAACCCAAATTGGACTTGCGCTCCAATAGTTTTTTTAGTTTTTGAAAATATACCTCAACACTTATGTCATTGGGAGCATAGGTTGTGCAAGTCTGTTGGATCGAGTCAAGGAACTTCTCCCATGCTGGGCCTGTTAACTGGGCCATGACAGATAGACACCCATCCACTAATGGGAATAAGAATAAAGATAAATTATAAAAGGAAAGAAGAAAAGAGGGGGGGGGGGGAAGGAGAGAGAGGGGGAAAAAAAAATAAAAAATAAAAGAGTAGGCAACAAGACTAGCTATTGAGACTAACCAGTAGATTTGGTTATAATAGATGTTTTCAAATTTACCAAGAAAATAAATAATACACATATATCAGACTCAAACTATAAATCAAATCACAAATTTACAATATCAAGAAACGTATATATATTTTTGAATTGGAGATGAAAATATATATATATATATATATATACATGTGTATATCATTACTCACCCCTACAATTGAACTGTAACTAGAAAGGGACCTGTAGGTTAGCAATCGATACACACAGCCGAGAAATAGGGATAATGATTGATATATTTATATATATATATATATATATATATATATATATATATATATATATATATATATTTTTTTTTTTATATATATTTATATATATATATAGTTATATATATATATATATTATTTTAGTTTCTACTTTTGGACAAAATGTTACACAATTATTAGTTACATATTGCCATGACGCTTTGGAATCTGTCTAGATAAAGACAAATGTATTGCCCCTTTTCATATATGCAAGATTAGAAACATTATATTCCCTAAATACATAGAAAATAATTTTTGGGATAAATACATACATACACACTGCAAGCTCTGGTGGTCCACAGGTTTGTCTGAGAGTCACCATCATAAGATGGATGTGCAGACAGCAGCTAATTTGTTCACCTGAGATGGAATGAGTGATCACAAAAATCTGGACTGGTCATGTCTTCAAAGGATTGCATTGGAGAAATCACCTCTAAAGGCAACACATGAGTGTGTGTTCACTTGATACTGATGTGATAACACTGTGATTTGCCAGCGTGTTAATGGATCGCATTCCCAGCACACGCATCTCACATTGCCATATGTGAATCCATGGGGGTGTCCATTTGAAGTTAAATACACCCCCAGATCAGATTGCTTTGGGAATTTACAGATCGAACTGGAATCAGATGGCACTGCTGTGAACCACTATGCCATCAAATTCTGCTGTGGACCTTAAAAAAGGATTATGTGGATAATTCTGCCACATTAAATTGATCCAAATTTGTTAGGCCAATTTTATTCAAATTGTATTGTGTATGGGCAGCCTAAGTAATCACACAAGTCATCCCAGTGTGAAAAGGGCGTCAACACATCATTAGCTTGATCAATAACGTATGTTTGTGTCGAGACTTCGATGTTAGCTCTAACATGTGATCCCACAAATTACATTGGTACAGATTCCAAGATGTGTCAAGAGGCACTTTAGCATGTACATGATAAAACACCTCAAAAATAAAACATCTTCGAAAGCAACAAGAGAGATTGTGCTCTTTCTTGCTTGTTTAGCTTTTGTGAAGTAATAAATAGGCTAACAGTTGGGATCAGGGAATGTCAGAGCTCCCCTCTAATCTAACATCTCTAGGCGCCCTGTCACTACTAACCTAAATAAGCGTGTCCATATCTTGGACATGGGCATTCTTCCAGGGAAGTCCCCTAAAGGCTTTACTCATCTCTGTGTCTATGAGACTTTGAGATGTAGGATTAATCTTTGAAAAAAGTGTGTTCACCTATCATTGGCCCTCAACATTTCAAATGTCCCTCCCTCCTGTCAATGAGTATGTATTGTGTTAAGTAAGACATAACTAAAGTACTTAGTAGACTTTTGTTTGTGGGGGGTGGGGACAGGATCTGCTTGTCAGATTAGTAATGTGGCTTCTGCCTATGTGCTACAAAAAAGCACCCACCCCCCCCCCCCCCCCTGCCCAAACACTAGCCATGGTGATGTGTATAATCCTCTACATGTTGTTATGATACTTTGAGGTGTGTATTGAATGGACAATTGAGACAATGCCAACATCATGTTGAGGTAATCACCAGTGTGGGTAAACCTATGTCATGGAGCTAGATTTGGACATCGATGTATATGTATCACCAGAAATGGGATTCTTTGTTTTACAATATCTAAAAGACGATCTAGCATGTTTTTGGAAGAATTTACTTTTTTGGACACAAACATACATTGCTCTTTCCACAGCTCCTCCTCCTCTGGGGTTATGACAAAATGAATATGCATCTTCACCAAAAACATACCATCATGTGTCGTGTCCGCATGAGGCTGCGGCGGAGATTCCAGTTCCGGCCCCTTTTGGTGGATCTGCAGCGGGCTTGGAGTGACGCCAAAAGGCGCTCACCCAGGCTGCTGCAAAAAGCTGTGGAGCAAATCTCCGGTAAGTAAAAATATACATTACATGTGACCAGATAGGTGAATAATTTTTGGGTAGGTGGGCCTGTGTTTAGGAATGCAACAATCCCCCCCCCCCTTTTACCCCTGCCTTTCCCACCTCCATCAAGTGTCTCTTCACAACCTTTATTACTACTATGTACATTAGTCTTTAATTTGGTTCCTCTTTATCCTCTGCTTCTAGCCAAAGCGGACAGACGACACCTGGTGGTGTTTTTGGTGAAGAAGGGGAGGAGAGGGACTGCCACACTGCAGTACGTCATCCCGGGGAGCGAGCCACTACAGCAGCTCAGAATTGTGGATGGTAAGTAGAAACATTTTAATTGTAGAAATGTCAAATATCTTATTTATGGGGGTTAGTGATCAGGACTAATAATGTTGTTGCATTTGTTTTCAACTATGTATTTGTATGTAGTTATCTAACACTTCATGCTGAACTGTGTTAGAGCAGCATGGTAACAGCAAACTGCTCAGGAGTGGAGGTGTCTAAGCAATATTGACAAATTAAAGTCATTGTATAATACTTGAAAAGTGTGTAGATGTGTCCATGGTGAATTAGCTAGCTGTTCATACTTTACATGGTCAATGTGTACAATCAAGGGCAGATTAACAAACTTTATCATCCACTTTCTGGAACTCACACTAATGTGACTGCAGAGTGAACACATGATATTGGGGGGGGGGGGGGGACCCATTGTTAATGGATGTTGGCCTCCTGTTTCAATGTATCTCATTGGTGTAAGTGCACTTCTATGTTCTTAATTGTAGGGGCATTGAGTATGGTGGTAGCATGATGAGAGGTTGGTGCCTATTTGTGTCCATAAATAGTGTGTAAATTGTGATGTTGTTTTTTTTAGAAACCAGAGACGAGGAGCTGGAGGCTCAGCCTTCTCCGGCCCACTGTAAGTAATGTGGATGTGCTGGTGTGTTGTGTATTAGGTCTAACTTAGAGGAATGATTGTTTGTTTTGTTTTCTTTTGTGGTTGATGTAGCTTCAGCGACAGAGGAGCCTGAGCAGGCAGGGCCAAGTAGTTTGGCACCGGGGCAGAACCAGGCAGAATCGTCCCAAGAGGACATCAGCA
This sequence comes from Pelophylax lessonae, assembly GCF_965119305.1. Taxonomy (NCBI): domain Eukaryota; kingdom Metazoa; phylum Chordata; class Amphibia; order Anura; family Ranidae; genus Pelophylax; species Pelophylax lessonae. Next base: position 142,502,796 of record NC_138775.1, on the reverse strand, counting down.
CTCCTGAAATGGGAAGTAAGTATTCTACATGTGTTTGTGTGTTCAATGTGTCCTGGTAAATATAAGGGCTGTAATATATTTATTTTGCCATTGGGGTTATGTAGCAGCTGACATGGAGGATGTTTGTTGTGGAGGACTGGGGAAGAGGGGCCGCTGCTTACCCAGTCCACTGTAACTACTACCTTCAATGTTTAGGGGCTACTTTCTGTGTGCCTTTATAAAATAGCTGTTGTTCAAGGATTGTATTCTTGTCTTTGTGTTTCTAGGATCTCCAACACCATCACCATATGATGGATCTCCCCGATCCTCCCCCACTCCAGGGGTGGAGGCTGCTTACTCCACAGTTGTGTGTGGCTCCCCAGAACTAGACTGTAAGTACATTAAATGTGATTATAACATGTATTGTGTGTGCTAGGATGATGTGTATCTGTGATAATGTAAGTTGTAGTCAAAGCAAGTGCAGTTTTGCTACATGTGACAGAAAGGTTGGTCATGAAGCACTATTGCTTAACCTTCATGTTTGGAAGGTGGTATTGGGGAGCAGTACTGGACATGTTAGTATTTGTAAGCTTTATCAAGCCACCCTCCTCTAAATTAGTGTTAGTTTCCCTACAAAGGAAATGGAGTGCTTTGGACCTCTAAATTCTTTGGGGCCATGTTAAGGAAGTCATGTCCTGATTTAGTCAACACTTAAAATGCGTGTGGCTTGGCTTGAACATTGTGTGTGTTTCACAACCTTTAAGAAATGCTCTTCCCCAGTAATGTCACACATTCCAGTTCACAATTTGTGTTATTTTGGTGCAGCTTCTCATGACCAAATGCCATCTGGCTCTGTGGGCCCAAAAAACGTGGTGATGGTAAGTTATGTGTGCTTTTGCTGTAATGTGTCTACTTAGTAAGTGGAGAAATGCTACATGTGTATGTCCCCGATCAGGCTTCAAGTAGTTCTAAAGGCAGCAGGTTCTTTATGTGAATGCATTCTATGCATTAGTATTCCAAGTGATAGGTGTGCATATTCCCCCTTAGACTTACCAGGCCCATTTTCATACTGGACAAATTTTCGCCCAAACACTTGTCCGGTCTGGACTCCCCCTCCTCCTTAGCTGAGGTGACAGCATGCCAAGATTGCCTCCTGATGCTGTCACTCCAAATCATTGAGACCATCGGAAGGGAGGGGGGCCAGGCTGGCTCACAGCCTAGTGCCTGAACAGGCACAGGGTGCTTGGCTTCATCTCCATAGCAAGCTGCCTGCTGTGGGGTCAATCAACAGGAGGGAGGTGCCTAGAGGGGTGTACAGGGGCCATTTTAAGAGGAGGATCATGATTTCTCTCGTCCCAAAAAAGCTAGAGCGGGTAAGTCTAACCTGATTAGTTTTGCCCAGCCATCCAAAAAGGAGATGTTATCAACACTTTGAACAGGCAGGGCTGAGGCAGAAACAACATCTGAGAAACACAATCAGCACAAAAGCATGGAGTACGTATCCTTAAGGCTACAAGCTTCACCCAGAAGAATGAAGCTTGCACTGTACAAATCAGCCTCACCACCGTATCAATGTCTAAATAAAACTTTCAGGGAAGTGTGGAGGGGGAAGGAGTGTTTTCATGACTGCCTAACCTACAGTTAGCGTGAGTCCATTCCTTGAGAAACTTTTTATTCTCTCTTAACACAGCTGTGATGGAGCAAAGGAGATCTGAGGTGAAGAGGGATCAACCCCTGCCACCAGTCGTCGTAAAAATTCCAAGTGGTGAGTCTCTACTATGTGTCTGTTTCAATCTATAGACAGTAAGAGGGAGAGAGAACTCTACACAAATTCCAATGGTGATAGAGATAGATGTGTGCACATGTTTCGTGTTCACCAATTGAACACAACACCTTACATTCTTCAAAATGATTGGTTGTGTTGACATGAAAAGCCTTTTACTTAGCTTTGGTGGAACTGCTACTAACATTCCAAGCCATCTTGTGTAACCTTTTGAACAATTTGCTGTGGAAGTTTGAGGTCAAGGTTTACAACAGTGATTTATCATATTTGCTCCAGAGTGTTGAGAAAAGCCACCCAATAGACTAAAAAGCATATTTGTTGAGGCACATTAATTACAATCCTTGTTTGGGTCATTTTGCATCAAACTAATTTTCTTTTTTTTTTCTACCCAGGGCACACCCACCTCACCTTGGAGGTGGCCAGTAGGCATCTGAGGTGGTGTGCGGCTCGGATAGCCCTCTTGGAGCGGCGGTGCGGGGCTGATCCTGACCCCGAAGAGCCCTTTGTTCGCAATTGCACCCCATTGGAGTGATGTTTTGGCCATGTTTTGTTTTTATGTTCCACGTTGCAATCCACGTTTCTGGCAGTTGATATATTTAAATAATATATTTTTTAAGTTAAATATTTTATATTCCTACATTTTGGAGTAAAATAAAAATGTACGTTTTATTACAAAATTAGTTTGTTTGGTGTACACATCTAATCTCTTGTGTGTTGTATTTGTTTAGTTGATTCTGAGTGGTGTGGTCTGTAATTGTTAGCATGTTGTATTTGGTTTATGTTATCCATGAGACTTGTTTTGAGGCTAAATGTGAAGGGAGACCTTTTCTTGGGTCATTATGTGAACATTGAGTTTAGAAAATGGAAATGTAACCATATGTTTGGAGATAGAGAAGCACGTGTGTAGAAACGCCTACATTAACCAGGGCCCTTACTTGGCCACCGACACTCCCCAAAAAACAAAGATCAAACACAAACTAATCATTTTCAAGATAATTGTATTGCATCACCAAAAAAAACAATAATAAATCATATCCTGCCACCCTCAAATTTAACATAAAAATGGCCCCACAATTTGGCCAATGGTCACATGTCTAAATCACTAATATAACAAAAATATCACAAAACAATAAAACAAATATAAAATTAAGGGGGTTAAGGAGTTGTGCTTGACCCTGGAAAAGTTCCTGCTAACAATAGTTGTGCCAAACGGACGGTCTGCTCCGGTGTCAGATTCAGACTTTGTGAAATTTGTCCCATGTGAACGAGGTTTTGTAGGTGTGGCTGTTGCTGCGGCTCTGGCTGTTGCTGCGGCTCTGGCTGCTGCACCCAGGCTACTTGATGCTGCTGGTGGTGCAAGGGTTGTGAAGATGTGTGGGGACTTGTGCTGGATTGTTTGACGTTGTGGGCCACGGTGCGGGGGGGGAAAGGAGATGTCGGTGTGGTGACAAATAAGGGGGACGGCCTGGGGAGGAGTGAATCGAGAAAGGTGTGGAGGGAGTGTAGTCTGTTGGAAGGGGTATTGTGGAACCAGTGCGCAATGAGGTTGTGCAGGAGGATTGCTCATTGAGGGGTGTGAGATTCCGAAGGGAGTGTGAAGTGCTGGGAGTGGCTACAGGAGGAATTGTCCCCTCCCCAGCTGTCTGGCAAGTGGCCAACACTGGCATCTCCCTTCCACTACCACAACCTGCAGTGGCAGGTGATTGTGATGTTTGGGAGGGCTCTGCCAATGGGGCATCTTCAACTCCAACCAGGCGTTGGCGTGTGGCCAGCACCTGAGTGTCGACATTTTGCCGATCCCGTTGATGCAGGTCTGCTAACCTTAGCAAGCAGTCATGCATATACTGTTGAACCTGTACCAAAGTTGTCTGATTTCTGGCAATCGTTGCTACAGATTCCTGTATGAGCCCTAGCAACCGTACTACCTCACTAGATTGATCAGCAGGCCTCCTTGACTCATTTTGGAGCCGATACTCAGCAAGCAGCATCTGGGCCACATCCAGCAGAGATGGACGAGGTGGGGTAGGTGACAATCCCGCTGCATCCAATGCTGCCTGAAATCAGAATAAAAATACAATATATTTAGAAAACATCGTTACAAAAGAGTTCGGATTAGTTTGACAACTTAACACCACAAGCAGAACTTAGAACAGTTGGATGTGCTTCTAATAAGTACTTGTTCATTGTAATGTTATCCAAGCTAGCAACACTTCTGATAATGGATACATACAGTATTATGTTTGTATTACTAATATGACAAGGGCTAAACAGTTTCGACATGAAGCTGTTCACAATTAACCCTGGTCTGGTAGGTTGATTCTGGTTTTGTTAAGTCTGTTACTACACCAATGACTTTCATCATCTACGTAAGTTGTCTAAAATCTCGCCATAAATAGGCTACAGGACAACCCAACAAAACGACACACATGAATTTGGACATGGAAAATCAAAGACTGGCCGGACTTTAAAGGTCCAGGATGTTTTTGCAATGTTTGTGGCCCCCGAAATTATACAATAATTCCCTGACGTTAAGGATCTAATTCTTGTGGTGCTGGTGCATCGTCAGAATGGCCTTGCACAAATTTAACACAGACAATGTAAGCCACATCTAGCCCAAAAACAGTACTACCATTGAAATGTTATATTTGCACCTTGTTCCCTTATATCACATACCCCAGCATTGGATACAGAATCGTCGCCAGCTCCTGATCCAACTCCAGCTGCTCCTTCAAGAGGGGCCTGATGTTCTTTGAAAATAAAGAAATAAAAGGTTAATTAAATAACCTTATGCAGTAATGATTAGGGGCAGATTTCCATCCTAGCTTCAGGAATTAAGCATTGAGGCCAAACATTCAAAAGAGTTTTCCTGGGCTCATAGGACACTTGCTAAAACCCTCCCAAAGGATAAGAAGGCATGGTCTGAATACTAATTGCGGCACCCATTAATGATGACAACGGTGTTTTGCAGGGTAAACATCTAAAAGGCAACACTCTTTCTAAAGAAATGACGTGCTACAACTGGGTAATAAGATTCCTAAAAAGATACATTTGCAATACATACCAACACCTTCCTCCAGGCCTTGCTGCACTGAGGGGGGGGTTCCCTGCTGCTGATCTTCTGTAAAGAGGACATAGCAATATGAGCTATCTTGGAAAGGATAAAATATACATCTACATTGTTTTGCACTGTACGATATGGGACCTACCAGGAGGAGAGTCAATACTGATGTCACCAGCCGTGAGTCCGTCCGGGTCGCCAAGCTGCATGGGCTGTGGAGGGGCTGAGATCCGTGCTACAGATGAACAAATTGTAGGTTGGGGAAAAGAAAAAAGGACAATTGGAAGGTCAAGTATAAAAGTCTATTCATGTCACACATAGGATAGTAGCTCATCTTTTCACAACAACTCACACAATTTACATCCAAGTTAATATCCTACCTTGGCGCAAAGCATCCGAATCTACGCCCTCTCTGGAAAAGATGGTATCGGGGTCAAGAATCCTCAAAAAAGGTAATTTGTAATTCCAGAGAGAAGCTTGTGCACTTGGATCCAGCCGACCTTGTCGGTCATATAGACCCTCCGCAGCCCATGCAGTTAGCTTATTCCGAACGGACCTACGGATGTCGTTGACCCTCTTCCGCACCCTGTCAGTCGGGCGGCGTTGACCACCCAGTGCATTTACGGCATCCCGGATTTCATCCCACAATCTTCGCCTCTCAGTGACAGAGGTAGTCTGGGCCCTGGTCCCATGTATACGATCATATCTGGCCATATAGGCCTGGACCAGGACCCAGTTCTGATTGCAGGAGAAACGGGGAAGCTGGGGTAATGTGGACAAGCTGCCTCTAGTGGAAGGACCCTCTCCAGGAGTACTGGGAGAAGAGGCAGCTATAATAAGGCTTACCTGTAGGTACAATTAATATCTCCTAAACCGGCATGGTTTAGGAGAAATTTGCAGTGCATGCAGCCGCTCATGTGAGTGGCGCATGCGCTCTGAAGGTCCGGGGGGACCTTCAGTTTTACTTGCCGGGAGCTTGCCGGAAAATCACTCCCGCGCGCATGCGCGGGAGTGACGTCGGCGCGGCTCTGGCCAATCACAGCGCCGGAGCCGCCGGAGCCGCCGAACCCGGAAGAGACGGCGAGGGATAATGGCAGCGCCCGCAGCGATGTCCGGGGGTCCGTGTCGGGGCTTCGTTCTAAGGTAAGTAATACATAATGAGCTAGTGTGCGATGCATACTAGCTCATTATGCCTTTGTCTTGCAGGTTTTTTTTTTTTTTCAATTTTTGGGTTTACAACCGCTTTAAGATATATTCCAGAAGTAATGCCTATGCTAATGTAATAGGAACAAAATATGGAAAAAGTTGGAACTTGCAAGAAAAACACACCACTTTGTGTGTCCTTTTTTCCATTTGTATTAGTGATTTAGCCAGTTAGACAGAGTTGAGATGTTTCATATGAGTTTTTGCACACAGATGAGCAGGTTGTTTAGAAAAATGCATCATTGTCTCCCATTTTGAGGAGTCATCTAAAGTCATATGATATGAAGAACTAATGTATATTTATTTTTATTTTCAGGGGATGCTGGTTACCCGCAGCTGACATGGCTGATGGCTCCAATCAGGTACCCCCAGGGCCGAGCACAACTGAACTACAACAGGGCCTTGCGGAAAAGCCGGAGTATCATTGAGTTGACCATAGGTCTTCTAAAATCCCGGTTTCTCTGCTTGGCCCGGCCTGGGGGGGAACTCCTGTACTCTCCTGCAAAGGCTTCCAAGATCATCCTGGCGTGCTGCGTGTTGCACAACATGTGCATTGCCTGGGATGAATCCTGTGAGCTGATGGAGGAGAGGGAGCCAGAGGTCCGTCAGCTGGCGGCCCCCAGGCGGTGGAGCACCGATGCAGGGATGGCCACCCAGAATACCCTGGTTGCTAGCCACTTTACATGTAAGTACTGTAACCGCTCAAGATACGGCATGTGTATTAACTTGCTAGTTTGCAGAGGTGCCACTCAATGGGAGACAGATGGTAATTATCATCTGCCAATGACACCTGCCATTCTACATAAAGTGTAGTCAACATTCGTAAACTGTGTTACTTGAGCAAGAACACACACCTCAAACCATAAACATGTTGGTATTGTGAATAGAGGAGAGGGCTGAGAAGAGCTGGCAGGTGTTCAGTTGTGTCTATGCCACCTGTGTAGTTATTGATAACATGAACGGCTGCTTGGTATCTTATGGTGTCCTAATTTTTCAGAATCTGGACATCTTGTATTGGAATCATGGCATGTACCATGAGAAGCCTGTGGTGATGGGCTGTCTGGCGTCACAGGTGTGTATTCAAATGCTTGCATTAATGATTTCTGGTTTGTGTAAGTTGTGAGAAAATGTGTAATTTCACTCGTGATGTAGAAATTTAATGAAGTTCAGAATGAAGCAAACGGGCATTAAGATGTGATTTTCATGACGAAATGGCTTATCCTTTGCTTTATTTTTCCAGTAGTGGTACTGCTTGCGGTTGTAGCTGGTAGAAACCCACCTTCATGTACTCCACTCGTCTTCATTTGTGGTCAGTGTATATTTTGTGAGGCACATGCCCAGAACTGGCATCGATGACCAACATGAACACCCTGGAACTTCCGAAGTGGCTTGGAAGCTGAACAGCAACCTGGCCATGCCTGTCCTCTATCAGCTGGTAGAGGTGCAGAATTGCTTCTTGACTGCATGAAGTTGCTGAAGATATCAGAATCCCGTATCCTTGCCTAATGTAGCCATGGAGCAAAGATCGTGGGCTGGCGCTGTAAAGGCACACGGACTTGAGACTGTCAATATTACCTTGCTGCATCCCTCCTTATGCTGTAATTCCATGAACAATAAATACTTTTGAACGGAACATGTCTTTTTTTTTTGTGGGTGGCTACAGACTAAAGGGCCATACACACTATAAGATTTTGAGAAGACTTTTTCCTTCAGATTTACCTTTTCTATGTAGTGCAAGGGCCTGGCATGTTTATTGGTCCCGAAATTGTAAGAACCATGGTAAATGTGTAAAGAATTGCAGCTCCAGAAATATAGGACCACGCTCATAGAATTAAAATTGTATTGGTTCCATTAATGTGCTGGAAATTTTGGTAGAACACCCCCCCCCCCCTCCACCCATCCCCAAAATTATATATTCTTTAAAAAATATATAAAATAAATGAGAGTGAAAAGAGATCCCAAGTGTAGTGATTGTTGGGATTTGAAACCATGACGTTGTTAACTGCAGTGAAGTTGCAAAGCACTTAGCTATTGTGCAGAATAGAGCTGTTTGGTGAAAATAAAGGAGTGTGTTAAGGCTAAAAAGAACATATAGCTAAAGTACTAAACATTGTATGGAATCTAGGAAGAAGACCATATAAAAATTGTGAGGTTTAATGTTGACCTGAAGTGGTGTAGTGGTTTGATGACTTGGCTTTGCAACATGGAATCATAAGATCGATTCTACAGACAGACGAGATCATAAAATCACTTAAGATGATGTAAGTTTGCAAGCGCTTCTGGGTGTAACATTATTTAGCAATATATATGATCCAATCCGTTATAGTTTTTAAGAATAAAAAATAATGACCCGGGGCGTGGCTAGCCAGCAAGATGGCTGGCTGCATGTGATCGAAGCTCTGCAGGCCTCCACTCGAGCTCCATGCGGTGCACCTTGATACCCACCTTGATCCAGACATCCATGCGAGTATTGCGGCAGCTTGCAATACATACCGGGCAATATGAGTAAGGAGACAAGTAAGGAATGTCCTGCTACGCAACAGAACGTTTGAGTTTGTGCGGACCGAGAAGCAGGAGATAGGTCGGAGCCCACCAAACACACGGAAGGGAGGAAGCAGCAGCAATACACAGAGCAACATGCCGGCAGAGAAACCAGCAAAACTCTCACTTGAACAGGTACATTCTCAACTTATGGCTGCTATAACTGCAAGTAATACTATGTTGACTGGCAAAATGGATGAAATTAGAATGGATATTGGTTTAATACACCATGATCTGCAGGCTGTGAGAGAGCGGATGGCAGAGGCTGAAAAAAGGATATCCTCATTAGAGGATAATTACACTCCAGTGCCAAATCGTATATTAGCAGCTGAAAAGCAAGTAACATACCTTAATCAAAAAGTTGATGACTTAGAAAACCGATTAAGACGCAATAATATCAGATTTGTGGGCTTACCGGAGAGGGCTGAGGGGAAGAACCCTGGAGATTTTGTGGAGACATGGATTAAAACCCTATTTCCTGATACTACTTTCTCCACAGCATTTGCAGTAGAAAGAGCCCATAGAATTCCTGCAAAACCACCAGCCCCTGGAGCCCCTGCAAGACCTTTACTTGCACGATTTTTGAATTGTAAAGATCGGGATCTTATACTACGGAAAGCAAGACAAAAGGGCACCATTCAATATGAAAACGCACAAGTGTTTTTTTCCCCTGATTTTTCAATAGATTTACAAAAATTGAGAGCTACCTTTTTTGAAGCTAAAAAAAAAATTAAGAGAACGACACATTATCTACTCCATGGCATACCCTGCGAGGATGAGGGTGGAGGAAGATGGGAAAATATATTTCTTCAATACTCCGGAGAGTGTACAAGAAAGGCTTTGTTTGAAAGGAACTATAAAGTGAACGGAAAGAAGAATCTTGCTATTTTCCTTTTTGTTTTTCCTTGTAATGAAAACTTTTTCTTTTTTCCTGGTGAAGGATACAAGAAAAAGGAAAAAAAAAAAGAAGCATGTGGGTGATGGAATGACGAGGCGGGGGGAGTGGAGGGACTGGGAGTTAAGGAACTATGGGGTTTTTTTTTTTTATATTTTTTTTGTGTGCGTTTTTTTTGTGTGCGTTTTTTTTTGTGGGCGTTTTTTTTTTTTTTTTTTCGGGGTTCCTCTTCCCCTCCCTCCCTCCCTCCCTCCCACCACTGGTAATTATTTGAGCCATTTTTTTTTTTTTTGATGGCTTAGCAAAATTCCTTTTTTATTTCCTAGAGGAAAACATGAAATTTTTCTGAGAGTAAGGTGGGAGCTTGAGTGGAGGCTGCAGCTATATTGTCCTTGCATGCAAATGTTTGTATGCTCGGGCAATGTCCCATTGTTTTTTTTTTGGAGTAAGACCTATTGGTCAAAATTTTGCTATATATGCATGATGATTTTTCTTTTTAAAACAAAATATTTTTTTTTTGGTAATTTTGTTTGTGATTTTTTTTTTCTTTTTCTCTTTTTTTCTTTTTCATATTTTTTCTTGTTACTTTTGAAGATCGCTGTGTCCTGGTGTGCCCAACTGACCTCAATAATTATATTGGTATAAAATATAAGGAGTACGGGGGCGTGGCCTGAAGCGCGATGGAGTAGGACGCACTGCTTGAGAGCTCCGCCGGCATCATCCTGTTTCCGAGATCCTGATTGTTCCTAGACCCGGTTTTTACCTTCTTCTGGCCCTGGTCCCCTCCTGGAGCTGTTGGCAGTATGTCTCCCCCGAGTAAAAAGTCAGAGGCGGCCGCAAAACTGGAGAAATTTCGGCACTCGGCCAAGGGAGCTCCGTCGGAAGATGGCGCCGGCCAGCACGGACCGCCGGATGTTCCCGCCGCAACATTAGCTCAGATTCTGGATGCCATCTCCAACTGCCAGGCGACGCTGATCGCTAAGATCGAGGAGGTGAAAGTGGATGTGTCCCTTATTCGCCAGGATCTGCAGCGGGTGCGTGACCGGGTGTCTGAGACCGAGCGCCGCCTGGGACATGTGGAGGATGCGGTTCCCCCCTTGCAGGCATCATCTGATCAGGCTTAGCGCCATATTGCCCAGCTCCTCGCCAAGCAAGACGATCTGGAGAATCGGATGCGCCGCAATAACTTGCGCTTTGTTGGCCTTCCAGAGGGTGCTGAGGGTGCCTCTCCAGCTGTCTACTTGGAGAATCTGCTTGTTACTACTTACGGCCGTGAGCCCTTCTCCCAGTCCTTCGTGGTGGAGCGAGCTCATCCGGTGCCTGCCAAGCCGCCACTTCCAGGCGCACCTGCTCGTGTAAGTTTCTCAACTACAGGGATCGGGATGTTATTCTGCGTCTGGCACGTGAAAAGGGGAATATCCCTCACCTCAACACCCAGGTGCTTGCCTTCCCTGATTTCTCCGCGGAGGTCCAGAGACGCCGGGGCAAGTTTACCAATGTTAAACGGAAATTGCGTGCTCGCAATTTGAAATACGCTATGCTGTTCCCGGCCCGGCTCCGTGTGGTTGGTGAGGACAGGATACACTTTTTTGAAGATCCGGACGAGGCTATGATGTGGCTGGACAGACCGAGACCTGCCTAGGTGTGAGTAATCTCCGTGTGTGCCCTGTTCTCCGCTCTGCCAAGCCTCCATTCCCTTGTCGCTGACTCCTTGGAGACCTGGCCCCTTAACGCGGGGAGCCGGTGTACTAGACTTTGTGTGGCCCCCATGTGTACCCTGGCTTCCCTTTCTCCCCCTTGTGTTCTGCCGCTTTGATCCTGCTGCCTACTGCTAACTGTCCACTGAACCGGTTCTGGGTGGACTGTATGCCCGGTTTGTTTATTCTTACCCGGGCTTTGATGGAACTCCTTCAGACTGCCGTGCGGCTCCCCTCTCATACCTGATTGGCTCCTGGATTTTCTGTCCCTTAGGAGCTGATTGCCGGTTGCCTCACTTATGCTCTGTTTGACCTTCAGAGATAGGTTGTCCCCCCATTACATGACAACCATGCTGTTTTTCTTGGTTCTATTATCTGTTTTTTTACGCTTGGTACCCCAGCCGTGGTCGAGTTCGGTTGTTAGGCCGCTCTGCCAGGGCTTGTGCGTTTTCTGTCATTTTCCTGCAACTGTTTGTTTTGGGATGTATGCTCGCACAAGTTGGGGTCGGTGCAGAGCTGGGTGGGCCGGGGTTTTAATTTCTGTGGGTTTTTCTTTTTTTGTGTACTGTATATGCTATTTATTTTATGCTGCTGTACTTAAACAAAAAATTGTATGTTTGTAATATTTTGTATAAAGAGTACCACGTCCCTAAATTTATACAATAAATAATGGGAGAGAGATTCCCAAGTGTGCCGACAGCTATAGCCTAAGGTGCAAAGGCATGAGCTTGGGCAAGGAAAGGACACAAGGAGGGGGGAAAAAAGAGAAAAGGTTAGCCAGGATGAAAGGGAAGAAGGGAAAAGGGAATGGAGGAAAATGAGAGAGAGGGAAGAACAAGGAAAGGGAGGGGAAAAAAGGGGAAGGAAGGGGGGGGGAAGGGGAAGGGAAGGACAAAAGGAAGGGAAAAGTGAAGGGCAAGGGAAGAGAGGGGGGCAACAGTATAAAGCAACAGAACAGTAGAAACAATGTTAGGAGGGCTGGTGGGACTTTGTAGGTACCAATTAGACCATGAAATAAGAATTACAATAAAATCGTAGAATGTTTATTCATATTGCATATTAAAAACAAGATGAGTGTAACAGGAGGTATACATGTTTATCTGACATGGAAACAGACTAAATGTATAGGATCATATGTAGAGACACAAGGCAAGGAATTATACAAATATTCCGGTCCAATGAGGAACATCAAACCAATCCCAACATGTTTCTCGGGCATGGATAGTCCGCTTCTTCAGGGGAATAGAGATATATTAGATATAGATTGCCTTGATTAGCCTGTACAATACAATGGTAACAAAAATTAATACACGTACAAACATACATATAAACACAAGAGAAGTAGATAGTGCATGCTAGTGTGGAACGCCCATATGCATCCAAAAGAGACAGCCACCATGAACATGCTCATCACCGACCAGATATGGTGAGGGTGCCCCCCAAAAAAACGTCTCCCCAGCGAATGTGGAGGGATAGTAAAGGCGGGGGATGAAATAAAGTAAAAAATGGGATAAAAATAACATTAGACAGCACCAAAAGGTGCTTGGAAAATGTCCTGTACCTTTTCGGGTGTCTCATTAATGAACCTCACATACCCAATGGAAGGGGTGAGTGAAAATAGAGAGGGCTGTTGCAGTACGGCTAGGGCTGGGATTCAGCGTGGACAGATCTTCTAAATAGATAAAGGTGAAATATATGAACGGTCTATGCCCTACAAATTAAAGTGATCTCCAATGGAAATATCAAAATGGAGGGGCAAGTTTACCTGCTCGGTACCTGGTCATAAAGACTGCGGCATAAGGATATGCATAGTGGTGGTGGAATAAATGGAAACATACATCGTTGCAGAGTATGTAAGAAAATGCCAAGTATAAGGGAATAGGCCCGACCTTTAGGAAAATCTATAAGGCATAATGGAGAAAGGATTTGTTAGAAGGAATCGTGCACCGAATCCATCGGGTCCCATAAAGCCGAACATCTTACCCACAAACCGCCGCCATACTGATAGACGCCGTCTCCTTGATGGACGGAGGATGAGATCCCGCCTATTAAGGCCCTCAACCCGACGCCGCACGGCGCATGACGTCCTACGCCGTGTGGGCTGGTCAGGCCCCCAACTGCGCGCGCATATGGAGGTGCGCGCGCAGTGCCACTCTTGGTGTAGGCCACAATAGGCAGCCCAGAGCGGCCACAACAAACATATCCGGGACACGCATGCGTCCCAGACGTTGTGTGAGGGGAGACCACACATCTGCTGAGAGGTCAGAGGAGCACGCCACCACCCGGGCGGAGGGAGCAGCGCACTAGGGGATGCAAATAGGATGCAAAATGATGCGGGCGTCCAAAAAAGCATGCAGTACAATGTGCAGAAATAGTTCATCATGACAAATTTAATTACGAAAAAACACCTTTCAACATATATGTGCAACTAATTAAACATGAATGAATATAAAAAATGGGAACAGAGGAAATTCCCCATTATCCTATATATAGATTCCTCAGAGGGAGTCCAACATTGGACTACCCCAGAGGGATCCACGAACAATACATAGTATACAGTAATGGTTATTGCATCAGCAAATAGTGATACTAAATCCTGGAAAGATATTAATTGATCTCTAAATTGTATATATTGGAGGTATAGAGTGATACTCCCACATGTGGGAGAAGTCAATAACTTACCCATCTCCAAGACCGGAGCAGAAATTTCACAGGGTGCAAATCATCTGAGTGGTGAGTGTGGTGCAGAGAATGGAATGAAGGGTATAGGCACAAGGGCATGATGATTGCAAGAATACCAAAGGGAATTACCCCAGAAATGGTTTATAAGAAAGGTCTTCATTGATCCCTGGAGGTGTGGTAGCCTCCAGGGATTCAATCCAATAGGATTCCCTTTGTAATATTCGTTTATCCCAGTTCCCCCCACGGGGGTCCTGGGGAATTACCTCCAAGACAAAGAGAGAAACCATGGAATTATCATACTTATGACGGAAACCTATGTGGCTCGTGACACTGGTCTGTATGGTATCCCCCTCTGAGTGATAAATATGATCTCCTATCCGTTTGCTTAACTTTCTAATAGTCTTACCGACATAGAAAGCTCCGCAACGGCAGATCATAAGGTACACCAGTCCCTGTGTGTTACAGTCAGCATAATGTCTAGAGTGAAACCATTTCCCATTGGACAAATGTATACCTGTACCAGTTTTAATCCAGGGGCATTTATCACAAGAGCCACATCGATATGTGCCTTTTTTAGGGGCCTGATTGGTGATGACATTAGTATAGTGACTTTTTGTAAGGCGGTCTGGTGAGAAGTGGCTCGTCTAAATACCAGACTAGGTCTGGCATTGAGATATTTACTCAAAGTATAATCTTGAGTGAGAATGGGCCAATGGCGTTTCCAGATGTTACGTAGAATATCGTCATGTGCAGAGTAGGTGGTAATGAACCTCACATTAGTGTCTTTCTTTTTGGTAGATGTTTTGTACAACAGGTCAGTTCTCGAATGAGCTCTGGCCCTGTTGTGCGATTTTCTCAACAGTGTTTTGGAATATCCTCTGGCAAGGAGTCGCTCACGCAACTGATTAGCCTGGACACGAAATTGGGCTTCGGTCGAGCAATTTCTGCGAAGCCTAAGGTATTGGGCGTAAGGGATACTTGCGACCAGAGGGGCGGGATGGGCACTTGCTGCGCTAAGAATGGTATTACCCGCACTGGGTTTGCGGTAAAGGTCAGTGCCAATCTGTCCGTCCGGGGAGAGGCTGATGCTCAGATCCAGGAATGAAACACATTGTCTGTCAAAGGTGTACGTAAATTTTAAATTTAAATTGTTGTTATTAAGGGCCATAAGAAATGATGAAAGTTCAATTTGTGTACCTGTCCATATGAGTAGAAGATCATCAATGAACCTGTACCATATTAAAATCTGAGACAGCCAGTGTTCCATTCCCTCATCCGAGAAGATCAGCCTCTCCCAGGTGCCAAGATACAGATTGGCATATGACGGTGCGCAGCAAGTGCCCATCGCGACCCCCTGGATCTGCAAGTATGTTTGCTCCATAAACGTGAAATAGTTCCTAGTTGAGATGAACCTAAGAAGTTTCAGGACAAAGTCCATCAAAGGCCATGTCTTGTAGTCTTGTTCCTTGAGGAACAATTCTGCCATCCGGATGCCCTGGTCGTGCGGGATACTTGAGTACAGAGCCTCAATATCAATTGCTACGAGCAGGGCATCCGGAGGGACCTGAATCTCCTCAAGGTGTTTCAAGAGATCGGTAGTGTCCCGTATATAAGATGGAAGTGCCAGGACATGAGGCAGCAAAAACGAATCAACGAATTTGCTGGCATGTTCCGCGAGCGACTCGTTGCCAGAGACAATAGGTCTGCCGGGGGGATGTTCAAGACTCTTATGAACCTTAGGTAAGGTAAAGAAAGTGGGAATTTTAGGGTGTTTAATCAACAAAAAATGATACGTATCCCTGTCTATGAGGCCCTGGATAAAGGCCTCACTGCACAGGGACTTGTATTCCAATATGAAGTCCTGTATGCAGTCGGGCGCGATAGGACAATACCATTCCCGGTTGCACAGGACTTCTAAACACATCATTTCGTATTGGTGGGGGGACATAACAACTATGTTACCTCCTTTATCTGAGGGTTTAATATGGATCTCCTTATTGCTTTGGAGTGACATTAAAGCTAGGGTCTGTTCCTTGGTTAAATTCTGAGGTATAGGGGGCAAGTTCGTGCTTTTCAGATCTTTTGATACTCTTTGGACAAAAGTCCAGATATTTGCATTTGTAGATAGGTCTGGAAATTTTTCCGATTTAGGTTTGAAGGTTTTCCTAGGGGCCATTTCCAAAGCAGAATGGGAATCTCCATATAATGAATCTGTGGAGTCTATGATTGATACAACCTCGGTATTGCCCTCTTCGTATAGAAGGACTAAATCTTTTAGGGCCCGACTCTCGGCCATGGTAAAGTGCTTGGTTTGTTCTGCAAGTTGTTTTTCTAAAGATTTTTGTTTTCTATCATCATCAAACATAAATTTAAACGTGAGGTTTCTTGCAAAGAGGTGTAAGTCTTTGATAGTTTCCGAAGTATCAAGTGCCCTAGTTGGGCAAAAGCCCAGACCCAAACCAAGCACTTGTTCCTGGGCCGGAGTGAGGGCAAAGGACGTCAAATTAATGATGTTTAATTTATTAGAACAATTGGTTTGTGTAATTAAGTGGTTTTGGATTTCATGTACATGTCCAAGTTGCCCTGTTTAGTGCTCCTGGGTGTTTGCGGGGTGGGTAACTCTAAAAAACCATCATCGGAAGTAACAGAGGTGGAGTCACTAGTGTTTAAAGGTAGTGAAGTGTTTTTGGCTAGAACCTTTTGAAGTGTGGGAGCTATGTTGGCTAAATTAGTGGGGGTATTAAGATGAACTTGTGTGTCTGTTTTTTTCTTATTGTGACTCGAAGGCAGAGTAGGTGAAGGACCGGCACTGCCGCGTCCTCGTTTTTGTGCTTTGGTGCGTTTGGCAGGGGCTGTAGAGCCCTGTCGGGATTGCCGTGATTTATGTGAAAGGGAGCTGGCTAGGCTAGAATCCGATTCCATATTATCATCCGTGGTTTCTGCGTGATTGGTTGTGCGTGATCTAAATGTGCGTGAAGTACGAGGTTTAGAGTTCCATTTGTAGGCATATCCTTCATTGAAGGCCTGTCTATCTTTTGAAAATTTACATTGTTTTTTATGAATAATTTCTTTGTTCATGGTCTCTAATTTGGCTTTCACTTCCGTCCAAGCTGGGGCGAAGGTGGGGGCCTCAAAGACATGTTTATACTTTGTGTTGATCAAATCTATCTCAGTATCTAGCGAGGTCATATCAACTTTATATTGAATCACAAGAGATTTCATTAGGTCCTGACTACAGGTATTGAGAATCCCCTCCCATTCCTTCTTAAAGGTCTCAGAGGGATCTCTAAGAGTAGGTAGGGTATGTATTCTCAGACCTTGTGGACTAATGTTTTCATCAATATATTTTTGGAAATATTCTATATGCCAGTATAGATGAGATTTTCGCTTAAGGAGATTATACATTTTGCCGAGGTACGCCCGAAGGTCTTCCTCGATTTTAGTTTGTGACCCACAAGCCGACTCAATACCTGACATGAAACCGGTCCATGCCGTGCCCAAGAGATCCATGTCTGTACCCACAATTCCAATCCACTTCGCACCGAGTGAGCCTGCAGGATTCCGGAGGTGGAGGAAGGGGAAAAAAGGACAGACACCTCCCCTACGGGGGAGTGTGTGCCTAAGGGGAAAAAAATATATAACAGAAATCACTATCTCTCCAGGATGAAGAATAAATTAGCTGAGCAACCGTCTAGAAAATAGATAACAATTAAACAAGATTATAGGCAAATGCGGTCTACAAACATATGGCTCAAGGCCAGAAACAAGAAGGCGCCCTCAGGTGTGTTATCCACCTAAATTTTAAACAAAAAATTGTATGTTTGTAATATTTTGTATAAAGAGTACCACGTCCATAAATTTATACAATAAATAATGGGAGAGAGATTCCCAAGTGTGCCGACAGCTATAGCCTAAGGTGCAAAGGCATGAGCTTGGGCAAGGAAAGGACACAAGGAGGGGGGAAAAAAGAGAAAAGGTTAGCCAGGATGAAAGGGAAGAAGGGAAAAGGGAATGGAGGAAAATGAGAGAGAGGGAAGAACAAGGAAAGGGAGGGGAAAAAAGGGGAAGGGAAGCGGGGGAGAAGGGGAAGAGAAGGACAAAAGGAAGGGAAAAGTGAAGGACAAGGGAAGAGAGGGGGGCAACAGTATAAAGCAACAGAACAGTAGAAACAATGTTAGGAGGGCTGGTGGGACTTTGTAGGTACCAATTAGACCATGAGATAAGAATTACAATAAAATCGTAGAATGTTTATTCATATTGCATATTAAAAACAAGATGAGTGTAACAGGAGGTATACATGTTTATCTGACATGGAAACAGACTAAATGTATAGGATCATATGTAGAGACACAAGGCAAGGAATTATACAAATATTCCGGTCCAATGAGGAACATCAAACCCATCCCAACATGTTTCGCGGGCATGGATAGTCCGCTTCTTCAGGGGAATAGAGATATATTAGATATAGATTGCCTTGATTAGCCTGTACAATACAATGGTAACAAAAATTAATACACGTACAAACATACATATAAACACAAGAGAAGTAGATAGTGCATGCTAGTGTGGAACGCCCATATGCATCCAAAAGAGACAGCCACCGTGAACATGCTCATCACCGACCAGATATGGTGAGGGTGCCCCCCAAAAAAACGTCTCCCCAGCGAATGTGGAGGGATAGTAAAGGCGGGGGATGAAATAAAGTAAAAAATGGGATAAAAATAACATTAGACAGCACCAAAAGGTGCTTGGAAAATGTCCTGTACCTTTTCGGGTGTCTCATTAATGAACCTCACATACCCAATGGAAGGGGTGAGTGAAAATAGAGAGGGCTGTTGCAGTACGGCTAGGGCTGGGATTCAGCGTGGACAGATCTTCTAAATAGATAAAGGTGAAATATATGAACGGTCTATGCCCTACAAATTAAAGTGATCTCCAATGGAAATATCAAAATGGAGGGGCAAGTTTACCTGCTCGGTACCTGGTCATAAAGACTGCGGCATAAGGATATGCATAGTGGTGGTGGAATAAATGGAAACATACATCGTTGCAGAGTATGTAAGAAAATGCCAAGTATAAGGGAATAGGCCCGACCTTTAGGAAAATCTATAAGGCATAATGGAGAAAGGATTTGTTAGAAGGAATCGTGCACCGAATCCATCGGGTCCCATAAAGCCGAACATCTTACCCACAAACCGCCGCCATACTGATAGACGCCGTCTCCTTGATGGACGGAGGATGAGATCCCGCCTATTAAGGCCCTCAACCCGACGCCGCACGGCACATGACGTCCTACGCCGTGTGGGCGGGTCAGGCCCCCAACTGCGCGCGCATATGGAGGTGCGCGCGCAGTGCCACTCTTGGTGTAGGCCACAATGGGCAGCCCAGAGCGGCCGCAACAAACATATCCGGGACACGCATGCGTCCCAGACGTGATGTGCGAGGGGACCACACATCCGCTGAGAGGTCAGAGGAGCAAGCCACCACCCGGGCGGAGGGAGCAGCGCACTAGGGGATGCAAATAGGATGCAAAATGATGCTGGGCGTCCAAAAAAGCATGCAGTACAATGTGCAGAAATAGTTCATCATGACAAATTTAATTACGAAAAAACACCTTTCAACATATATGTGCAACTAATTAAACATGAATGAATATAAAAAATGGGAACAGAGGAAATTCCCCATTATCCTATATATAGATTCCTCAGAGGGAGTCCAACATTGGACTACCCTAGAGGGATCCACGAACAATACATAGTATACAGTAATGGTTATTGCATCAGCAAATAGTGATACTAAATCCTGGAAAGATATTAATTGATCTCTAAATTGTATATATTGGAGGTATAGAGTGATACTCCCACATGTGGGAGAAGTAAATAACTTACCCATCTCCAAGACCGCGAAACATGTTGGGATTGGTTTGATGTTCCTCATTAGACCGGAATATTTGTATAATTCCTTGCCTTGTGTCTCTATATATGATCCTATACATTTAGTCTGTTTCCATGTCAGATAAACATGTATACCTCCTGTTACACTCATCTTGTTTTTAATATGCAATATGAATAAACATTCTACGATTTTATTGTAATTCTTATCTCATGGTCTAATTGGTACCTACAAAGTCCCACCAGCCCTCCTAACATTGTTTCTACTGTTCTGTTGCTTTATACTGTTGCCCCCCTCTCTTCCCTTGCCCTTCACTTTTCCCTTCCTTTTGTCCTTCCCTTCCCCTTCTCCCCCCCTTCCCTTCCCCTTTTTTCCCCTCCCTTTCCTTGTTCTTCCCTCTCTCTCATTTTCCTCCATTCCCTTTTCCCTTCTTCCCTTTCAATTTCTAACCTTTTCTCTTTTTTCCCCCCTCCTTGTGTCCTTTCCTTGCCCAAGCTCATGCCTTTGCACCTTAGGCTATAGCTGTCGGCACACTTGGGAATCTCTCTCCCATTATTTATTGTATGCTGCTGTACTTGTTTATTATGTTTTTCAGAGCTACTAATCTATTTCCTGAATGTTTCTGTTGGGGGGATTTTTTCACTGCTATATGGGTTATCCCCCTGCTGTATGGTTCTGCGGATTTGGTCTCCACTGATGCTTATCTCCCCTGTGCTATGATTTTTTCTCTCTTGCCATGGCCCCCCTGAAGCTGTTACTTTGGAACATCCGTGGCACTAGGGACAAGGTTAAACGCACCGCCCTTTTCACCTTTTTAAAAGCCCAAGCTGCCGATATTATAGTGTTGGTTGAAACGCATGCCACAGGCTCCCTAGTCCGTGCCCTCAGGAAACCCTGGGTGGGGTGGGCGTATCATGCTACATATAGTTCCCATTCCTGTGGTGTTTCAATTTTGGTGGCCAAGTCCCTCCCCTTTGCCATCTGCTTGGTGGAGACCGACCCGCAGGGTCGCTATGTATTCCTTTGTGCTACCATAGCTGGGTCCCCTATTTTGTTGTTGGCCTCTTATATACCACCCCCGTTCGCTGGTGCAGATTTGGCGCCGGGTCTGGATTTTTTGGCCCGACATCCCTCGATGCCCGCTGTGTGGTTGGGGGATTTAAACATGACTGTTGATCCCGCCATGGACAGGGTTGGCTCAGATCCCTCCGTTCCTTGCTCGGGCGGACTGACTCGATTCGGTCGTGTTATGGCTCAATTTTCCCTGATCGACACCTGGCGCCACCTGTACCCGGAACGAAGGGCCTATTCCTGTTTCTCCGCATCACATGCCACTATGTCCCGCATAGATTATATCTTTGTGCCCAGCTCACACCTCAACTACGCGCAGCGGGTTTCTGCCCTCGCATCCTCTCGGATCACGCCCCTTACTGGATGGTCCTCGATATATTGTCGAGGCCCCCGCGCGGTAATTGGCGTCTCAATCCGTTTTGGCTCAACGTACTCCCGGATTTGGCGTCCATAGAGGCGGAGTGGGATTCTTTTTTTGTGATGAATGACGGTACCTCAGATTCTCTAACGATGTGGGATGCTTTTAAGTCGCATGCTCGGTTACATATGTCCGAATGCATCTCTAAATTTAAAAGGCAGTCTCGGGCCTCTTTTACGCAAGTGCTGGGGGAGTTGACCTCTTTGGAGGATCAGTATGCCCGTGCGCCGTCCCCGGAGGCTCTTGATAGGCTTCGTTTGCAGACACGGGTGGCGGAGCAACTTAGTTATGAGAGGGCCCGACACAAACTGTTTTTTGCTAAGCAGCGGATATTCGAGCAGGGGGAGCATCCGGGCAGGCTACTAGCCTATCTGGCGCATTTGGACGCTCGCCCCCCCGTTGTGATTTCCTTGGCTGCCTTGGATGGCTCTCGGGTCAGTGATGCAGCCACGGTCGCCCGGATGTTTGCTGATTTTTTTCGTGACACTTATTCCTCTAGGGTAGCATATAAATCCCCTGAACTAACCGCTCTACTAGCTGAACTTCTGCTCCCTCAGTTGTCGGTGGATCAGGTGGAGGCCTTGGAGGCTCCCCTCACCGCTGACGAGGTGCAAGCTGCCATCTCTAGCTTTGCCCGGTGTAAGGCCCCTGGCCTTGACGGGCTCCCCACCGAATTCTATACGCATTTTTCCTCTACCCTTGTCCCTCGACTCCTGACCCTCTATCAGACGATTTTCGAGGAGGGGGCTCTGCCTGACTCTATGTGCGAGGCTCTTATTGTGCTGCTCCCTAAGCCGGGGAAGGACTTTCTCTATCCTGAATCGTACAGGCCCATCTCGCTGTTGCAGGCCGATGTCAAAATCTTGGCTAAGCTTCTGGCTCTCCGCCTGAACAAAGTGATCCTCACGTTGATACACTCTGATCAGACGGGTTTTATGCCCACAAAGAATACAGCGTACAATACTAGGCGACTTTTTATGAATCTCCATGCCTCCCATGCTAGTATAGGTTCTCGAGTGGTGGTCTCACTGGATGCGGCAAAGGCCTTCGATTCCGTTGAATGGAATTACTTTGGCTTTGGCCCGTGCTTTATCCAGTGGTTGACCATCCTCTACAATGCCCCACGGGCGCGCGTATTGGCGAATGGTTGGACCTCGGGCGAGTTTCCCCTCTTTCGGGGCACTCGTCAGGGATGCCCCATTTCTCCCTTACTGTACGCTCTTGCGGTTGAACTGCTAGCGGTGGCGCTCCGCTCTCATCCGGGGGTGGAAGGCCTCTGTGCTGGCCCTTTGGTGGAGAAGGTCAGTCTCTACGCCGACGACATGCTCCTGTACCTTTCCGATGCGGGTCCTTCCCTGGCTATGGCCCTACAGATCATTGAGCGTTTTGGGCGGTTTTCTGGCTTGCGAATTAATTGGGATAAGTCCCAGGTCCTACCCATGGATATTTTCCCCCCTACGTTAGAGCAGGCTTCCCTGCCCTTGAAACGGGTGGCCACCATTAAGTATCTTGATATCTATATCTCCCGGGTTCCCTCGGATTATATTTCCCTGAATGTAGAACCTCTCATCGCCCTTTTTAAGACTAAACTTCAGACTTGGGCTAGGCTTCCCCTGGGGGTAATTGGGCGCATAGGGCTTCTAAAGATGATACTGTTGCCTAAGGTGCTGTATGTGCTGTGGCATTGCCCGGTCTACATTCCCCTTCGTTACTTTAAGGTCCTAGAGTCTCTCTGGAATTCTTTCATCTGGGGTTCGGCTAGGCGTAAGATGTCCGCACGGATGCTCAGGCTCCCGACTTCCCTAGGGGGACTTGCTGTCCCTGATCTCCCTTCGTACTACCTGGCTGCTCAACTCTCCCATTTTTATCATATAGACAAACAAGACAATCTGAGGTGCCGCCTTTTGGTCTGCAAGGACCCTATGTCTGCTGTGCCACATCCGTTCTGTGACATCTTCCGGGGGATGGCGGGGTCCCCCCCAGCCTCCTCTGCGTGGAGGCCTGCTACATCAGTATAAAAGAGTCTGGGATCTGGCGCTGCGGAGGGTGGGGGGTGACGGTCTGCATGCTGACCCGAGTGTTTGGATATCTAGGGGCGTCTTCCTGCTCTCCCATGTTTTGCATCGGGGTGCCGTAAAGACTTACAGCCAGCTGAAGCAGGAGTATGACCTCCCACCTTCCATGTTTTTTCGGTACATGCAACTCCGTCACGCCCTGCATTCTCAGTTTCGTGGGGGTTGCCCTTCGGGGGAGCCGTTGGATTTAGCTAGAGTCCTGACGCATACTGATCACAGGGGCCTTATTACCATGTTATATGATATGCTGGTGACTCCTGCAGCCACTAAGCTCGCTTATGACTTAAAGACCAGGTGGGAGCCGTTGCTGGGAGAGGTTGCAGATGAGGACTGGGGAGATGTCTTACTGTGTGCCAAATCTGCTTCCCCCAAAATGTCTGACCGGTTCACTCAAGCCTGTATCCTTCATCGAGCTTACCTTACACCTGAACGTCTAGCCCGATTTTGCTCTACCCGGACATCTCAGTGTCCTAAATGTCTGCAGTCGATTGGCACATTCGATCACCTCCTGTGGCATTGTCCGAGCGTGCGTGGATACTGGGTACAGGTGGTTCAGCTTCTCCACGATCGGATGGGTGCTCCTGTGTCTCTCGACCCCAGAATGTGCCTGTTGGTACTTTTTTCAGATGAGGATTTAGACAAACACACGGTTAGATTTTTGCAAGAAACACTTTTTCTAGCCCGTAAGCTCCTGGCTCGAGTGTGGATACAGCAGGCTGTACCTACTCTGGCGACCTGGATTAAAGAAGTTAATGCAACTCTTCCGTACAAGAAAATCATTTATATCAATAGAGGATGCCCTGGCAAATACAAAAAAGTTTGGGACAGGTGGTTGAACTCTTCCTATACTTGCAATTCTTAGGCTCTGGTGTGTGGCTTCTATGGCAGCTGTGTGCTTTTAGTTTTCTTTACCCTTTTTTTTTGTATACCATGATTATTTGTCTCTTTGTTTGCATTGTGTTCTTACATGCCACTGTGTTTGATGTTGTTACTGCAGCGGAAAACTTTTTTCGATGCCTGTAATTTGTGTTGGATGTTTTCGGTACACAAATAAAGTTGTTTTGATTTAAAAAAAATATAAGAAGTACATTGCTATGGGGTATTATCATGATAAATGTCATATATAGATAGACGGTTAGATATATGGGATCCCTTTTGGGAAGTGAACCTACAGCTATATATAGAAAAAAACCTCTAAGATGACTACAAAATATGGGTTCCTATCATGGAATGTTAGGGGTCTAGGGACCCCCCAGAAGAGATCGCAGGTAATTACAAATACATTACAAACTAAAGCACAAATTATATGCCTGCAAGAGACACATATGATCCCAGATACAACAAACCAATTGTGTAAACCCTGGATCCAATGTTTAATACACTCGAGCTATTCAACATATGCAAGGGGGGTTTCATTGCTTGTCCATAGGTAAGTACCATGGAAGCAGACTTGTATAAAGTACTCAAAATTTCTACTTGAGTAAAAGTACAAGTACTCGATCAAAAAGTTACTTAAGTAGAAGTGGAAGTGCTCACAGAAAAAGTTACTTAAGTGGAAGTACAAAAGTATTCAACATTTTTTTTACTTAAGTATTGCAAGTAGTTTTTTCAAAAAAATTGCTACTTAAGTAGTAAAAGCAAAAAGTACCAGTAGTTTTGAAAAAAAAATTCTACTCAAGTACTGAAAGTAGAAGTAGAAGTACTGTGTTATGTAGTTATTAAAGAAAGAAGTCAAAAGTTTGAACATAATATTTGTTTTTATTACTTCAAATGATTTATTCAAATGATTAACCTAAAGGACAATCACAATTCCTTAGGCTGTAACTTTTTATAAACAAAAACAGATAAAGTCCCTCCCTTCCCCTTTTAAAGCATCCCTCCTTCTCTTCCCTGCCTGTTTTTTTTTCTCCACAGCTTATTGGTGCACAAAATCATATATAAACCAATGTGATATACAACAATATATTCCAATAATGAAATAAAGGAAGAGTGTATGAAATCTAAGTCAATAAAAAGTTCAAAATATTGTGAATCTTCAAATATATATATATCATATTCATATGTGACAAAAGATGAATATAATTTCATATCTGCTGTTAATGGGAAAGAAAGAAGTGAACCTCCCAACCAGGGCCGGCCTTAGGTGTTCAAGCGGCCTGTGCGAGCTGATCCTGTGGCGCCCCCACCAGCGCCCTGCACATTTTTTCTTGCACTTCATTTGACTTTTCTTTTTTATGATCACTACAAACTTGGCCCCCCTTACATTAGAGACCCCCCTTACATCAGAGACCCCCCAACGGAGCCCCCCTTACAACAGAAACCCCCCAACGGAGCCCCCTTACAACAGAGAGTTCAGAAACCCCCCATAGAGGCCCCACTTACATCAGAGACCCCCCACACAGATCACCCTTACAGCAGAGACCCCCCAGCCCACACAAAGAGCCCCCTTTACATCAGAGACCCCAACACAGAGCCCCCTTACATCAGAGACCATCCCCACACAAAGCCCCTTACTTTAGAGACCCCTCACACAAAGCCCCCCTTACATCAGAGACCCCAATACAGAGCCCCCTTACATCAGAGACCATCCCCACAGAGCCACCCTTACATCAGAGCCCCCCATAGAGCCCCCCACAGAGCTCCCCTTACATCAGAGCCCCTCCACACAGAGCTCCCCTTACATCAGAGCCCCCCACATCAGAGCCCTCCCACACAGAGTCCCCCTTACATCAGAGACCCTCCACACAGAGCCCCCTTACAGAGACCCCCACACATCAGGGACCCCAACACAGAGCCCCCCTTACATCAGAGACCATGCCCACACAAAGCCCCCTTACTTTAGAGACCCCTCACACAAAGCCCCCCTTACATCAGAGACCCCAATACAGAGCCCCCTTACATCAGAGACCATCCCCACAGAGCCACCCTTACATCAGAGCCCCCCATAGAGCCCCCCACAGAGCTCCCCTTACATCAGAGCCCCTCCACACAGAGCTCCCCTTACATCAGAGCCCCCCACATCAGAGCCCTCCCACACAGAGTCCCCCTTACATCAGAGACCCTCCACACAGAGCCCCCTTACAGAGACCCCCACACATCAGGGACCCCAACACAGAGCCCCCTTACATCAGAGACCATGCCCACACAAAGCCCCCTTACTTTAGAGACCCCTCACATAAAGCCCCCCTTACATCAGAGACCCCAATACAGAGCCCCCTTACATCAGAGACCATCCCCACAGAGCCACCCTTACATCAGAGCCCCCCACAGAGCTCCCCTTACATCAGAGCCCCCCACATCAGAGCTCTACCACACAGAGTCCCCCTTACATCAGAGACCCCCCACACAGAGCCCCCTTACATCAGAGACCCCCACACAGAGCCCCCTTACACCAGAGACCCCAGGCCCCCACACAGAGCCCCCTTACATCAAAGACCCCCCACACAGCGCCCCCTTACATCAGAGACCCCCCACACAAAGCCCCCTTTACATCAGAGACCCCCCACATCAGAGACCCACCACACAGAGCCCCCTTACATCAGAGACCCCCACACATCAGAGACCCCCCACACAAAGCCCCCTTTACATCAGAGACCCCCCACACAGAGCCCCCCTTACATCAGAGACCCCCCACACAGAGCCCCCTTACATCAGAGACCCCCCACACCAAAGACCCCCCCACACAAAGCCCCCTTTACATCCGAGACCCCCACACAGAGCCCCCCCTTACATTTGATGCAGGAGAGAGTTTACTTACCTTAGTATGGAGGCTTACCACGAGAAGGGGCGGGAGGAGGAGGAGAAGGGGCGGGAGGAGGGGGAGCCGACGATCTCTCCTCTGGCGTCCCTGGCCTGGAGAGGAGGGGATCTGTCAGTGGCGGGCACTCAGCCCTGCAGCTATAGAAGACACAGGCACAGCCGCACAGTGGAAGGTAAGCGGCGGTCGTGGCCTGTGTTAACTCTCTCCATGCCGCGGTCGCCGCTTACCTCCCACTGTGCTGCCTGATCATGTACGAGCTGCGATGGCCGCACGGCGCCCCTTTTGCCCATGGCGCCCTGTGCGGCCGCACAGCTCGCACACCCCAAAGGCCGGCCCTGCTCCCAACCAAGGAGAGTCACAAGCGTACATAGACATTTTTTCTGGTAAGAGGCTGATTTTGTTTTTTTCACTGAAAGTTAAGAGCACAGGTTTTGCAATTTTGTTTCACTGGATCTATTTTGGATATTATTTTGCACTTACCTTCATCTGCCGGGTAAGGGGGAAATCCACAAGGTGGTGGGAGTCTGCACCTATTTGGAATAGGTCCTGTTTGATTCCTGCACCTTTGAAAATATATTCATCTTGTTTTGTCACATATTTCAAGATTCACAATATTTTGGACTTTCATTTCATACACTGTTCCATTATTGGAATATATTGTATATTGCTTTATATACGATTTAGTGCACCATATATTTAATTTATCACAGATTCATTTATTTTTGTCCTGGTTGCAGCTTTTTTACATATCAGCATCAGCAGCCAGCAGCGCACCCTTAATATTCACATTTATTTCTCCACAGCTTATTCCCTGCAGTGTGCATAAAGCAGTCATTTTTGGAAGTTACGCATTTTCTTTTCATCCTCAACTTGTTAGGGCAACTAAAAGATCTCAAAGGCCAGTAGGCCACATTCAAGTATTTCTTATGCAACAACAAAAGTGATTAGAGCAAAACATTGAGCTTAAACAAAAGCAGATCAAATATGCCCCTTTAAAGCATCCCTACCCTCTCTTCCCTGCTTGTGTTTTTTTTCTCCACAGCTTATTCCCTTCTTAAATATATTTATATGACTGCTTAATGCATACCAGTTTAAGTTAGAAATCTTTGGTTTATCCTCAAAAGTAGTTGGTTTTCAAAATTGGAACTAGTCAGTCTCGCTCTTCTAGGGCTAAAGACTAATCCTGCAATACTAAAAAGCCTCTCGCAGGCTGCTGATGCTGGAAGAGGTGTGTTTAACTTAACAGACAACTTGCACACAGCTGGAAAAGACTTGAGCAAGTCCATGTTATCTGCTGAACATGACAAGTACGCATCTAGCTGTTTGGCACTGTCTTGTGCCTTCGAACCCTGCATGCCAGAAAAGAAGTCGTCTTCATCAGATGAGCTGGACCTGTTGACCTCTGTACAGTGCAACGAGGGGTCTTCAATACTTCGTTTGATATATTCCATTCCTGAAATATAAGAGTGTGTTAGCTTAGCTAGCTGTTCATTTTATTCAATTGTATATGGTAGAAAATTAGACTATTAGTCAAAATAATGAAATCAAAGTGCTGACAACAAAGCATCTCAACTTGTCTGCATCAAGTGGTCTACTCTTCGCGCACTCCTCCTCATGAATGAGATGCATGGTTGGTTGTATGAAGTTAGGCCTAAGGGGTTTTGCAAGTAATTGCAGAGAAGTACTAAAGCAGAATACATGAAGGATCTTTGGTTATGGGGTTTCTTGCTTAAGTTTCATTTATATAGAATTATTGTGGAACCTATACAATAATAAGAGTTTCAACCCATGAAAGTAAACACAGATTTGACATGATGACATTGTCGGTAGATGATTTTAATGGAAATAATAGTGGCGACTTTATAATTCAAATAATTCCCTTAAACAAAAAGCCTTTTGCAGCATTTACAGCCTGGTGGCAGACCTTAGACAGGAAGGCTTGGCTGCCAGTGCCATGATACTGCTATGCTAAAGAGGAAGTCTCCCATACTACCACATCATTTCTCACTCTAACATCATAATGCCCTGGTATGTTTGCAATATCTTCTATGCAGGACAAGCTCATGTGTGTTTGTTTTCATATAAAAAAAAAAAAAATTAAAAGTAATCCCGCAATATTTGAGCTGTACTGCTGTATGGTATGTGAATTTGTGATTGCACAAAAAATACACAATAATTCACCCATACTACACTATATATCTTACCCATTTTGATAGTCTCATCCTCCTGTGTCCAATTTGTCCTGAATTTTGGAAGCAGAATAGCAGCGGCCACCAGCTCTGGGTCTTCCATCATAGGGCCAAAGCGATTCTGAATGCCCACCTGCAAGGCATCCACAAGCGGCTTGCAATACTTCAGAGGCATCTTGATCCTGTTCAGCTTGATTTTCAGGAGCTTGACGGTTGGGAGCAGCCACCCCATCTGGACATTGGTTTCAGCTTGCAAAATGTTAGTTGCTTGGGCGACTGGAGACATGACAGCAGAATACTCAGACAAGAATGCGAGTTCAGCTGGATTAAACCTATGAAGAAGACAAGAACATATAAACAATAAGAAACAAAAAACAGCATTGCTACATGATTGGATGTGGTGATTATCATGCAATGAATTTGGTACATCATTCAATGTTAACCATTCAATTAAATGTTGTACAAGTAGACAATATGGACCAGAATTGAGTTTGAACAGAAAGAGTACCATAAACCATTTTTAAACTTACATTGGAACCTTCAAATCTGTGCAGAAAACTCTCATTGTTGCCTCTCCCTTTTCTTTCACTATCCTGAGCAGTCTCTCCACAGCCATGAAGACAGAGTTCCACCTTGTTGCATTTGGTCGCACGAGCTGGAGGGAGCAAGCATCTTCCACAATTTCAGCTGCTGTTGAGGATCTTGAACACTTATTCCAAAGTGCATTGCACTTGGCAAATGTTGAGTAGTATAATTTCTTGTACGCCTCATTGGACACTGCTTTGCTGGCATCGGCAGTGGCTATTAGGTTAAGAATGTGGCATGCACACCGCTGGTGCTTCGGGAGCTGGAACTCAAAACCATCATCCTCATCCAAAAGTGAAGATACATCGACAAACTCGACCTCCTCCTCATCTTTGTCTGCTTCTTCCTCCTCCTCCTCCTCCACCTCAACTAGAGCACCAGCATTTCCATCTTCACCGAAGAGTTTGAAGGCTTTAATGAAGTTGGAGCCATTGTCCGTGGTTGTTCTGACTATCTTCCCTCGAATGTCATACTCAGCATGGATATCATTAAGTGCATTTGCCAGAAGGTCGAAAGTGTGAGAGCCTCTTAATCTTTTACAGGCCAGGGCCACTGAGCACCTTTTTAAACTTTCCGGGTCCAGCCAGTGAGCTGTGACCCCAATGAAACTACGCCGCCTGGCTGACCAGCAGTCAGTGGTTGTCGCGATGTGGTCAACAGTTTGCATGGCCTCAATAATCTTGATCTTCATCTGTTTGGCAGCATCATCAATCATAGATGTGAGTGGGATTCTTGTCATTATTTTGGTATTTGGTACCAGGTCTAACACAAAATCGCGGAAAGCTGCTTGCTCTACAATGTTGAAAGGCTGAAGTCCTCGGACAACATACTTCATGATTGCCTTGTCAATGGATCTCTGAGGCATTGTGCTCCAGCTACCCATTAATGTCGGCTGCTTGATGGAAGGGGAGGGAATCACAGTCTTCTTCTTTCGCTTTGCAGATGTGAGTTCCTCGTATCTATTCAAGTGGCAGTCATGCTTGCTCTGAAAAGAGACCAAAAAATATATTGTTTTACCTTCACAGAATTATAAAGTTTTACGTGACTG
Organism: Pelophylax lessonae; assembly: GCF_965119305.1. Classification (NCBI taxonomy): domain Eukaryota; kingdom Metazoa; phylum Chordata; class Amphibia; order Anura; family Ranidae; genus Pelophylax; species Pelophylax lessonae. Next base: position 142,471,920 of record NC_138775.1, on the reverse strand, counting down.
AGCAACATAGCTAGGTGAGTGTATAACCCACACTATTAATAAAAAGCAAAAATAATTCAATTAAAGTCAGTTATACTTATCCACCATAATTCTATATACAAAAAACTAAGCAAGAAACCCCCATAAGCAAAGATCCTTCATGGATTCTGCTTTAGTACTTCTCTGCATTCTTGCTGCAAAACCCTGTAGGCCTAACACTTGATACAACAAGCATGGTTCATGATGAGAAACATGAGTGCGCGAAGAAGACCACTTGAGATGCATGCAGAGCAGACAAGTTGAGATGCTTTGTTTGTTGTCAGTCAGCACTCAGCACTTTGATTTCATCACCAAAAGTTTATTTTGACTAATAGTCTAATTTTCTACCATATAATTGAATAAAATTAACAGCTAGCCAACTTACTTTGCACTTTTTTTCCTGTTTTCACCTCACTCCAGTCTAAACTAGGCTAAAATATTTTTTAGGGAATTTTTCTACACATTGTCATATATAATTTTATATATAATTTTATAAATAACCTGAAATTACTGCAGTACACCAAGTTAAATCCTAGTACTAATTGGGGTGTCATAATGACAAATACCCAATAAAGAAGTACCTAGGTCCTAAAATCAATTGTAGAAAGGAAAAGGGAGGAGGAGGCATGAGGACTTTCTGGGTACACTAAGGCTACATTATGTTAAAAAATCATATAAGTTTATTTGGTCACTCTCACTCACAACAATATATTAAGAAAGTTCAGAAAGAGTAAGTAAGACACAAACAAGGTGTCTAAAAACAACACATATGAAGGAATACTCTCATGATACCACAAGGACACAGTGCCTAATGTGTAGATTTCTTGTCCAACATGTTTCGCGGTATCTTGTCCACTTCGTATAGGGGTCTTATGTTAACAGAGAGTTCCTAAACATCTAAAGAGAGAGCTAGTTGCATAATGCATTCAAATAAATCTATCAAAGAAATAGATAAGTTAGAGAAAAATAATATAACAACAATATATCAAAAAGCCACTCACCAAAAGAAGGTCAGGCATCAAGCATGCATAGCACTGCTATGCTTGACGCCTTTACATTACCTCTCTGACCTTCTTTTGGTCAGTGGCTTTTTGATTTGTTCTTATATTATTTTTCTAACTTATCTATTTCTTTGATAGATAGATTTATTTATAGCAGCAATAACATGACATCATTTATACATACATAGCTGGTGATGACATTCCTGCGAAGGAAGGTGGCCCCACGACGACGACTTAGCCAAGAAGATGGTCCAGGCCGGGAAGGAGGGGGAGGCAACCACCAAAACTGAGTGGAAACGCCTCCTAGACGGACATGGGAGTCCTATGTTGGAGTAAGAAATGGACAAATGGCAGTCAGAAAGTAACTAAGCATATTGGAAAAGTGTTACTAAATATGCATTTAATCGATTCAAAACATATATATTAAAATGTGCAGTGCTGCACAGTCTGCACTCTGCAGACATCAAACAATTGTAAAATTAAAAGGGAATAAGGGATATAAGGACCAGGACCAGGAGAGAGAGAACTTTCCTCCATATTGTAAAAATAAATAGAAAGATATGTTCATCATGATCATTATGTTTGCCTCGCATCCCTTGCTAAACAAAAGCAGGTGCAAGCAGAAAAATATATGTATATATATATTATTTTTACACACACAGTAAAAAAGTACTGTTATATAATAATATCAGCAGACAGTCCAGTCAGCAGCACTCAGTCAGACTCAGGCTCAGCACACTGCAGACAAAGACTCACCAGGGCAGGGAAGGAAGGAGGGATGGTAAAGAGAGCCAAAGAGAGGTGCCTCAAAAAAAAACTGGTCAATTAGAAAAGGAAGACCAGCAGCAGGTCACAAACAGAAACACACACTGTGGAAGCCACGGACGGCCCGGACGGGACCACATGGTCAGACTACCATGCTGGGCTCACTGCAAAGAAAAGAGAGTCATATAAAAGTTAATTAAATGAGCCACAAGAAAGAGAGTGCCTGACATCATGATAGATAGGATAGCAAGAGTGTGGACCCCGTCACCCCGAATGCATTTTTTACCAAGTAGTTTAACCTCCTCCGTCCCGTCCTGGGCCGTCCGTGGAGCCTGCTGTGCTAATGTCTGTGTAGTCGTGGCCGAGGCTGGCTGACAGGCATCTGCCGACATTTTATAGGACTCCGAGTCCTGTCCGGCCGCTCACGCCCATCGGCGTGTGACGCGGCCGGACCCGGACCCATAATGCGCATGCGCAGATGGCTAGCGCAGCTGACTGTCTGTACGACGGCAGGCGGGGAGGCAGATGATGGACATCTCCACACCCCCCGCCCAGCCAATCAGCACCCGGAAATTCGGAATGGAGAGCCATTCCGGCCGGGTTATTATGGTTATGGGCGCATCTGACCAGTCACACTCACCAGCGCTGCGTAACGTAACCATATAGCAGCCATGATGGAAAGGGGAAACAAGACACAAGACAGTACTTAACTTAATAACTAGTTACTTAACATATATTTTTCTGCTTGCACCTGTTTTGTTTAACAAGGGATGATCAACTGCAAATAGAGGCAAATGAATTGAATATGAATATATATCATGAACATATCTTTCTATTTTGGAGGAAAGTTCTCTTTCTCTCCTGGTCCTGGACTGGTCCTATGAACCCTTAACATTACAAGTTTGATACACTTTAATATAGGTGTTTTAATTATTAAATCATTAAATGCAACACATTTCCAATATTATGCTTTAGTTACTGTACCGTCCATTTCAGTCCAACATACATAGGACCATCAAGCTATAATGATGACAGTATAAATAAAATAAATGATGTTATGCTATGCTTTACTTTACATTACCAGGCTGAACGGCTCTGACCTTCTTTTTGGTCAGTGGCTTTTTTGATATATTGCTCTCTTATATTATTTTTCTAACTTATCTATATTCCTTTGATAGATCTTTGCTTTGAATGCAAGCTCTCTGTTTAGATGTTTAGGAAGGACGTAGGAGGAAAAAGTCTCTGTTAACATGATAAGACCCCTTGGCCCTTACGAAGCGGAAGCGGAGAAGATACCGCGAAACATGTTGGGCAATGCCAATGCCAATAGGCAGCAACAGGGCAAGAAATCTACACATAGGCACTCCACTGTGTGTCCCTTTGTGGTAGTCATGATGAAAGTATTCCATTCCTTCATTTATCTGTGTTGTTTTTAGACGCCTTGTTGTTTGTGTCTTTATATGAACTTTTTTAATGTGACCAAAAAAACTTGTATGATTTTTTTAACATAATGTAAGATTAAATCTTACTGAATGGGTCAAAAACACGATTCAACGCTGCGTCATAGCCTTTATGAAATTTATGACAGCTAGTTAACGCGTTAACGTTAAGCATGTCGCTAACTCGCTAATCGCTACGCTAAAGGGCTTACAGTTACAGCTGATAGCTCAAGCTGGTGTGATTTTGATATTTGTAAAAAATTGTAACTTACCTTGATATGTTTCTTCAAATTCGACGGTGAATTTTTGAAGGCCAGTATTTCACAACCTTTCGGGCGGCAGAGTAAGCACCTCATTCTATATGACTTGTCTTTCACACCGACATATGAGAACATCGACTCTAAGTAGGGCCAGGGGTGGTCTCCTTCATGAGCTTCCTCACTCTCACAGCCAGGCAGATCACTTGAAGTTGAAGGGCCAGGGGTGGAAGGTGGTGTTTTTGGTTCGTCCATCTTTTCAGCTGAGGCAGAATGAGCATGCGCAGTCTAATCACGGAATCCGCGGATTGATTTGATTCGCTTGATGATTGATGATGATGTGCCAGGCCAGCTTCACAATCACAAACCTTAACCTACAACGCTTAAAAAGTGAAAAATGCATCAAAAACTACTAACAAAGTGGCTGTGCTAAAAATGCTAATAAAGTACCTGCAAATGCAATTATATAATAATAATATATATTCTTCTTGTATTCAAAATCAGATTAATCGTCCACAGTATCAAAAATAAAGTGACATGTCTGTGCTAAATGCAGTGCAAATTATTCCCACAATGTAAATTTAATTCATATAAAATATATTATATGACAATACCACAATAAAATAAGTTGTGATTGTGAATAAGTTAGGTGCAAGATTAAGTGTGTAAACTAAACTTTATAACGAAAAGTCCATAACTGAATTCCAGTGTGCAATCTAAGAAGTGCTTGTCACTTGCTGTCAGATGCTTCCACCTTTCTTCTGTGATCTGCTCAAGTCTCTTGAGACCCCCCACACAAAGCCCCCTTTACATCAGAGACCCCCCACACAGAGCCCCCCTTACATCAGAGACCCCCACACAGAGCCCCCTTACATCAGAGACCCCCCACACCAAAGACCCCCCCACACAAAGCCCCCTTTACATCCGAGACCCCCACACAGAGCCCCCCCTTACATTTGATGCAGGAGAGAGTTTACTTACCTTAGTATGGAGGCTTACCACGAGAAGGGGCGGGAGGAGGAGGAGAAGGGGCGGGAGGAGGGGGAGCCGACGATCTCTCCTCTGGCGTCCCTGGCCTGGAGAGGAGGGGATCTGTCAGTGGCGGGCACTCAGCCCTGCAGCTATAGAAGACACAGGCACAGCCGCACAGTGGAAGGTAAGCGGCGGTCGTGGCCTGTGTTAACTCTCTCCATGCCGCGGTCGCAGCTTACCTCCCACTGTGCTGCCTGATCATGTACGAGCTGCGATGGCCGCACGGCGCCCCTTTTGCCCATGGCGCCCTGTGCGGCCGCACAGCTCGCACACCCCAAAGGCCGGCCCTGCTCCCAACCAAGGAGAGTCACAAGCGTACATAGACATTTTTTCTGGTAAGAGGCTGATTTTGTTTTTTTCACTGAAAGTTAAGAGCACAGGTTTTGCAATTTTGTTTCACTGGATCTATTTTGGATATTATTTTGCACTTACCTTCATCTGCCGGGTAAGGGGGAAATCCACAAGGTGGTGGGAGTCTGCACCTATTTGGAATAGGTCCTGTTTGATTCCTGCACCTTTGAAAATATATTCATCTTGTTTTGTCACATATTTCAAGATTCACAATATTTTGGACTTTCATTTCATACACTGTTCCATTATTGGAATATATTGTATATTGCTTTATATACGATTTAGTGCACCATATATTTAATTTATCACAGATTCATTTATTTTTGTCCTGGTTGCAGCTTTTTTACATATCAGCATCAGCAGCCAGCAGCGCACCCTTAATATTCACATTTATTTCTCCACAGCTTATTCCCTGCAGTGTGCATAAAGCAGTCATTTTTGGAAGTTACGCATTTTCTTTTCATCCTCAACTTGTTAGGGCAACTAAAAGATCTCAAAGGCCAGTAGGCCACATTCAAGTATTTCTTATGCAACAACAAAAGTGATTAGAGCAAAACATTGAGCTTAAACAAAAGCAGATCAAATATGCCCCTTTAAAGCATCCCTACCCTCTCTTCCCTGCTTGTGTTTTTTTTCTCCACAGCTTATTCCCTTCTTAAATATATTTATATGACTGCTTAATGCATACCAGTTTAAGTTAGAAATCTTTGGTTTATCCTCAAAAGTAGTTGGTTTTCAAAATTGGAACTAGTCAGTCTCGCTCTTCTAGGGCTAAAGACTAATCCTGCAATACTAAAAAGCCTCTCGCAGGCTGCTGATGCTGGAAGAGGTGTGTTTAACTTAACAGACAACTTGCACACAGCTGGAAAAGACTTGAGCAAGTCCATGTTATCTGCTGAACATGACAAGTACGCATCTAGCTGTTTGGCACTGTCTTGTGCCTTCGAACCCTGCATGCCAGAAAAGAAGTCGTCTTCATCAGATGAGCTGGACCTGTTGACCTCTGTACAGTGCAACGAGGGGTCTTCAATACTTCGTTTGATATATTCCATTCCTGAAATATAAGAGTGTGTTAGCTTAGCTAGCTGTTCATTTTATTCAATTGTATATGGTAGAAAATTAGACTATTAGTCAAAATAATGAAATCAAAGTGCTGACAACAAAGCATCTCAACTTGTCTGCATCAAGTGGTCTACTCTTCGCGCACTCCTCCTCATGAATGAGATGCATGGTTGGTTGTATGAAGTTAGGCCTAAGGGGTTTTGCAAGTAATTGCAGAGAAGTACTAAAGCAGAATACATGAAGGATCTTTGGTTATGGGGTTTCTTGCTTAAGTTTGATTTATATAGAATTATTGTGGAACTTATACAATAATAAGAGTTTCAACCCATGAAAGTAAACACAGATTTGACATGATGACATTGTCGGTAGATGATTTTAATGGAAATAATAGTGGCGACTTTATAATTCAAATAATTCCCTTAAACAAAAAGCCTTTTGCAGCATTTACAGCCTGGTGGCAGACCTTAGACAGGAAGGCTTGGCTGCCAGTGCCATGATACTGCTATGCTAAAGAGGAAGTCTCCCATACTACCACATCATTTCTCACTCTAACATCATAATGCCCTGGTATGTTTGCAATATCTTCTATGCAGGACAAGCTCATGTGTGTTTGTTTTCATATAAAAAAAAAAAAATTAAAAGTAATCCCGCAATATTTGAGCTGTACTGCTGTATGGTATGTGAATTTGTGATTGCACAAAAAATACACAATAATTCACCCATACTACACTATATATCTTACCCATTTTGATAGTCTCATCCTCCTGTGTCCAATTTGTCCTGAATTTTGGAAGCAGAATAGCAGCGGCCACCAGCTCTGGGTCTTCCATCATAGGGCCAAAGCGATTCTGAATGCCCACCTGCAAGGCATCCACAAGCGGCTTGCAATACTTCAGAGGCATCTTGATCCTGTTCAGCTTGATTTTCAGGAGCTTGACGGTTGGGAGCAGCCACCCCATCTGGACATTGGTTTCAGCTTGCAAAATGTTAGTTGCTTGGGCGACTGGAGACATGACAGCAGAATACTCAGACAAGAATGCGAGTTCAGCTGGATTAAACCTATGAAGAAGACAAGAACATATAAACAATAAGAAACAAAAAACAGCATTGCTACATGATTGGATGTGGTGATTATCATGCAATGAATTTGGTACATCATTCAATGTTAACCATTCAATTAAATGTTGTACAAGTAGACAATATGGACCAGAATTGAGTTTGAACAGAAAGAGTACCATAAACCATTTTTAAACTTACATTGGAACCTTCAAATCTGTGCAGAAAACTCTCATTGTTGCCTCTCCCTTTTCTTTCACTATCCTGAGCAGTCTCTCCACAGCCATGAAGACAGAGTTCCACCTTGTTGCATTTGGTCGCACGAGCTGGAGGGAGCAAGCATCTTCCACAATTTCAGCTGCTGTTGAGGATCTTGAACACTTATTCCAAAGTGCATTGCACTTGGCAAATGTTGAGTAGTATAATTTCTTGTACGCCTCATTGGACACTGCTTTGCTGGCATCGGCAGTGGCTATTAGGTTAAGAATGTGGCATGCACACCGCTGGTGCTTCGGGAGCTGGAACTCAAAACCATCATCCTCATCCAAAAGTGAAGATACATCGACAAACTCGACCTCCTCCTCATCTTTGTCTGCTTCTTCCTCCTCCTCCTCCTCCACCTCAACTAGAGCACCAGCATTTCCATCTTCACCGAAGAGTTTGAAGGCTTTAATGAAGTTGGAGCCATTGTCCGTGGTTGTTCTGACTATCTTCCCTCGAATGTCATACTCAGCATGGATATCATTAAGTGCATTTGCCAGAAGGTCGAAAGTGTGAGAGCCTCTTAATCTTTTACAGGCCAGGGCCACTGAGCACCTTTTTAAACTTTCCGGGTCCAGCCAGTGAGCTGTGACCCCAATGAAACTACGCCGCCTGGCTGACCAGCAGTCAGTGGTTGTCGCGATGTGGTCAACAGTTTGCATGGCCTCAATAATCTTGATCTTCATCTGTTTGGCAGCATCATCAATCATAGATGTGAGTGGGATTCTTGTCATTATTTTGGTATTTGGTACCAGGTCTAACACAAAATCGCGGAAAGCTGCTTGCTCTACAATGTTGAAAGGCTGAAGTCCTCGGACAACATACTTCATGATTGCCTTGTCAATGGATCTCTGAGGCATTGTGCTCCAGCTACCCATTAATGTCGGCTGCTTGATGGAAGGGGAGGGAATCACAGTCTTCTTCTTTCGCTTTGCAGATGTGAGTTCCTCGTATCTATTCAAGTGGCAGTCATGCTTGCTCTGAAAAGAGACCAAAAAATATATTGTTTTACCTTCACAGAATTATAAAGTTTTACGTGACTGAGCAACATAGCTAGGTGAGTGTATAACCCACACTATTAATAAAAAGCAAAAATAATTCAATTAAAGTCAGTTATACTTATCCACCATAATTCTATATACAAAAAACTAAGCAAGAAACCCCCATAAGCAAAGATCCTTCATGGATTCTGCTTTAGTACTTCTCTGCATTCTTGCTGCAAAACCCTGTAGGCCTAACACTTGATACAACAAGCATGGTTCATGATGAGAAACATGAGTGCGCGAAGAAGACCACTTGAGATGCATGCAGAGCAGACAAGTTGAGATGCTTTGTTTGTTGTCAGTCAGCACTCAGCACTTTGATTTCATCACCAAAAGTTTATTTTGACTAATAGTCTAATTTTCTACCATATAATTGAATAAAATTAACAGCTAGCCAACTTACTTTGCACTTTTTTTCCTGTTTTCACCTCACTCCAGTCTAAACTAGGCTAAAATATTTTTTAGGGAATTTTTCTACACATTGTCATATATAATTTTATATATAATTTTATAAATAACCTGAAATTACTGCAGTACACCAAGTTAAATCCTAGTACTAATTGGGGTGTCATAATGACAAATACCCAATAAAGAAGTACCTAGGTCCTAAAATCAATTGTAGAAAGGAAAAGGGAGGAGGAGGCATGAGGACTTTCTGGGTACACTAAGGCTACATTATGTTAAAAAATCATATAAGTTTATTTGGTCACTCTCACTCACAACAATATATTAAGAAAGTTCAGAAAGAGTAAGTAAGACACAAACAAGGTGTCTAAAAACAACACATATGAAGGAATACTCTCATGATACCACAAGGACACAGTGCCTAATGTGTAGATTTCTTGCCCAACATGTTTCGCGGTATCTTGTCCACTTCGTATAGGGGTCTTATGTTAACAGAGAGTTCCTAAACATCTAAAGAGAGAGCTAGTTGCATAATGCATTCAAATAAATCTATCAAAGAAATAGATAAGTTAGAGAAAAATAATATAACAACAATATATCAAAAAGCCACTCACCAAAAGAAGGTCAGGCATCAAGCATGCATAGCACTGCTATGCTTGACGCCTTTACATTACCTCTCTGACCTTCTTTTGGTCAGTGGCTTTTTGATTTGTTCTTATATTATTTTTCTAACTTATCTATTTCTTTGATAGATAGATTTATTTATAGCAGCAATAACATGACATCATTTATACATACATAGCTGGTGATGACATTCCTGCGAAGGAAGGTGGCCCCACGACGACGACTTAGCCAAGAAGATGGTCCAGGCCGGGAAGGAGGGGGAGGCAACCACCAAAACTGAGCGGAAACGCCTCCTAGACGGACATGGGAGTCCTATGTTGGAGTAAGAAATGGACAAATGGCAGTCAGAAAGTAACTAAGCATATTGGAAAAGTGTTACTAAATATGCATTTAATCGATTCAAAACATATATATTAAAATGTGCAGTGCTGCACAGTCTGCACTCTGCAGACATCAAACAATTGTAAAATTAAAAGGGAATAAGGGATATAAGGACCAGGACCAGGAGAGAGAGAACTTTCCTCCATATTGTAAAAATAAATAGAAAGATATGTTCATCATGATCATTATGTTTGCCTCGCATCCCTTGCTAAACAAAAGCAGGTGCAAGCAGAAAAATATATGTATATATATATTATTTTTACACACACAGTAAAAAAGTACTGTTATATAATAATATCAGCAGACAGTCCAGTCAGCAGCACTCAGTCAGACTCAGGCTCAGCACACTGCAGACAAAGACTCACCAGGGCAGGGAAGGAAGGAGGGATGGTAAAGAGAGCCAAAGAGAGGTGCCTCAAAAAAAAACTGGTCAATTAGAAAAGGAAGACCAGCAGCAGGTCACAAACAGAAACACACACTGTGGAAGCCACGGACGGCCCGGACGGGACCACATGGTCAGACTACCATGCTGGGCTCACTGCAAAGAAAAGAGAGTCATATAAAAGTTAATTAAATGAGCCACAAGAAAGAGAGTGCCTGACATCATGATAGATAGGATAGCAAGAGTGTGGACCCCGTCACCCCGAATGCATTTTTTACCAAGTAGTTTAACCTCCTCCGTCCCGTCCTGGGCCGTCCGTGGAGCCTGCTGTGCTAATGTCTGTGTAGTCGTGGCCGAGGCTGGCTGACAGGCATCTGCCGACATTTTATAGGACTCCGAGTCCTGTCCGGCCGCTCACGCCCATCGGCGTGTGACGCGGCCGGACCCGGACCCATAATGCGCATGCGCAGATGGCTAGCGCAGCTGACTGTCTGTACGACGGCAGGCGGGGAGGCAGATGATGGACATCTCCACACCCCCCGCCCAGCCAATCAGCACCCGGAAATTCGGAATGGAGAGCCATTCCGGCCGGGTTATTATGGTTATGGGCGCATCTGACCAGTCACACTCACCAGCGCTGCGTAACGTAACCATATAGCAGCCATGATGGAAAGGGGAAACAAGACACAAGACAGTACTTAACTTAATAACTAGTTACTTAACATATATTTTTCTGCTTGCACCTGTTTTGTTTAACAAGGGATGATCAACTGCAAATAGAGGCAAATGAATTGAATATGAATATATATCATGAACATATCTTTCTATTTTGGAGGAAAGTTCTCTTTCTCTCCTGGTCCTGGACTGGTCCTATGAACCCTTAACATTACAAGTTTGATACACTTTAATATAGGTGTTTTAATTATTAAATCATTAAATGCAACACATTTCCAATATTATGCTTTAGTTACTGTACCGTCCATTTCAGTCCAACATACATAGGACCATCAAGCTATAATGATGACAGTATAAATAAAATAAATGATGTTATGCTATGCTTTACTTTACATTACCAGGCTGAACGGCTCTGACCTTCTTTTTGGTCAGTGGCTTTTTTGATATATTGCTCTCTTATATTATTTTTCTAACTTATCTATATTCCTTTGATAGATCTTTGCTTTGAATGCAAGCTCTCTGTTTAGATGTTTAGGAAGGACGTAGGAGGAAAAAGTCTCTGTTAACATGATAAGACCCCTTGGCCCTTACGAAGCGGAAGCGGAGAAGATACCGCGAAACATGTTGGGCAATGCCAATGCCAATAGGCAGCAACAGGGCAAGAAATCTACACATAGGCACTCCACTGTGTGTCCCTTTGTGGTAGTCATGATGAAAGTATTCCATTCCTTCATTTATCTGTGTTGTTTTTAGACGCCTTGTTGTTTGTGTCTTTATATATGAACTTTTTTAATGTGACCATAAAAACTTGTATGATTTTTTTAACATAATGTAAGATTAAATCTTACTGAATGGGTCAAAAACACGATTCAACGCTGCGTCATAGCCTTTATGAAATTTATGACAGCTAGTTAACGTGTTAACGTTAAGCATGTCGCTAACTCGCTAATCGCTACGCTAAAGGGCTTACAGTTACAGCTGATAGCTCAAGCTGGTGTGATTTTGATATTTGTAAAAAATTGTAACTTACCTTGATATGTTTCTTCAAATTCGACGGTGAATTTTTGAAGGCCAGTATTTCACAACCTTTCGGGCGGCAGAGTAAGCACCTCATTCTATATGACTTGTCTTTCACACCGACATATGAGAACATCGACTCTAAGTAGGGCCAGGGGTGGTCTCCTTCATGAGCTTCCTCACTCTCACAGCCAGGCAGATCACTTGAAGTTGAAGGGCCAGGGGTGGAAGGTGGTGTTTTTGGTTCGTCCATCTTTTCAGCTGAGGCAGAATGAGCATGCGCAGTCTAATCACGGAATCCGCGGATTGATTTGATTCGCTTGATGATTGATGATGATGTGCCAGGCCAGCTTCACAATCACAAACCTTAACCTACAACGCTTAAAAAGTGAAAAATGCATCAAAAACTACTAACAAAGTGGCTGTGCTAAAAATGCTAATAAAGTACCTGCAAATGCAATTATATAATAATAATATATATTCTTCTTGTATTCAAAATCAGATTAATCGTCCACAGTATCAAAAATAAAGTGACATGTCTGTGCTAAATGCAGTGCAAATTATTCCCACAATGTAAATTTAATTCATATAAAATATATTATATGACAATACCACAATAAAATAAGTTGTGATTGTGAATAAGTTAGGTGCAAGATTAAGTGTGTAAACTAAACTTTATAACGAAAAGTCCATAACTGAATTCCAGTGTGCAATCTAAGAAGTGCTTGTCACTTGCTGTCAGATGCTTCCACCTTTCTTCTGTGATCTGCTCAAGTAAAGTGGTGGACTGGATAGCCTCTCTCAGTCTCACCTTAGGAGCAGCACTGGCACTGCACTGGTTCAAAAACCTGTCTATATATATTATTTTCATTATAAGAACTTGTCAGAACATGCTTCCACCACCTGTCCTGAGTCCTGACTCCTTCACACTAGTGCTCATTTGCTTTGCTCAAGTCAAGTGCCTGTGCCACTGCCAGTGGCCACTGCAGTGCGGGCACAGCCACACAGGCAGAGGCAGGCCGCAGGAAGCACAGGCACCAGTCCACCTCACCCACACACACAACAACACTTATGGTCCAGGTGAGTCCATGGACCATGGATGATCGGATAAATAATCATCATAGCCATCACCGTCATCTTGGTTCAAAAAAGCCACCCAGCCGCCCATGACCCGGGCCGGCCCAGGCCGTGCCCGTGTGTGTGTGTATATTAATATAATATATATATTTTATATTGATATTTGATTCTCAAATGGCACATTGCCATGGTGGCAGATGGCAAGGATTAGGCCCTCTCAGTCTCTCCACGGTCCACCTCACTCACCTCACCTCATAGAAGAAGAAGATGAGAGAGATGCCAAAGAAAATGCTCCGAGTCCTGCTCCCGTGTCACAACTCCTCTCAGACTCAGTAAGGGCCCTAAGGGGTGGAGTCTGAGTGACACATCACGTTTAGAGGCGGAGAGACCTCAAGCGGGAAGTGGCAGCACGGCTCCTCCAGTGCGGTCTCTTAACTTGATGATCATGATGACGACAGTGATTCCGCGGGCCGCGGCGCGAGCGAAGCTGTGGGATTGATTGAATTGAGTTGTGCTGCCTGCTACACGCTACTACCTACTACTACTACTACTAAATTGTGAGTCAGTATGTATATTTATTTCATTTTTATATATAAAAGCGGACCGGTATTGTTGAGCTGAGCACTACACTAGATCTCCTGGCTGTCACTTTGTCACATGTTGGGAAATCACAGTGGCTCGGCTCCAGAAATGGCGGGTGTCCCCGTCATCCTGCCAGGGCCGCCAAGAAGTTCATCACCTAAAGCAATCTTATCTTACACACTTCAACTTGTTGCACGCACCTGACCTGACCCTAAGTCACCTAACTTATTATTTCATAACTTATTTTATTGTGATTTTATTTTCATATTTTATTTTTATATGAATTGAATTTACTGTTACTACATTGTGGGAATAATTATTTTCAATGCATTTAGGCTTTAGCACTGTTGTTTTTTTGATACTGTGTGGACTCGAAGTGTGGGCAGGGCACACTGGGGGCAACGATGATATTATATCGATTGCACAGGCACTTTATTCGCACAGCCAAGTTGTGTTTGTTAGTAGTTTGTTTCTTGATGCACTTTAAGCGCTGCCGCTGTAGCACCTTTGTTTGTTTCATATTTTCTTTTTATTGGAAAGATTTGGTATAGCAGCTTTTATTATACACTGCCTTTATTTTCGTATGTGCTGATTTACAAATGAATGACATTATACACATTTTTTGGAGCTTTATGCAACCTGCCATCTACTGTTCTGGCAGTGGTAATTTTTTTAAAAGTAACGAGTAACGATGCAGCACAAAAAAAAATATCGGAGTAGAAGTATCGAAATCATCGGAAAAATGTAGTGAAGTAAAAGTAGAAGTAGGAGAAAAAAATTCTACTTTAGGAAAGTACAGATACCGCATTTCGGTACTTAAGTACAGTACTTAAGTAGTTCTACTTCGTTACTATACATCTCTGCATGGAAGTGCTTTCAAAAAAAGGTAGACCCTGAAGGGCAATATGTATTTGTACGAGCTCAAGTGTATGATATACCACTTGTTATTTTAGGTATATATAATCCACCACCTGCTACATTAAGTGTAATTAAAGAAGCTATGCTATTTGCAAGTTTATACCCAGAGGCATTAGTGCTATGCCTGGGAGACTTTAATCTTCTGTGGGACCCGCTGGTGGACAGGCATGGACCCCCCCTAAAAAGAACTCGAAAACCACTTATGCTTCGTGAGTTAGGGGAGGAATTTGGATGGAGAGATTTGTGGAGAATGCTTAATCCCCAGACCAGGGCTTATTCCTGGGCCATCCCAGGAAAGGGATGTCTGTCAAGAATAGATCTGGCGCTGGGAAATGATAAAATTATTTCTAGGGTTGTCTCTGTTGAATATTTGATTAGAGGAGTGTCTGATCACTCACCACTCCTGGTAAATATAGCAATAGGAATTGAGGGAATGAAGCAAAACTGGAAATTTCAGCCATATTGGTTATCACAGATTGGAACGCACGATCGTATACCTGAACAATTGCAGATATTTTTAGAAATACATGGATCCCAAAGAGATTTGATCTTTTGGGATACCTTGAAAGCATATCTACGGGGCACTTAGATCAACAATATCATATATTAAAAGAGCCACCAGGCAGGAAACGGAAGATCTAGAAGAGCAATGTAGAGATACAGAAGCTGCGTTTTTGAAAACACCAACTGAAATAAATAGGGAAAAATGGGAAATGACAGTAAGAAAATATACTACACATATAGCAGCAATAGCTAAATACAAACAATTTGAATATCAACAGAAGTACTTTGAACAAGGGAATACTTCATGTCGTCTTTTAGCACATATGGCTAAGCAACAAAGTACAAGTTTAGTTATAACTAATATACAGCGCCCTTATGGGGAATGCGTAAGGGATGTGGCTGGTATTATGTCATGCTTTCACTCGTTTTATACTGATATGTATGCCACCTCTCTTACGTATAATGCAGATGAAATTTCAACTTATCTGAGTGAAATACACTTTCCAGCCTTAACGACCGAGCAGGTTAAATTTTTAGAGGAAAATCCAAGCGAGGAAGAAGTAAGAAGAGCAATAACAAGTCTAGCAATAGGAAAGGCTTCAGGACCAGACGGACTTCCGTTAGAAGTATATAGTAAATACGTGGATATTCTTGCCCCAGTGCTAGTTCAAGTATTTGATGCAGCTTTCAGGGTAAAAAGACTTCCTGAATCCATGTATTTAGCTACAGTAGTACTAATTCCAAAACCAGATAAAAATTTAACAGACTGTGCTTCATACCGACCCATATCATTATTAAATACAGACTACAAAATTCTTGCAAAAATTTTGGCCCATAGATTAAACAATGTAATACTTAATATTATACATCCAGATCAAACTGGATTTATGCCAGGAAAATCCACATCTATAAATCTTCGAAGAACACAACTTATAGCTCAGCTTAGAGATCAACTACCAGACTCAAGTGTCTTGGCCTCTCTTGATACAGCAAAGGCTTTTGATTCTATTGAATGGCCCTTTTTGCAGGCAGTGCTTAGGGCATTTGGATTTGGGGAGAAATTCTGTACTTGGGTGGAAATAATGTATCTAAATCCAACTTCTCAGCTGTTGGTAAATGGCTTTTTAACCAAGGCCATACAATTATATAGAGGCACCCAGCAGGGATGCCCTCTATCACCACTCTTATTTTCAGTAGCTATTGAATCTTTGGCACTTCGACTTCGGCAAACCCCTTCTGTACGGGGCATTTCATTGGCAGAACGGATAGATATAGTGGGATTATATGCTGATGATCTTGTTTTATATTTAAATGATGCACATGGATCATTGGAAGCAGCTATGCATGTAATAGAAATATTTGGTTCTTATTCAGGCCTTAAAATTAATTGGCAAAAATCCTCTCTTATGCCATTGCAACCACAACTACTCACACTAAGCAAGGATTCAAGTTTATTAAAGGTAGTGTCCTCTTTCAAATACCTGGGAATAAATATTACAAGATTACCACAAGCAGCTTTACAGGCTAACCTCATCCACTCATGACAACAATAAAAACTAAATTAGCTACTTGGGCTAAATTACCACTTTCAGTTGCAGGGAGAATAAATTTAATCAAGATGGTCCTATTACCGAAATGTTTATACATTTTTTCACATATGTCGGTTATAGTCCCTAAAACTATTTTTAAAAAAATAGATGCCCTATTTACCACATTTATTTGGGGAAAGGGTAGAAATAGAATAAAGTTAACCATACTTCAGAGAGCTAAAACAGAAGCAGGTATGGCACTTCCTAATATATACAGATACTATCTCGCTGGACAACTTAAACATCTCACTGGATGGATAGTACCAGTAACACTACAGATGGTAGAATCACACCTGGCTCATGTTTTACAAATCGATAATTTACTTATAGCCCTAGAAGCACCTTTGAATAAATTAAAATATAAGCAAATACCAATGTTAACATTAGCTCGTACAATATGGAGAGAGGCAAAACGTATAGAGGGAAACACACAAATAAACATGGATCTCCCACTATGGCGAAACCCAATGTTTAATCAACTGAAACAATTTGTAGAGTATCAGTTCTGGGAACAAAAAGGGATATCAGTCCTTGCAGACGTATATGACATAACACATATGTACTCTTTTCAGATATACAAATGAAATATGATATACCACATACCTCATTATATAGATACCTACAGTTGCGACATGCGTTACAAGCGCAATTTGGAGTTTTGGGACCTGGGATCTAGATATCCAATGATTGGTATCCTTAGGTCCCAGGGCCCTAAAGGATTAATCTCTAAAATATATGCACATTTAACCAGGGTTAATTCAGGAATGAATCCCTTGGCAATAAGAACAAAATGACAGGAAATAATTCCCAATTTAACTGATGAAGATTGGAAGGAAGCCTGTTCATCCCATTTATATGTATCGCCAGCAGCAAACAATAGGTTAATACAATTATATATGCTACATCAATCATATCTCTCTCCAAGTAGACTTTACGCAATGCAAAGCATTGCATCTCCTAAATGTTTGAGATGCAGTGCTAAGCGGGCAGACTTTATACATATTATGTGGTTTTGTCCAGTGATATCAAGATTCTGGCAGGAAATAATTCAAATATTATCCTCTGTCCTGAATATGCCTGTACCTTTGACCCCAGAAACCTGTTTGCTGGGTATATTAGATGAAATAACATGGTCTAGATATCACAAGATAATGCTTAGAGAAACGCTGTTTATGGCAAGGAAAACAATCACAGTTAAGTGGATTCAAGTGAAGCCCCCTGTTGTTAAGAACTGGATAAGAGCGGTAAATCAGATTTTACCATTTGAAAAAGTATTGTATATGCATAGAGGATGCTCAACGAAATATAATAAAATTTGGGATAATTGGAGTCAATCAACATTAACCACTTAAGCCCCGGAGGATTTGGCTGCTAAAGGACCAGGGTTTTTTTTGCGATTTTTTACTGCGTGACTTTAACGGACAATTGCGCGGTCGTGCGACGCTGTACCTAAACGAATTTGACGTCCTTTTTTTCCCACAAACAGAGCTTTCTTTTGGTGGTATTTGATCACCTGTGCGATTTTTTGATCACGCGCTATAAACAAAAAAAGAGCGTAAATTTTGCAAAAATAACAATATTTTTCACATTTTTTTATATGAAATTCCCCCAAAAAAAATGTAAAAATCAAAATTTTTAACATTTTTCGGCCAATTTGTTTTATGCTACCTATGTTTGGTAAAAAAAATCGCAAAAAGCGTATTTTGATTGGTTTGCGCAAAAGTTATCGCGTTTACTAACAAGGGGAAAGATTTTTTGTCATTTTTGGTGTTTTTTTTTTAACGCGTAATGGCGGCGATCTGCGATTTTTTTTTCAGTACTGCGACATTGCGGCGGACAGATCGGACCCTTGACTGACATTTTTGACACTTTTGGGGGTACCAGTGACATTACTGCAGTAATCAGTGCTATACATATGCACCGTTACTGCAAAAATGACACTGGCAGGGAAGGGGTTAACTTTATTGGACAGGGAGGGGTTAAGTGTGTCCTAGGGGCGTGATTCTAACTGTGCAGGGACATTCCTATTGGTGTAAAAGCAAAGATCAACCGTTCTACATAGTAGAACGGACAGATCTTCACTTTTACACAGGGAGAACTGACAGGCAGCTTGTTTACACAAGCCGCTCTGCCTTTCTCCCTTCACAGGAGCGATCGCAGTGTGACTGGCGGACATCGAGTCCGCCGGTCACACGCACTGACTTGTCTGTGAACGAGCCGCGGCGGGCGCGCGCCTCGGCGGGCGCGCGCCCGCCCGCAATAGGCTCGCAAGTCAGTGACAGGCGAGTGACGTACCGATACGTCACTCTGCCTGGCCGGGGCTGACCGCCGCAGTATATAGTCGTGCGGCAGTCGGCAACCGGTTAACCAATGGTTGAATATAAGGAGATAACTAAGAGGATATAGAGGGATGCACATAGTATGTTGAGGAAATAAATCTATGAATGCAATGGAGCAAGGGGTTGGGGCACACCGGGACAACGGCGATCAATTAAGCTAAATGGATATACCTTGGCATAAAGAGATTATGAATACTAAGTAAACAGATAATTATTTGGATATTGTATAATTTTTTTATTTTATATTGTTTTGTCCCTTTGTTGAAAGGACGTTTGGAATGTTCGTTTTTATGCACATATTGAAATAAAAAGAATTTTAAGAATAAAAAATAATTGAGAAAAGAAGTTAGGTGGAGATGGTGAGCCTCGAACCTACAGCAGAGGGAGATGAATTACAGAGGATGTGTGCACAAACCTACTAGACCACATTGCTATGTGAAACTACTCTGTGCACAAAGACATAAGTATGAGAATTTGCGATCGTAACTGAATACCGCTGACATCGGAATTCATTGTTGCTGTCCAAATCGCCAGTGCGTAAGTAAAGCGGTGAGACTTAAACAAGCCAAAGGAGTCTGAAGCTGCAGTGTTTATAAATTCGGCTCAAGGTCTCATGGCAAAGAACTCTCTGAGGATCTGAAAAAAAGAATTGTTGCTCTACATAAAGATGGCCTAGGCTATAAGAAGATTTCCAGGACCTTGAAACTGAGCTGCAGAACAGTGGCAAAAGACCACACAGCAGTTTAACAGGACAGATTCCACTCAGAACAGGCCTCACCATGGTTGACAAAAAAAGTTGAGTGCACGTACTCAGGGTCATATCCAGAGGTTGTCCTTGGGAAATAGACATATCAGTGCTGCCAGCATTGCTGCATAGGTTAGTTCAATCTTATTTTATTAAAAGAGAAGGGTTTTACAGAGTTAGGGGAGAAGCATGGGGGTATGAAACATACAGAAAAATAAATTGTTCAGGAATGACATATAGTAAACTGTGAGTAAGTGCATTCAACAATCAATATCAATAAGTGCAAATAAGGAACATAAACCGCCAGGTCCATTAGATCCCGGCAGCAGCACAAGGACAAGAAAAACAGCAACTTGGGGTATCAGGTGTTAACATAAACAAGAGAAAAGTCAAGGAAAGGCCAACACAGGTAGAAACACTATCATAGCTGGCATCACTTGGGAAGATTGTGGGAAGTGTGGAAGGCATTGATAAATATCCTGGCTTCCCATTGAGAAGCGCCTAAAAACAACAAATAAGCAAAAAAGGATTGCCTTATGGTGTCAATGGTATAGCCAGAGAGGGGAATAAAGGGAAGAGGGTGGGATAAAGCAGGAGAATGTAAAGAGGTATGCCAAGGGGGCAAAGAAGGTGGAGGAAATCAGGAGGGGCCGCCCACTTTCCACTACTGCCCCCCAGCACCAGGTAGCACAGACGTCTCAAGCCAGGACTGAAAGGCATCTGAACACCGAAACATGTCCCAGGACCTCCAAGCAGCAGAGAAGCGGTCCTCCCTGCCCCCCTCCCGCGCTAACAGGTTTTCCATGTCCCTAAGCCAGTCTAGTTCCAGAGCCCACTCAAATTTAGAGGGTATGTGCTTGGTCCTCCAGTGTCTGGGTATCACCGTCCGAACAGCCGCCAAGAAAAACCTCAGAATGTCTCTCTTGATCGACCGGAAGGAGCCGGGTAACAAAGACAACAGGGCCAGTTCAGGTGTCGCAGGAACATTGGTTGCCTGGAGCATGCAATACAGAGCTATAATTCCAGTCCACAATTCATGGATCTGGGGACATTCCCACCAGATATGAATAAGTGTTCCCCTAGAGGACGTGCGCCACCAACATTGGTCCGACTGGAGTGGGTCAATGTAGGCAATCGAGGAAGGGCACCTGTACCATCTGCTCAAGAGTTTGAACCCCTTCTCTTGAACTTGTGTAGCAGGAGACAGTGAGTGGGTCAGCGCAAAACATTTGTGCCAGTCGGTAGATGAGAGGGCTCGCCCCAGGTCCCTGTCCCAGACAGCAGTATATGTCGGCAGGTCAGGGCGGAGGGCACGCAATAGCAAGGAATATAAGAGAGACGACGTGTGCGTGGGGGGAACATCCTGAAGCAGGATAGAGTCCAACTCCGAAGGGTCTCCCCTAACATCAGTCAATGAGGGCAGGGTGTGTATATAGGAGAGGGCCTGGTGGCGCTGCAGCCAGTTCACAAGATCACCACTGGGGGTGGGGGGTGCAGGAGACATCAACAGGGACGGGTCAGCTTGGAGAATTTGGGATACCCGTCGATGGTCCGTCGCGTTCCAGGAGCCAAATCATGAACACGAGGCCGCCGGAGGGAACGCTGGGGATCCAAAGAAGGGCATCATGGGGCCCTGAGGACTTGACAGACATCCCGATTTATTCAGGCAATCCCAGACCCCGCAAGGTCTGATGCGTTAAATCGCCGAAAGAAGAAATGTGGCCACGAAGATGTACCGGGTCCAGGGGAGTGCCCTGAGATCGAAGGGGGCCAGAAGATGTTCAAGTTGCACCCACAGTTTAGTTGGGGCATTGTGAAACCAATCCACTAAGCGCGTCAAGGTCACCGCTCGGTGGTAGAGAGCAAAATCTGGGATACCAGTGCCCCCTCTAGACTTTGGAAGGGTGAGAGTCGCATATTTTAAGCGGGTTGGCTATGAAGCCATACAAATCTCGAGAGTGCTTTGCGTAGCTTATCAAAGAAGGAGGCAGGTATGTGGATAGGAAGCGCTTGAAAGAGGTATAAAAAACCAGGTAGAACGTCCATCTTCAGAACACTGATCCTCCCAAACCAGGACAAGCGTTTCGTGGAGTAGGTAGACAGGTCAGATATGGTTTTAGTGAAGAGAGGGGCAAAATTGTCAGTGAAGAGTCGTGTCGGGTCAGAAGGCAGCTGGACGCCCAAGTAGCGAACGGAGGAGGATCCCGTCCTAAAGGGATAAGCATCCGAGATACGCTGAAAAGTTGATTTAGGCAGGGAGATATTTAGTATCTCCGATTTAGAGTGATTAACTTTAAAGTTGCTCATAAGGCCAAATTTGCGGAACTCGGTCAGGATCGCAGGGAGGGACTTTTGAGGAGAAGTGATGTAGAGCAGTAGGTCATCGGCAAATAGTGCCAGCTTAGAATGTATGGGGCCAATGGTCAGTCCGCAAACATTGGGGTTGTTGCGAAGTGCAACGGCCAAATGTTCCATAACCAGGACATAGAGGAGCGGAGACAGGGGGCAACCCTGGCGCGTGCCGTTGTGTATGCTGAAAGCAGGGGACAGGGAACCGTTCATTCGGAGCCTAGCGGAAGGCGACTTATAGAGGGCCATAATTCTAGCTAGCATCAACTGGCCTATACCGATTTGCTCCAGGGTAAGATGTAAAAAATGCCAGTCCACGCGATCAAAGGCCTTCTCCGCATCCACCGTCAGCAGGCATAGGGGTATAGCTTGGGAGCGGGCATAGTCAGTAAACAAGAGGGTCTTCAGGGTGTTGTCCCTAGCTTCTCGGCCCTGGACAAAGCCCACTTGGTCCATATGGATAAGGTCCGGCAATAAAGGCTTCAGTCGGGTCGCTAGTATCTTAGCATAAAGTTTAAGGTCAATTCCAATCAAAGAGATAGGCCTGTAATTGGCGCACGAGGCGGGGTCTTTCCCCGGTTTTGGAATTAGAGATATGTGGGCCTCTAACGTCTGAGGGGGAAATGCAGAGCCGTCCGGAATCAAGTTAAATACCCGGGCTAGAAAAGGGGCCAGAAGGGGGCCAAACACCTTATAAAACTTGGCAGTAAAGCCATCGGGGCCAGGACTTTTACCGGTAGGGGAAGATGCAATCGCCGCCATAACCTCGTCAGCTGAGATCGGTACTTCCAGGTCCGATACGGCCTCATCAGGCATGCATGGGAGGGCGGACGTCGACACATATGCGGCCTTGTCGT
Organism: Pelophylax lessonae; assembly: GCF_965119305.1. Taxonomy (NCBI): domain Eukaryota; kingdom Metazoa; phylum Chordata; class Amphibia; order Anura; family Ranidae; genus Pelophylax; species Pelophylax lessonae. Next base: position 142,449,191 of record NC_138775.1, on the reverse strand, counting down.
CGAGGGAGGCCCCTAGGGCACCCTGGGGCAGGGACGCAGAAATATGATAAAGCAACTGATAGTAAGTCGCGAAGGATTGACCAATTTGTGTTGGGGTCGTCGCCAGGGACCCTGTAGGTTCACGAATCTGGGTGATAAACGTAGAGGCAGCGCATGGGTGGAAAGCGCCAGCCAATGGGCGTCCACATTTATCCTGGGAATTGTATCTGTGTAGAGCCAGTTTCTGGTCAAACGTGTGGGCGGAGGCCACATATAGGTCTCTAAGTTGGGAGCGGGCCGTAGAGAGGTCTGCCAGAATGGCATCGGAAGGGGTCTGGCTGTGCTTCGTTTCTAGTTCGCGCAGCTTTAGAGTCGCGGCTGCAATGGAGGCTGATCTTTCTTTTTTAAGCCGGGTACCCATCTGAATAAAGGTAGCCCGTAGCACTGCCTTGAGCACTTCCCACTGATAAGGGAGGGGCGTAGGGTCGTCAGCGTGGTCCAAAAAGAAATAGTTAATGACAGTGGAGATCGTGTCCACACAGCCCGGAGTCGCCAGTATAGAGTCATTAAGCCTCCAGGTCCACTCTCTCAGTGGAGTATCCGGGGGGAAAGCGTGAGAAAAATCGGGGAATGGTCGGACCAGACCAACGTCCCAATGCCATCCTCGGGGGACCAATCAAGACAAGCATGATCCATGAAAAAATAGTCTATCCTGGTATATGACTGATGGGCTGACGAAAAGTGAGTGTAGGTCCGAGAGGTCGGGTGGAGGATTCTCCATACATCAACAAGGCGCATGTCGTGAAGGGTACGCTTCAGGGCGCGTAACTTTGTATAGGAGAGGGATGAGCGAGAGGAGGAGGTATCTAGCAGCGGGTCCAAAGGGAGGTTGAAGTCGCCACCCAGGATGACCCTCCCCTCCGCGAACCTCGCAAGTAGCTCAAGGTACCGCAAGGCCCAGGCGACCTGATTAGTATTAGGTAAGTAGAAGTTGGCGACCGTGTACGTCCCCCCCAGAGTGCAAACTTAACTAGCACGTACCTCCCCTGTGGGTCTGCAACATGGTCAATCATGATGACAGGCAGGGACTTATGAAAAGCCACAGACACCCCTTTGGACTTCTGAAGCGGATTAGAACTGTGTATCCATCGGTTGTAGTACCTGTTGGAGCAAGCAGGGACAGAGTCGGAGCAAAAATGAGTCTCCTGGAGTAGCAAGATATTGACATGGTGCTTATGCATATGATATAGAACTTGGCCCCGGTTAGAAGCTATATTGAGGCCCTGTACATTATAGGAGCCTAGGGTCAGTTGGGGGTGAGTACTTACCGTGTGGGCCATAGTGGGACGCGAGCGGGCAAGTAGAGGATAGTAGGTCACCAGAGGTATGCAAGCCGAGCCCGGAAAAAAGGGTCGGGGCGCAGAAAAAAGGAAGTGGTATATGGAAACCCGGAATATAGGAAAAGGAAAGAAAAAAAAAATAGAGAAGAAAAAGGAGGGGAAAACTAAGTGGTACACTGAGGAGTAGACAGGGGGGACTCCAGGAAAGGAGCCAAGGAAACGATGGTGCCTGAATACAGTACACCGCGCGTTACATACGATACGGGCATAGAACCGTGCTCAACCTATGGGGGGGGTGGAAATGTGAAGAGGGAGTTAGAAGCACATGAGTGGGTCCGGCAACACAGCAGACCTAAAAGAATCAGTTATGAGTACACCAAAGAAAAAATGACAACATTAGAGCTCAATACAGGAAGAATGGGAAAGACGCAGAATTGCGGCTATCGGGGGAGAAAGTAACAACATCATGACATATGGTAGATCAACAACGAAATAGCAATTGAAATACTAAATGATAAGACAAGATCCAACAGAATCATGCGGCGTCAGGCGTCCCCCCCCCCCCCAAACCCCATCTGGCCAGGACAACAGCAAGGGGCAGGAGTAAGGGCAGTTTAAAACAGTAAGTGCAGGAAGCCATGGGGCGATGAGCAGTAAATATGGAGAAAAAATACATATAAAAATTGTCACCAACTAGAAGAAGCATCATCATTGTATATCAAGTAATACCAACAACATGGAACATAAAAACAACTAAGAACTGGTGGACCAGAAATCTTCAGTGGTAACGGTCACTCCGCGACCCTCTCAAACCCCAGCTAGATATAGCAATAGCAAAGGGCAGAAGTAAGGACAGTCCACGACGAATAAGGCTGGTAGCTGTGGAGAGAAGCATGGTAGAGCGGGAGAGGGAAAACAGGGGGTCAACAAATAGGGTCTGGTCACATCAGGACAGTCAGTGTAGAGTGCGGTATATGCGGTCATCAAGCTTCCGGGGACTGAGGGCGACTAGCCCCACTTCTGGGTATGGCAGAGCGTGAGCGCCATCTTCTCTGAGGAGGAGGGCCAGATGTCTGTGGTCGCACCCATTCAGCAGGAGGATCCAGCCAATTCGGAATGTCCACCGGAGTGTGACCCAGGAAGGAGAAGAAGTTGGTTAGTTGATCAGGATCCGCCAGCACAAACTTCCGGGAGTTGAAAGTTACTTTAATGCTGAAGGGGTGCCCCCAAGTATAAGTGGCCCCAATTTGCCGTAGCAAGTCCAGTAAGGGACGGACCGCTCTCTGCATGTGTAGGGTGTTGCGGGATAGGTCGGGGTAGAGGTGGATGGAGGAGCCATCAAAGTCCAGAGGTCCCTGTTGCCAAGCCTTCCTCATAATTTCTTCCTTCAGGGTATAGTAGTGAACCCTACATAACACATCACGGGGACGATCGTCACCCCTACCTCCTGGGCCCCCCACTCTGTGCACCCTGTCTAGTTCGATGGTTGTGGTAGGAGCTCTACCGAGAACCTGATTAAGAATGGCAGTCACAGTGGGTTTAAGGTCCGTACCAGAGGTGGCCTCAGGGAGACCCTGAATCCTAATGTTGTTCCTGCGACTCCTGTTTTCGCCGTCATCAATGCAAAGTTGTTGCTGACGCAGGCGGCGGAGGTGGTCACGGGAAGCAGCCTCCAGTGCGGAAATGCGGGACTCATGGGCTTCTTGAGTAGCGGTGACGGAGGCAACAGTGGGGTCAGTAGTGGAAATCTGCTGACGGATCGCATTTAATTCAGCATGCAGGGAGAGTTCCATTTTAGAGGCCCAGGAGTCGAAGTCTGACCTGAAGGCCGACAGAAGGGAGGCCGCCTCCGACCTGAGGGCTTCCCCACAATCCCGGACGTCCGGACCCCCATTTCGTGCAGGATAACAATAGCAGAGAGTCCTTGTCCAGGCCACAGCCTCCCTCAGCAGTGGGAATCTGGAGAAGCAGAGCGTGCCCCTGTTTAGCAGCAGCACAATAGGGGGGGGAGAATGGGACCCCCAGTGATCTCCCTGTGGCTAGGTGGGTCTCCTAGGACTCTTCAGGGCCGAAGGTGGGTGCAGGGTGGGCGGCAAGATGGCCGGCAGCGGCGGCCAGAAACGTCCTCCCACGGACAGCGGGGTCCCCAGCTGCACAGCCGGCCTGGCGGCTAATATAAGACTACTGGGGGAAGACTGCCACGGGGGTGAAGCGGAGCACTTCTCTTACCGTCCCCGGATCGGGCGGCGGAGGTCAGCTAGGCCGCGATGGAGCGGGTAGGCCGCGGGCGCCGGTCCGGCGTGATCCCCTGCAGGATGGACACAATAGGAGGATGGCTGGCTCCCCAGACCCTGTCAGCTCCTGGGGGAGAAGTCCATGCGCCGATCCGGAGGCCAGGTGAGTCTTGCTGCATAGGTTAAAGGAGTGGGGGGGTCAGCCTGTCAGTGCTCAGACCATACGCCGAACACTGCATCAAATTGGTCTGCCTGGCTGTCGTCCCAGATGGAAGCCTCTTCTAAAGATGATGCACAAGAAAGCCCGAAAACAGTTTGCTGAAGACAAGCAGACTAAGGACATGGATTACTGGAACCATGGCTAAAATATAAAATTCAGAGAGTAGTGGTCTAAGGTTCAGTGTTGGGACCCTTACTTTTTAATATCTTTATAAATGATATAGGGTCTGGGATTAAAAGCACCATTTCAGTCTTTGCAGATGACACCAAGCTTTGCAGTGGAATAACTTCCTTACAGGATGTCTCCAACTTACAAGCTGATCTCCATGCACTGTTTCATTGGGCAACTATGTGGCAAATGAGGTTTAATGTTGATAAATGTAAAGTTATACACTTTGGGGCTAAGAATATGCATGCATCATACAAACTAGGTGGAGTAGAACTGGGGGAATCCATAGCGGAGAAGGATCTGAGTGTTCTGGTAGATCATAAGCCTAATAATAGCATGCAATGCCAAGCTGCGGTTTCCAAAGCAAGCAAAGTCCTTTCTTGTATTACAGAGGCATGGACTCCAGAGAGCGAGATATCATTTTGACCCTGTACAAATCATTAGTAAGACTCATCTGGAATATGCAGTTCAGTTTTGGGCACCAGTTCTTAAAAAGGATATCGGGGAACTGGAGAAAGTACAGAGAAGGGCAACCAAACTGATAAGAGGCATGGAGGAGCTCAGCTATGAGAAAAGATTAACTGAATTTATTCTCTCTTGAGAAGAGGTGATTAAGGGAGGATATGATCAACATGTATAAATACATAAGGGGTCCATATAGTGAACTTGGTGTTGAGTTGTTCACTTTGAGGTCAACACAGAGGACAAGGGGGCACTCTTTACGTCTAGAGGAAAACAGATTTCATCTCCAAATATGGAAGGGTTTCTTCACCGTAAGAGGTGTGAAAATGTGGAATAGACTTCCTCCAGAGGTGGTTCTGGCTAGCTCCCTAGATTGCTTTAAAAAAGGTCTGGATTCTTTCCTGGGTGTACTTAATATACAGTAAGTGGGTACTAAAAAGTTTTTTTAGGTAAAGTTGATCCAGGGAATATCCGATTGCCTCTCAGGGGATCAGGAAGGAATTTTTTTCCCCTGCTGTAGCAAATTGGATCATGCTTTGCTGGGTTTTTTCACCTTCCTCTGGATCAACTGCAGGTATAGGATTGTGTATATGGGATTGTATGGTTGAGTTTTCAATACTGTTTTTTTTTTTTTTTTTCTCGTTGGTTGAACCAGATGGACTTGTGTCTTTTTTCAACCTGACTAACTATGTAACTATGTTACGGGTATGTCCTGTGGTCTGATGAGACCAAGATAAACTTATTTGGTTCAGATAGTGTCAAACGTGTTTTGCGACAACCAGGTAAGAAGTACAAAGACAACTGATTCTTGTCTACAGACAAGCATTGTGGTGGGAGTCATGGTCTGAGGCTGCATGAGTGCAGCCGACACTGAGGTGCTACAGTTCATAGAGGGAACCATGAATGCCAATATATACTGTGACATACTGAAGCAGTGCATGATCCCCCCCTTCAGGGACTGGGCCCCAGGGCAGTATTCCAACATGAAAAAGACCCCAATCACACCTCCAAGATGACCACTGCTTTGCTAAAGAAGCTGAGGGTAAAGGTGATGGACTGGCCAAGCATGTCTCCAGACCTAAACCCTATTGAGAATTTGTGGGGCATCCTCAAATAGAAGGCGGAGAAGCGCAAGGTCTCTAACATCCACCAGCTCCGTGATGTTGTCATGGAGGAGTGGAAGAGGACTCCAGTGGCAACCTTTTGAAGCTCTGGTGAACTTCATGCCCAAGAGGGTTAAGGCAGTGCTGGAAAATAATGGTGGCCATGCAAAATATTAACACTTTGGACCCAATTTGGACATTTCCACTTAGGGGTGTACTCACTTTTGTTTCCAGCGGCGTAGACATTAATGGCTGTGTGTTGAGTTATTTTGAGGGGACAGCAAATTGACATGGTTATACAAGCTGTACACTCACTACTTTACATTGTAGCAAAGTGTCATTTCTTCAGTGTTGTCACATGAAAAGATATAATAAAATATTTACAAAAATGTGAGGAGTGTACTCACTTTTGTGAGATACTGTGTATATATATATATGTATATGTGTGAATATATATATATATATATACATATATATAGTATCTCACAAAAGTGAGTACATCCCTCACATTTTTGTAAATATTTTATTATATTATATTAAATCACACTTTGCTACAATGTAAAGTAGTAAATGTACAGCTTGTATAACAGTGTAAATTTGCTGTCCGAAAAGGACCCAATTAGCCATTTTCCTTCCCCCATGTCATGTGACTTGTTAGTGTTACAAGGTCTCAGGTGTGAATGGGGAGCAGGTGTGTTAAATTTGGTGTTACAGCTCTGGCTCTCTCATACCGGTCACTGGAAGTTCAACATGGCACCTCAGGGCAAAGAACTCTCTGAGAATCTGAAAAAAATAATTGTTGCTACACATAAAGTTGGCCTAGGCCAGTGATGGCGAACCTTGGCACCCCTGATGTTTTGGAACTACCTTTCCCATGATACTCAACTCTGCAGAGTGCATGAGCGTCATGGGGAATGTAGTTCCAAAACATCTGGGGTGCCAAGGTTTGCCATAACTGTCCTAGGCTATAAGAAGATTGCCAAGACCTTGAAACTGAGCTGCAGCACGGTGGCCAAGACCATACAGCGGTTTAACAGGACAGGTTCCATTCAGGACAGGCCTCCCCATGGTCGACCAAAGAAGTTGAGTGCACATGCTCAGCATCATATCCAGAGGTTGTCTTTGGGAAATAGCCGTATGAGTGCTGCCAGCATTGCTGCAGCAGTTAAAGGGGTTAGGGGGTCAGCCTGTCTGTGCTCAGACCATACACCGCACACTGCTTTAAATTGGTCTTCATGGCCAGAAGGAAGCCCCTTCTAAAGATGATGCACAAAAAAGCCTGCAAACAGTTTTCTGAAGACAAGCAGACTAAATGCATGGATTACTGGAACTATGTCCTGTGGTCTGATAAGACCAAGATAAACTTATTTGGTTCAGATGGTAATAAGCATGTGTGTCAGCAAGCAGGTAAGGAGTACAAAGACAAGTGTGTCTTGCCTACAGTCAAGCATGGTGGTGGGAGTGTCATGGCCTGGGGCTGCATGAGTGCTCCACACCTCCAAGACGACCACTGCCTTGTTAAAGAAGCTGAGGGTAAAGGTGATGGACTGGCCAAGCATATCTCTAGACCTAAATCCTATTGAGCATCTGTGGGGCATCCTCAAATGGAAGGTGGGGGAGCAAGAGGTCTCTAACATCCACCATGTCATCATGGAGGAGTGGAAAAGGACTCCAGTGGCAACCTGTGAAGCTCTGGTGAACTTCATGCCCAAGAGGGTTAAGGCAGTGCTGGAAAATAATAGTGACCACACAAAATATTGACACTTTGGGCTCAATTTAAACATTTTCACTTAGGGGTGTACTCACTTTTGTTGCCAGCGGTCTAGACATTAATGACTGTGTATTGAATTATTTTGAGGGGACAGCTATTTTACACTGTTACACAAGCTGTACTCTCACTATATAAAAAGAAAAAAGATAAAAATGAGTGCAGCGCTATAAAAAAACATGTGTAACCATATTAATATCATAAATAATGACACAATAATTGAACCAACGGAATGAATCAAATAAAGTCCATGTGAAGAAGTGAAATAAAATATAAAGTCCCAAATTGTGATGAATCTTTGACGATGAACACAATAGTGACCATTTAGTGAGAAGAACGTCCCGTCCCCAAGAAAACAAATAAGTTGGGCGCTCACCAGATTCAGTGGGTTTGTGTTGCCGTATGACAAACAAACCAACCAAGCTTTAAAGGAAAATCCAGACTCCTCCTAAGGCTGTAACCATGGATGGGGTTCCAAGCTCATGTGATGATGGGGAGAGGGATGGAAATCTCTCATAACCAGATGACATGGAAGCCAAGAAGAAAAGTGCACATAGCGTAATATTGCTACAATAAACTTTTAATGAAAATAAAGAGTTGCACTTACAATGTTCGCATGGTAACAGGCCATAAAATAAAGATGAGAATCTACTGCAAGCTTCTGACGCATTTCGTCCACTTAGACATCATCAAAGGATATGTTCATCGTCAAAGATTCATCACAATTTGGGACTTTATATTTTATTTCACTTCTTCACATGGACTTTATTTGATTCATTCAGTTGGTTCAATTATTGTGTCATTATTTATGATATTAATATGGTTACACATGTTTTTCTGTAGCGCTGCACTCATTTTTTTCTTTTTATTTTATGACTTGTATATCAGTTATTTTGTGCTAGCAGCTTCACATTTAGGTATTAGCGCTTATTAGATCTCCTTTTCCTCTCACTACTATACATTGTAGTAAAGTGTCATCGCTTCAGTGTTGTCACATTAATGGATGTGTGTTGAGTTATTTTGAGGGGACAGCAAATTTACACTGTTATACAAGCTGTACACTCACTACATTGCAGCAAAGTGTCATTTCTTCAGTGTTGTCACATGAAAAGATATAATAAAATACTTACAAAAATGTGAGAGGTGTACTCACTTTTGTGAGATACTGTATATATATAGTGGTGTAGTGGTTAGCACTTTCACCTAGCAGCAAGAGGGTCGCTGGTTCGAATATCAACCACGACACTACCTGCCTGGAGTTTGCATGTTCTCCCTGTGCCTGCGTGGGTTCCCTCCGGGTACTCCGGCTTCCTCCCACACTCCAAAGACATGTTGGTAGGTTAATTGGATCCTGTATAAAAAAATTGGCCCTACTGTGTATGTATGTGAGTTAGGGACCTTAGATTGTAAGCTCGTGGAGGGTAGGGACTGATGTGAATGTGCAATGTATATGTAAAGTGCTGCGTAAATTGACATCGCTATATAAGTACCTGAAATAAATTATATATATATATATATATATATATATATATATATATATATATATATATATCATGAGGCAAGGCAATAATGACATTTGCCTCATGTGCCGTTAAAGGCATTAGAACACTGTACTGTTTTTAAAAAAAAAGCATAAATCTATACCAATGATCTTTTTGCCATATAAGATAACCTTGTAAAGTGAGTTAATGTGTAAAGCCTATATAACACAGATGATACAATAAGGTTTATTATTTTTTTCAGTGTTAATGATTTTTCCATAAACACAAACTACAAAGCATTTAAGGCACACTGGCGTTAAAAGCAGGGGTTTGAGGGGTATTAAAAACTCCTATGCACAAGAAACAATAGACAGCACACAGTGCTGTTCACATTATAAAAACATGAAGCGTTAGCGTCGCATCGCTTCACTTTAAAATTGAAGCCTCCTGTCGAGTCAGGAGTCATTTGAAGCCTTTCAACGCCTCCCATTTAATTCTATTGTAACGTACTGCAACCACACTGGCATACAGTTGTGGTGCATTTGCAGTGCAGTTGCGGCTTGTTAGTACGATGAGAATTTTAGCCGTGTCCTTAAAAACCGATGAGTCATCAGGTTCCCTGCTGACAGCTGAAAGAAAAAAAAAACAATTCTGGGGGGGGTTCCTCCCACAGTTCATACCTTGCCCTGGACTGGAGGGGAAGAAACCCCATGGCAAATAAAAAAAAAAAAAACGGCATGGGATCCTCCCCGCAAGACCATACCAGACTCTTCGGTCTGATATGGATTTTGGTGGAAAACCCCATGCCCCCAAATCCCATACCAGACCCTTTTCCGAGCATGCAGTCATGCAGTGAGCGCCCCCCCTCCTGGACCATACCAGGCCACATGCTCTCAAAGTGGGTGGGTGCGTGCTTTGGGGTTGGGGGCCTCTTCCCGAAAACCCTGGCTGTTGGTTGTGGGAGTCTGCAGGCAGGGGGCTTATCAGAATCCAGATACCGCCCCCCCCCATGTGAATCAGTATGGGGTACCTATTCACCCAAAAAAAAAAATAAGTGTAGTATTACAAAAAACAAAGAGACTGTTTTTGACAAGTCCTTTATTAATTGAAGAATGTCCCCGTCGTAGCTCCAACGAGTCTTCTCTTACTGGTTGTGTTCTTCTGATGTCTTCTCCCTCCGTCAATTTCTTCCTCTTCTTCTTCTTCCTTCTTCTTCCTTCCTTCTTCCTTCCTTCCTTCTTCTTCCTT